>NC_041386.1:182809214-182832101 GCF_002162155.2 Triticum dicoccoides | reverse complement strand
GGGAAATGTCTCCTAGTGTTTCCACCGAGCCATGGTAGCTTGCTACTGCTCCGAAACACTTAGGCTGGCCGGCATGTGTCCTTCTTCGTTCCTGTGTCTGTCCCTTTGGGGAAATGTCACGCATTGAGTACCGGAGCCCTGTTAGCCCGCTACAGCCCGGTTTACCGGAGTCCTGCTAGCCCAGTGCTACAGCCCGGACCCACTTGCTGATGACCGACACGTTCGATGCTGGGTCATGGATGCCTGTCCCTGTAAGTCTGTGCCACTTTGGGTTTACGACTAGTCATGTCAGCCCGGACTCTTTATCATATGGATGCTAGCGACATCATCATATACGTGAGCCAAAAGGCGCAAACGGTCCCGGGCAAAGGTAAGGCGACACCCGTGGGAATACCGTGCGTGAGGCCGCAAAGTGATATGAGGTGTTACATGCTAGATCGATGTGGCATTGAGTCGGGGTCCTGACAATATTATCTTTGGCTGTACTGACCAACGTTATAGTGATGAATTTGCCTATATGATGAGTGAAGAATATCAAATGTCTATGATGGGAGAGTTGAAATTCTTCTTAGGTCTTCAAATTCGTCAACAACGCAATGGCATATTCATATCTCAGGAGAAATACCTCAAGGATGTACTGAGGAAATTCGGCATGCAAGATTGCAAAGGCGTCAAAATTCCTATGCCCACAAATGGCCATCTGTGCACTAATAAAAATGGTATTGACTTCGATCATAAGGTATACCACTCCATGATAGGTTGTTTATTGTACTTATGTGCATCTAGGCCAGATATAATGCTTAGTGTTTGCATGTGTGCCCGATTTCAAGCTACACCGAAGGAATCACACCACAAGGTTGTGAAGCATATTCTTCGATATCTAGCTCACACACCAACACTTGGATTATGGTACCCCAAGGGCTCGGCTTTTGATCTCATTGGATATTCTGACTCTGACTATGCTGGTGATCGTGTGGACCACAAGTCAACATCTGGTACATGCCATTTCCTCGGACGATCTTTGGTCTGTTGGTCCTCGAAGAAACAGAACTGCGTATCACTATCTACTGCTGAAGCTGAGTACATTGCCGCTGGTTCTTGCTGTGCCCAATTGCTATGGATGAAGCAAACTCTCAAGGACTACAGCGTCAACATGAAGAATGTGCCTCTCTTCTGAGGCAATGAGAGTGCCATCAAGATTGTTCACAACCCAGTTCAGCACTCGAAGACAAAGCACATTCAGATTCGTCATCATTTTCTTCGTGATCATGTGTTGAAGGGCGATATTTCTATTGAGCATGTGAAGACTGAAGAACAACTAGCCGCTATCTTCACAAAGCTCTTGGATGAGAAGAGATTTAGCAAGTTGCGGTGTGAGCTAAATATCCTAGAATCTTTGAATGTTCTTTGAAAAGGACACTCATCCTAACAGTTATGCAAAATTGATGACTTAGATGTGCAACACATGAAGAAACATTTTTCTTCAATCAATGAAGAATAACACTCTTAATGTGAAGAAATTAATGAAGAATTTGATTCTCAAAACCCTATGATAATTGTATGCGGTGTCTGAAATCATCATTCTTATACGGTGGGTCACGCCACCACCAAAAGTTGAAATTTCTCAAATTATTCATATTCTTCAACTTTGCATAGTCTTCATTGTTTCCGTCGTTTTTCTTCATTGGCTATATATATACATATGAGTTTATGTCCTCTACAACATTCACTTATTGCTATTTCGTCAAGTTGGTTTTCTGCTAAGTGAATGTGATCGGACCCTTCCCCTCTATGCTATACTCAACCCAATCTGTTCACAAATTCTTCATGTGCGTTCTATTTGAAACTCGTCCAAAATCTTCACTGTGTCCTTGTCAGCTGAAGAAATTGCGAACGGAACTTTAAAACCTATCTTATCTAAATTTTCGGCTTTTCCGCTCAAACCGTTCCGCATCCCACGTTATACTTATCCACTCACCCACGATCGCACACGATCTCCACCTCTCAGTATGTGGGTGAAACATGTCAAGCGAATGAGAAGGGTTAGGGGCACGTTCGTCCAATTTCTTCGGGCGAGCAGTTTTTCACCGTGGCTATAAATACCCCTCCTTCCCTTCCTCACTTCTTTTACTCCGCTCGATCTCTCTCTCCAGCTCGAGCTTCTCAAACCCTAGCGCCGCCGCTACTTCATCGTCGCCGGTGAGGAAGAGCTTCACTGCCTCGACCTCGTCGCCGACGTACTTGTGCTGACCGCGGAAACCTTCATTCCGCCGCCGTCGTAGCCGTCTTCCTCCGCCAAGTTAGGGCGTGGAAGATCTGCACAGACGAACTTCACATCTCCTGACTCCAGTTCGTCATATTCTTCGTCCAGGGTAATTAAAAGTTACTTTTACTACCCTCGTTGATTCGAATGATTATCTTCAAAATCTTCAAAGGTGTTTTTCTTCATAGCTTCACACACTAAACACCTCACAAGTCATATGTTCTTGATTTGTTTCTCTAAGCCATGTTTTTCTTCAAGATTCCTCAAATGTGTGGATTTTTAATCTACACATCTCTGGAACCTAAGACAAAGAATGCTTAGTGAACTTCTTCAAGACTCATATGTTCAAATTCCTCTAACTTGTTCTTTTACGAAACCTTCTGAGAACGCATATGACCTCTCCAAATTCCTCGCAACTATACTCTGTTCACAGGTACACATGTCAGCTGCTGAATCACTAGGTTCTCATCAACTTAACTCATTTGCAGCGTTCCTCGATGAAAAATCGCATACTTCTTAAGAGAATTCAATTGTTCAAATTCCTCAACTGAAGAAAATGGCTGACGGTAAGAAGCCACAGAAGGGAGGAAAGAGGCCTGAGGTAAATACAGCGTTTGAGATCCCTGATGAAATCTATGCTGGGTACTGCACACCTACTGAGGAAACCAAGAATGAGCGCAAAGTGCGCATTCAGAAGATAGAGAGGAGATGGGCTAGAGAGTGGAGGGAGTACAGATATGTCACTCCTAAGTACATGAAGAAATTCGCACTCAATCCTCCATGCCCAAGACCTCCATTGGCACCTGGCCAAATCGCTGATCCCACCAGCCTCAAGCGCGGTGAGGACTATCCTGATGAATGGGCCAAACGCCAAGCCAAGTTGGCTAAGCAAGCCAAAGAAGCAGCTGAGGCCTTTGCTGTCAAGCCAAAGAAGGCTATGTCAAAGAAGCCTGCGCGCAAGCCAAGTGCTTCACCAACAATGCCCTCAAGGCCAAGTTCCCCAGCAATGCCCTCACGGCCAGAATCCTCAAAGCCTCACGGCCAATTCCTCATGCTTCTCCTGCTCCTCCAAAGTCCTCAGCTCCTCCGCCAAAGCCCTCAGTTGTTCCGACTAAATCCTCTGCACCTGTGCATCTCGCCTCATGCCAAAGGACTGAATGCATCTCCATTGCCTCAGGTGTCTCAGCTAGTTCCTCAGCTGCACCAAGTTCCTCAGCTAGCCCCTCACTGCTGAAGACAAATGCCACTACTGGACGAGGTCCTCGCCCAAGTCCTCAAAAGAAACAAGTCGCTTTCCAAGTACCGTCTGAAGAAGACGAAGCTGATGATGATGAACTTGCAGAAATCATCAGAAACAGGCAAGTCAGGGCCGCTAGAGCCAAAGGATCAGAGGTGCCACTACTTTTGGATCCCAAGTTGATCCTCGACTACATTGATGTTTGGCACAAGGACGCCAACACCCCTTGCCTGACTTCAAGCTGACACCTGGCCAAAGTCACATGCTGACCCACTTCATTCAAGAAGAAAAGTGGAAATTTGAGAAGGCCAGGCAGATCAAGAAAGCGCAATACAAGAAAGAGCGCTATCTGAAGAAAAACATTGTCTCTATGACAACTGAAGAACTTGTCACTATTCAGACTGAGATCAAGAAACTTAGTGATGACTTTGACTCATATCACGCTGATTGGCTTGGAGCCAAGGTTCGTTTTGTGAAACTTGCGGATAACTTCACTTCCAATGTTGCAGCCCCAACGCAACAGGAAATTCCTTAGGCTGAAGCATCTGCTCAGCCTACTGAAGAAAATGCCAGCATCGCTGATGAAAATCAGGCTACTGAAGAAAATGTGAGTTCCAGGGCTGATGACTGCATTCCAGCCACTGAAGAAATTGCCAGGGCACCCACTAGTGATGTGCCTGAAGAAACTGAAGAACTCAGGGCAACTGCATCAGTTGTGCCAGAAGAAAATCAACCAGATTCCTCAGCTGCTCCTGCACCAACTTCAACTCCAATCCTTCCATCTGCATCAGATGTGAAGAAGACCAAGGCTGCAGAGCGTGCTACAGTGAAGAAAAGGAAAGCATCAGCTGCTTCAGATTCTTCAGCTCCGAAGAAAATAAAGCCTATGACAAGTTCATTTGCAAATCCCATTGATGTTGTTCCCATCTCAACCAGGCCATCAAAGGACCTTGTTCCTTTTGATGAAGACTATGTGATCCCCAGCGGATCTGATGAAGAAACTCCTTCTGCTGCTTCGTCTGAACCATTGGATGAGGAAATTGAAGTGGATGCGATCCCTTCAACACCTATCATCTCCTCGCCTATGCCTCAGTTCACAGCTGATGAGGCTGGCGTTGAAGAAATGGAAGATGAAGATGTGGACGTTGGCTGCTCCACACCCGTAATCAGTGATGAATTCTGGGAAAGTCAGCATCCCAACTCTCCAATGTTCACCCCTCTACAACAAATTCCTCAGTCCCCCACACAAACTGTACATATGGGCTCTGAATAAACTCATCCCACTGCATCTGTCCATGAGGAAATTCCAGCCACTAGCGCTGAAGAAACTGTTGCTGCTGAACTACCAATGACACAGACTGTCATTGAGGAGGAACCAGAAATTCCTCAGCCTGAAGAAACTGCGATTGAGATTCCTGAGGTCGTGATGCAACTCACTGACACTCCTCTGCCGAAGCCAAAGGGACCCATTCTCACGCAAGCAAAAGTTCAAGGCTGATGATTTCTTTGGTAAGCACGTATTCTTCGAAGATTACAACCCATATAACTCTGCTCGCATTAGGAAGAGGCATTTCTGGACTGCTAGTCAAGCCAATTTCTATTCCTCAGTGTTGTTCAACAAGGAGAAGATCTTCTACCATGAGCATATTCCTCACGTGGATATGGAATCTCTGCCGTGCTTCGCACCAGTCCTAAGTGTTCTTCACGACGCTGGACTACTAAACTTTTGCTCTGACATCTGCGATTGGAATGAAGAACTGATTCTTCAATTCTATGCAACGCTGCACATCACTGGAGATGCTGAAGATGTGAATTCTTGGGTGTTGGACTGGATGTCTGAAAACACTCACTACACTGCACCAGCCTCTAAATTGCTTCGTGCTCTACCACTTAGTCCTCCCCTTGAAGAAGCTCGCTGCATCTACAGTGAACCTGAGCTCACACATCATTACATGTAGGTGCTGATGAAACCTTTGAAGCCAGGTCAAGCACAAAGAACCAAATTCCTCGTGAAGGAATTGTTGTACGTGCCTAGAACTGTCTATCGTATTCTTACGAGGACAATCAGTCCTATCAAAGGCCATGACTCATCTGATGAGGAAATTGTTGGCATCATGAAGAATTTGGTATTCAACATCATTCATGGCATTCCTGTCAATTATCACGATTTCTTCATGAGGACTACAGCAAATGTTGCACTGTCTCCGTTTGAGCTGAAGCCTTATGCACCTTGGATTATGAGATTCCTCAGGACAAGGTCTTCACTCAACTACAAAGCTGATTTCCAGAATCACCTTAGCTACTTGCCCCCAATTGAAGTCCTCAAGCAGATATATTCCTCAGTTGATGGAAAGGGAAAGGCACCAGCTGTAATAGATGAAGGCATTCGTCCATTGGATGGTCAATTTCGCGAAGCTTCCACCAATGATGACTCTGCCAACATGACTCTACCAATGCACCCAAGTCCACTCCTCAAGCCACTGCTCCGCGCGTGATGGCTGACCGTGAACTTCTGCTTAGTCTTGACCAGAAGGTGGATCGAAATCACAAATGGGTTAAGTGTCAGTTTGGTTCACTTCTTCACAACATGACTGCCACACACAATGAAGTGAAGAAAAACCATTACTACCTCCATCAAGTCATCGGTCGCACCTGGGCAATCCTGTCACATTTGTATGGTGAAGAAGATCTAAAGAACATGGGTCTCAAAGAAGATTTTGACTGGTCTGCACCTCCACCGAAGAAATTCAAGAAGGTCAAGGTTCCTTCCGTGGTGGCCAGCTCATATTTTTCATCGCGCGACACTGATGGAAATGAAGACTTGGACGACACTGCGGCAGGCCCTACTATGACAAACGACCGCAACAACGCTGGCGCTCCTTCATCAACTTGATATTCTTCAGGGGCGTTAGTCCTCATATTCAATCCTTTTAGTCATTTGATGACAAAGGGGGAGAATTTTTGAGTTAGTCTTCAAGCGGGTCTTTCTATATGGGCGTTTTTTTGTTAAGTTACAACTCTTGTTCTTCCGCGACTTTATTGGATTGAGTTGTAAACTTAAACCCGATGGTGCTCTGATACTCTTGATACGTTTTTCTGCATGCTTATTCCTCGTTAATATTATTGCACGCATGCTGAATTACATCAGTCACCATATGTCATCATGCATTTCAAATTCTTCGCTGTTATATGTCAAATGCGTGTATGAATTACAAGATATAGGGGGAGATCTCCATGATTCAACTCTTCAAGTGTGCATTACTTCAAAAGCAATTTCCTCACTATGCACATCTTCAGGAGGAGTTCTTCTATATCTTGCAATCAAATTCCTCAATATTAGTAGTTACACTTCATATGTTTATCCCCGTTGAAAACTTAACCTATATTGTCATCAATCACCAAAAAGGGGGAGATTGTAAGTGCATCTAGTGCCCCTTAGTGATTTTGGTGTATTGAAGACTTATAGGTTAAGGGACTAATGCGTTTGTGAGTGTACAAAAGTCTATAAGTCTATGAGGAGTTTGATAGTTACAGAGAAAGTCGACCCCTAAAAATGAAGTTCTTCAACTGAGGACTTTCCGAAGACTTTGAAAGTGAAGAAATTGGTGTGACCTTGAAGACTTGGTATTCATTCGAGGAACATGAAGCGTGAAGAGTTTTGTTTTCGTAGTTTCATTTTCTCTTTCTTGAGTTATAGAAAACACCGTACTGTTAAATGGGGTCGAGGAAATAGTAAGGAAAAATTTCCATGTGATGCTCAACTCAAAATCCTACACATACCAATCCCTTCGAGTGAAGCCATTGGAAATCTCATACAGTTCAGTCAATTTCTTTAGTGACAGAGACGAAGCTCTTCTGGTCTCTGAGGAATTTGTTCTGACTGAGGAGTTAGGAATTCACCAGTGCGGATTACCTACACAGTGAGGAACATGATAGCCCTGAGGATTTTGCTACTCAAAATTCCGACCGTTGCTGTGCTATGCGACAGCTTTCCAAAAATATCTATCCACCTAACAATCATATCATTGAAGGGCATTTATGTCTTATCATGTCGGGCTGCTCCCTAGGCTATAAATAGGCGCCCCCTACAACCACTAGCTGCTTGGCTGCTCCGAGAGAAACTGACACTTGTCATTGAGAGCAACCCATCCTCTGAGGACTTTGAGCAAAAATCATCAAGTGAGAAAAAACCAAAAACCCAAAACCCAAACACCTACAAACCCCAAGTGATTGAGCATCACTGAAGAGATTGATCCTGCATGAATCCGACGCTTGTTACCTTTGAAGACTGTGCTTCTTCCAGACGGTTAGGCGTCATGATATAGAGCATCCAAGAGGAATTGTGGACTGCCGAGTGACCGAGTTTGTGAAGGTTTGGAAGTCGCCTGAAGACTTACCACGAGTGATTGGACGAGGTCTGTGTGACCTTAGTTCAAGGAGAATACGGTGAGGACTGGGTGTCCTGAGCTGTGTGTTCAGGACTGGGTGTCCGAGACTGTGTGTCCTCGAGTTTAAATACTCAGCCGCTCCAACCAGACGTACAACTGAGACAGCAGTTGGAACTGGTCTACCAAATCATTGTCATCACCAAGCTTACTGGTTCTATTTCCTCAACCTTTTCATTTCCTCATAATTGTGTTGTGTGCTTGTTCACATCTGTGTTTGAAGACTTTGACTGAAGACTTTCTCAATTTCCTCAGTTTAATTTCTTCAGTCTGTTTGTCTTCATCCTGTGTTATCCTGTGCTTACGGTAGTGTACTCTGTGCCTGTCTTCATTTCATCATGATGACTATGCTTGTATTCTGTTATGTTTACTTTTGAGTACTCATTCCGCTCCTAGTAGTTCTTCGCTAAGGAATTTCCTCGCCGGCAAATTCCTCAGTGAAGAATTTCATAAAAATCGCCTATTCACCCCCCCTCTAGTCGATATAACGCACTTTCAGTGATGCTCAATCACTTCCCTTGGGACCCCTGCTAACTGATCAGGTTCCCACGCGAACACCTTCTTGTTCACACGCAGGAACCTGATCAGGGCCTTCTCCTGCTCGGGCTCGAGGTTGGCCCCTATGGTTAAGGTGGCGCTAGTGGACCCATCCTCATCGACTGGTACCTGCTTGGTTTCCGCCTTGTCTTGGGTGAACAACTGCTTCCTTTTAGCCGACGCAGCCCCCTTGGGCTCAAGGGCGTCGGTGCTTGTGGGCTGCGCCACGACGGCCGCCCTGAAAACAAGCTGGAGCACCTGCAGCGCATCCTTTGTGTCTCCTGACACGGTGAGGACGCCGCTGCTCCCAGGCATCTTCATGAGGTTGTATGCCGGGTGAGTTGCTGCCATGAACCGAGCCAAGGCCGGATAGCCGAGGATGGCATTGTAGGGGAAGCAAACGGGGGCGATGTTGAAGTCGATCAGCTCTGTGCGGAAGTTGTCGCAGGTGCCGAAGGTCACTGGGAGGCGGATCTGTCCCAAGGAGGCGGTGGAACCGGCTCCGACGCCCGAGAAAGGCCTGCTGGGTTGGAGCCGCTCCAGCGGCACGTGGAGGAGGCTGAAGGCCTCCACCGAGAGCACGTTGAGGCCGGCAGCACCGTCGATGAGGGTCCTGGTGACGGCCACTTGGCAGATGGTGGGGGTGCACAGCATCGGGAGCGCGCCCGAACCAATGGGGTTGAAGGGGTGGTCCTCCGAGTCGAAGGTTGGATCGGCCTCGGGTGCCACCCAGCCCGGGGGGGCTTCTCGGCGCTTGGAGGCGGTGCTGATCCAGCGGGTGAACGGCTTGGCGTGATGGCTCGAGGGTGTTGCCTGGGAGCCACCTAGGAGAGCTGCGATGACGGGCGGCGCTGGTGCGGCGAACTGGCGAGGAAGAGGTCGCGCAGCTCCTCCCAAGAGGTGACAGAGGCCGTCGGCAGGTGGAGGAGCCACGCGCGCGGGACGCCGGTGAGGGCCATGGGTAACCAGTTGGCCATCACCCGGTCGTCTCCCCCGGCACTGAGGACGGCCCCCTCGTACGCCAGCAGGAAAATCATCACGTCCGTCGCGCCGTCGTAGCACGGCGGCGTCTCGGGCCTGAACTTGCGCGGCCACTACACCTGTCGCAAGGCGGGGGCCAAGGCCCGGAGCCCCTGGACCCAGTGTCGGCATCCGTTGCTGGAGCGGGCAGCGCGTTGTCCGCCATGAGGGCGGGATGCGATGTCGGGGGAGAGCGGGTCGTCAGGAGGGAGGACTCCGGCGCACCCCTACCTGGCGTGCCAAATGTCAGATTTCGGGTTCCGGCAGACCCTTGAAGTTCGAACACTGGGGTGCGCGCGGAGATCTCTCCCCTACCGATCTACGTCCAATCTCCTCGTGTGATCTAAACTGGAAACAACGAACATCACAAGGGACACAAGGTTTATATTGGTTCGGGCCACCTTTGTGGTGTAATACCCTACTCTAGTGTGTGGCGTGGTGGATTGCCTCAGGGCTGATGATGAACAGTACAAGGGAAGAACAGCCTCGCGAGAGGTGTTCTTGAGCTCGTGCGATGAACTGCTAGGGTGAGTTCAGTCGCCTCTCTCTCTCTCTGCTGGGGCTCTACCGGATTTCTAGATGTCCCTCTACTTTGTGGTGGCTAGCTCTATTTATAGAGGCCCTGGGCCTCTCCCCAAATAATGAGCGGGAAGGGCGCCAACAATTGGCCATTTTGAAGGGGAACATATAGTACAAGTTATCCTGACCAATGGTGGTCTTTGGCTGCCAAAAGTACTGGTGATGACGCCGTCTTGGGCTCCCTGGTGACCTCCGTCCTGCCGCTCTGCTAGTCTTGGTCTCGTTGCACCGGAATGGAAACCTTTGCCCGATGCCTTGTCCTGCGCTTGCCCCCTTTGCTCCAAAGGGGAAACAAGGACACTGCGTAGGCCGGCGCCCGCCTGACGCCCGCCTGGTCTCGATCGTCATGGCTTGCGTCACGGGTTCCTCGCGAGGTTCCCCTGCCTTGATCTCTCTGCCTCCTCGCGAGCCTGCCTGATGAGGCTGCCTCTGAGGAAGCTTTCTGTCGTCTGCCCCGCGAGGCTTGGCCCCTCACGAGGGTCTTGAGCTTGAGCTGATGAAGATGGGCCGCGCTGGGCCCCCACTTGAGCCACACCGCAGGCCGCAGACAGGCAAGTCTGGGGACCCCTGTTCCCAGAACGCCGACAGCCTTGAACTCGCCTATTCCCAAGATCCGTGCAAAACGGCACGGTTGGGTCACCCACGCCCTTATTGATGAGAATCCCGTAATAATGGGGCACAATGTAACACCCTCGATGCGACTATATCTCCCACGTGTCGAGGCATGACTTAGAGGCATAATCGCATTGAAGGCATATGTCGCAAGTCGGGCAATCATCACAAACATCCCATGTAATAAAGATAATAGAAAGGGATAACATAGTTGGCTTACACTGGCCACGTCAATCAAGTACATTAATAACATTACATCATCCAAACACTCATGGCCCGACTACGGCGCCAAAATAAAAGAGAACCCAACATGCGACACGGTCCCAATCTCCCCCAACTGGGCACCACTACTGATCATCAGGAAAGGAAACATAGTAACGTTGAGATTCTTCATCGAACTCCCACTTGAGCTCAAACGCATCTCCTGGAGCGGAATCATCAGGCCCTGCATCTTGTGTAATAGTAATCTGTGAGCCACAGGGACTCAGCAATCTCGCACCCTCGCGATCAAGACTATTTAAGCTTATAGGTATGGCAAGGTAAATATAAGTGGAGCTGCAGCAAGCGACTAGCATATATGGTGGCTAACCTATTCGCAAAAGAGAGCGAGAAGAGGAGGCAAAGCGCGAGCGAGAAACTAGAGAACAACCTGCGCAAACATTACTCCAACACCGTGTCCTCTTCCCGGACTCCGCCGAGAAGAGGCCATCACGGTAACACACTCAGTTGATTCATTTTAATTAAGTTAAGGTTCAAGTTATCTACAATCGGACATTAACAAATTCCCATCTGCCCATAACCACGGGCACAACTTTCGAAAGTTCAAATCCCTGCAGGGGAGTCCCAACTTAGCCCATGACAAGCTCTCACGGTCAACGAAGGAATAGACCTCCTCCCAAGACGTTCCGATCAGACTCGGTATCTCGGTTCTTCAAGACACTTCGACAGGTTAAAACAAGACCAGCAACACCGCCCGAATGTGCCGACAAATCCTGATAGGAGCTGCACATATCTCGTTCTCAGGGCACACTCAGATGAGCCAGACGTCAGGTAGGCCAGCCCAGAGTTGCCCCTGGTAGCCCCAGACATCGCTCGGTTGGACCAACACTCAGAGGAGCACTGGCCCGGGGGGTTAAAATAAGATGACCCTTGGGCTCCGGAAACCCAAGGGAAAAAGAGGCTAGGTGGCAGATGGTAAAACCAAGGTTGGGCATTGCTGGAAAATCTTTAATCAAGGCGAACTATCAAGGGGTTCCCATTATAAACCAACCACGTAAGGAACGCAAAATCCGGGAACATAACACCGATATGACGGAAACTAGGGCGGCAAGAGTGAAACAAAACACTAGGCGAGAGGCCGAGCCTTCCACCCTTTACCAAGTATATAGATGCATTAAGATAACATAGCAATATAATGATATCCCAACAAGTAAATAAATGTTCCAACAAGGAACGACCTCCAATCTTCACCTGCAACTAGCAACGCTATAAGAGGGGCTGAGCAAAGCGGTAACATAGCCAATCAATGGTTTGCTAGGACATGGGGGGTTAGAGGTTTGACATGGCAATTTGGGAGGCTTGAAAGCAATGGTAGGCATCGTAGCATTGGCATAGCAAAAGAGCGAGCAAACTAGCATAGCAAAGATAGTGGTGATTTCGAGGGTATGATCATCTTGCCTGCACAGTTGTCAGAGTTGACTGGATCCTCGAAAGCAAACTCAACGGGCTCCTCGTTAGCAAACTCGTCTCCTGGCTCTAGCCAAACAAGACAAACAAGCAACAAGGACACAATCAACCACGTGCAAGGAGCAAACACGATGATGCAATGATGATATGCTATGCGGGATGCGATGCGGGATGCAAAATGCAAGATATGACAGGAAATGCATGAACCTGGCCTCAACTTGGAAATCCAAGTGTGCCACTGGAAATATGAGATGAAATCGCTTGAAAACGATATAAAGAACACCGGAATCGGAGTTACAGTTTGGAAATGGCAAGCGATTCAAAAATGACACCGGTCTGCGATTTACAGCAAGTAGCCATCTAAATGCAATGACATGAGCATGCTACAGCACCCAAACAAGACAATAAAATATATGGCAGGGATGCATTCAAGATTCTTAACAAAAGTCTAGCACTGAGCTATGGCCAATTCATCCATTAACAGGTTCAAACAAGCATGGAAAAAATGCATATGGCAGACATATCTCAGACTTAGTGAAATTAACACTTGTCTGGAATTTCAGATCAGGTAGCACTCTTCGGAGCAACAAAACTACATGCTACAGGACCTGAACATGGCAAAGTAAAGCATGGAATGGAGCTACTCAAATATCTTAACAAAAGTCCCTTAGTGACCTTGAGCCAAAAGGGATCAGAAAATACAGTTGCAAGCATGTGAACATAGCAAAAACATAATCAGATCACAGACTTAGTGAAAACTGGCACATGCTGAAACATAACTCAAGTAGGCATGTTTACGAGCTCGATGCACTCACTACGGTGCAAGTCATGGCAAGACAAGAATACACCCATCAAGAAGGCACAAAATTCAAGCTAGACATGGCAAGAACAATAGCATAGCATGCACGGATCAACTACAACATCATCGGCAAAATTGCAAACAAGTTGACAATCTCCCAGATTCACGAAGTAGCAAAAATAGAGCTCGATTCACTCAAGCTAGGCTTCTCCATAATTACAAACAAAGACATGGATGGATATAGTACTACAATATTAACAAAACATCCTTACCGATCATCCTCAAAAGAGGCACAGATCACTAGGAAACAACATGAACATATGGCATCATGAGATAAACAGCTCTAGGACTTAGTGAAATTGCTAAGTCCCTGAAAACAGAATTAGCAAGTGCACCACTTTGCAAGCTTTCACAAGTCACCACACACATCACAAAAATACATGGGTTGCACCTCTGGAAAGATAACTAAACCCTTAACAAAACACATGTAGAGCATCAGGGCATATCATGCACACATTAATCATGGCAAAAATGACAAAAACCTAAATGGAGTAGCAGATCTGACAATTAACTCAAGTAGCCCTCTACTAACAGCATTTCGGGCATCAAGATGAGCTCAAATGAAAATGATGCAATGGAATGAAATGATGTACTCTTTGAGATGAACATTTTGATATGCTATATGCATGAATCGGAGCTACAGATGCAAAGTTACAGAGCTACGAATAGGAGCACTTGAAACGGAAAATATCAGGGACTTAGCACATTTTCGACCTCCGATCTAGGGTTTGCACGCGGATCGAGAAGTTCGCCGGATCTTCGCCGGAATAGTGCTCGGGGTCGCCGGAGAAGTCGGGGAAGCGAGGGCCGGCCGGATCTCGCCGGATCCGGGCCGGGCGGCGGCGCGCGACGAGGTGGCGGCGACGGGGCGGCACGGTCGAGGCCGGTGCGGCGGCCGGAGGCGGCGGGGCCGGCGAGGAGCTGCGGCGGGGCGGCGATGGCGGCTCGGCGGCCGGAGCGCGGGGAGGAGAGGAGAAGGGCGCGGGCGCGCGGCGACGGAGGGAGTGGGCCGCGGGGGCCCAATGCGGGCTGCCCGGGCCGGCGGCGGCGCCACGTGGCGGGCGCCTATTGGCCCGGGGCGGCAGCGGCGGAGCGTCCGGACATGTTCGGCCTGACAGTTTTCGTCCGGCGGCGCGAGGGGTTGGATCTAGGGTTTGGACGAGGGGCGATCCGGATTTCGGGGAAGGGGTCTAGTATTATAGGTAGAGGGAGCTAGGAGAGTCCAAAATGAGGTGTGGTTTTCGGCCACGCGATCGTGATCAAACGCTCTAGAAGATGGAGCAGGTTCAGGTGGGTTTTGGGCCAAATTGGAAGGGTGTTGGGCTGCAACACACACGAGGCCTTTTTGGTCCCTTGGTTAACCGTTGGAGTATCAAGCGAAGTCCAAATGATACGAAACTTGACAGGCGGTCTACCGGTAGTAAACCAAGGCCGCTTGGCAAGTCTCGGTCCAATCCGGAAATGTTTAATCCCCACACACGAAAGAAAGGTAGAAATGACCACCGGAGGAGAACGAAGCACCGGAATGCAAAACAGACAACGGGGAAAATGCTCGAATGCATGAGATGAACACGTATGCAAATGCAATGCACATGATGACATGATAAAAGATGCATGACAACGACAACAACACACGGAGACAAAAACCCGAACCCGAGAAAATAAAATAACTTAACGCCGGAAACGGCAAGAGTTGGAGTACAAATTAGGAAAGTTACATCCGGGGTGTTACACACAATCTCTGCTTCGACAAGACGTGCCAATGGCAACCATGTCTCACAACATGGAGCGGCAGATGAAAAATGGTTCAAAATTATGACCGGACAAGTGTGATGTCATATTATAAAAGTTGTCAGCGGATTAGACTCGTGTAAGAATATATATTCTCTCTACGGTTATGTATGGTGTGTGTGACAGGTCAGGATACTATCATCGCATCTGAAGACTATCTTGAAGTTCGAATAGAAGGAAACCCGCCTTGCAATGCCAAAGACAAATCTGCGCGCCGGACTCCTCATCATTGAAGCCAGGTTCAGGCGCTACTGAGGGAGTCCTGGACTAAGGGTTCCTCGGGCGTCCAGCCTGTTATCCATAGGCCGGACAGATGGGCTGTGAAGACATGAAGGCCGAAGAATGCACCATGTCCGGATTGGACTCTACTTGGCGTGGGAGGCAAGCTTGGCGACCGAAGATTCCTTCTTATGTAACTGACTCCATGTAAACCCTAGACCCCCTCGGTGTCTATATAAATTGAAGGGGATAGTTCGGAAAGGACACCACATATACTCATTACTGTCAGCGTTCTGGGAACGGGGGTCCCCATACTTGCCTGCCTGCGGCCCATGACGTGACCTAGCCAGAAGGCCGTACGGCCCATCTTCACCAACAAAGCATCCAAGACCCTCGCGAGGGTCCAAGCCTCGCGAGGCGGACGATGCAAGACCTCTTCTGGAGTAGCCTAGCTAGGCAGGCTTGTAAGTGCATCTAGTGCCACCCCTAGTTGGTTTTGGAGTATTGACGACAAACCTAGTTGAGGGACTAATGTGTTTGTGAGAATGGCAGGATAACACAGGTAGAAGTCCCTCATTGATTCGGTTTTCCTACCAGAGATGACCCCTAAAAATGTATGAAGACATTGAAGTCAAAGGTGGTATGTGAAGACATTCACATTGAAGACTATGACAAGAGAAGACATCACATGAAGACTATGGAGCGCGAAGACTTAGACCTTCGTACTTCTTTTTCTTCTTTGTTGAGTCATAGGAACCACCGTACTGTTAAGTGGGGTCCAAGAGAACCAGTCAGAATGACTGAAGTCATGCTTGACCAAAATCCTATGTCTTCGAGTGAAGATAATGAGAGTGAATCTTGTTCAGAGTTGGACAAGTCAGCTTTGCTTGTAGCCCAAGTAAAGTTGCCATGTGTGTTTGAAATCTGACCGCTGGAACACGTCTCAGTTCCTTAGTGACCCAGGGTCATTTCGGACAAATCAGGTCAGGTTGCCTAGTGGCTATAAATAGCCCACCCCCTACAACCATAAATGGTGGGCTGCTCAGAGTGAAAGTATGGCTTTTGTCGTTTGAGAGCAACCCACCTCGAAGCCTTTGAAAGAGAATTCCTTGAGAGGATAAAGCCCTAACCACCCAGAGCCAAAGAGTGTTAGGCATCACTTAAGTCTTCTTGTCTGTGTGATCTGAAGACTTATTACACTTGAGGACTGTGAATCCTCCAGCCGGTTAGGCGTCGCGTTCTGAGCATCCAAGAGTCATTGTGGATCGGCGGTGAACGAAGTCTGTGAAGGTTTGGAAGTCTACCTTGAAGACTTACCAGAGTTATTGGGCAAGGACTGGGTGTCCTTAGCTCAAGGGGAATAAGGTGAAGACGAGGTCTTCTGAGTTGAATCTCAGCCTCCCTAACCGGACGTACAGTTGTCACAGCAACTGGAACTGGTCCAACAAATCATTGTATTCAATGAGTCACTGGTTTCATCCTTCCCTTCCCTTTACTTACTGTTGGTTCTTGTGAAGTCATTGTACGATAGCATCACCATTCGACTTCACTAAGTGATTACGTGTACTGATTGGCTTCACAATATCTTCCTACCTGATCCTTACTGCCTAGTTGCTTTTAGTCATTGTGCTTTCACTTCATTGAATACGTGACTATGGTTTGCCTAGTGTAGTCTTCCTTCCGCTGCATAGTAATAGGTTTATTTCTATCGTTTATCTTCGAAACTTACATGTTTTGAAGACTTCCATAAAAATCGCCTATTCACCCCCCCTCTAGTCGATCACTAGCACTTTCAATTGGTATCAGAGCAAGGTACTCCCTTGTTCTGTGTGATTCGGTTTAACTACCTGGAGTTTTAGCTATGTCGACTGCAGGGATAATTAAAGTCTCCGCTGTGTGCCCTGTCTTCGATGGAACTGAATATCCCTACTAGAAGAATAAGATGCGCATGCATCTTGAAGCCATTGATGTCGACCTATGGTATGTCGTCAAGAATGGCATTCCCAAGGCTGGAGAAGGTGTCACTGCCGCTGATGTCAAGAAGTTCGTTCAACTGGACTCTACTGCCAAGAATATCATCTGTGGTCTTCTGACCAAAGGACAGTATGGCCGCGTGAGTGCTTTGGAAACATCTAAGCTAGTCTGGGACTGGCTATCCGAGGTCAACAAAGGCGTCTCAACCCAGAGAGATCAGAGAATCAGTGTCCTTCGCAACCTCTTCAACCGCTTCAAGAGAAATGACAATGAGAATGTCTACATGTTTGATCGACTCACTGACATCACAAACGAGCTTCAAGCCCTCGGCGCTACTGAGATCACCAAGCATGAAGTCGTCAAGACACTCTTGAGATCACTTGACAGTTTGTTTGACACCCTAGCCCTGGTGATTCAAGAACGTCCTGATTTCAAGACACTCGATCCGTCTGACATACTTGAGAGGCTCAACACACACGAATTTCAGCTTTTTGAGAAAAGAGACATCTACGGTCCCAACTATGGGCGAACTCGTGCCTTGAAGGCAAAGGATGTCTCCTCATCTGAAGAAGAATCTGACAGCAGTTCTGATGATCCTGAAGACATTGGAAGGGAGCTTGCTATGCTTGTGAAGAAGTTCCAAAAATTCACCAAGAAGAAAGGCCTCAGAAAGTCTTCACGATCAAGCTCAAGGAATGATGAAGCTTCTGCTCATGACTACAAGAACAGAACATGTCACAAGTGCAAGAAACCTGGCCACTACATCTCTGAGTGTCCACAGTGGGACAATGAGAACAACAAGAAGAAGAAGAGCAAGGAGTATGACTCTGACGACAAGAAGAAGAAGAAATACTCAAAATCTTCTTCCAAGTCTTTCTCCAAGTCTTCATCACACAAGAAGAGCTCATCTGGCAAGGCACGTGCGTTTGTTGGCAAGGAAATGGACTCTGAGGAGGAGTCCGCTTTTGAGGAGGCAGAGGTGGAGTCTGAGGAGGAGTCTGATTCTGGCGTTGCAAGTCTGGCTACAGCATACGTTGCCAAGTCCATCTTCAACACTGAAGACAATGACTTTATCACCGACACCGATGCATATGACAAGGACTACTCCGCTCCTTCCTACTGCTTCATGGCACGTGGTGCCAAGGTAAACACACGCACTACTCACTATCAAACATCTAGTGATGATGACTCTGATTGTGGTTCCAAACCCAGCTACAAAACACTTGCTAAAATTGCAACTGAACAACAGAGAGCTATGGAACACATTCAAAAACTATTAGACAAAAGCGATGATCTATTAGACACTGAAATGACTCGATCTCAGTCCTTAATTGAAGACATAAAAAATCTTCACGTTAAGTATGAGGAACTTGAAAGTCGTCATGAAACACTCTCAACAACTCATGAAAGGCTTTCCTATGATTATCTTCAAAGGAAGCAAGATCTTGAGAAATTGAGAGCGGCTCATGAAGATCTTCAAAAGGAAATTGAGCCACTTCATGCCGAACAGATCAGTTCAGCTCAGGAAGGATTTGAACCACCATGTCTTAAATGCATTGAGCGTGATAACACTACTTCTGTTGCTGAATGTTCTACTGCTGCTACTATTGCAATATCTTCAACTATTGATGTGGTAACTAACCCCTCTGCTGAGGATACCACTGCTATTGCTGATGAGAATGCTAGGTTAAAGACACTGCTTGAAACAGGGATGTACAAAAGTCTCAAAGGGCATCAGACACTATGTGATGTCCTCAAAAGGCAGATCCTGAACCGAAACCCTAGGAAAGAGGGTGTTCGGTTCGAAAGGAAAATGAATGTTGATGGCTCTTACTGGAAACCTGAGCAGTACCCCAAAACCACAAGGGTTGCTGCAAAGGAACCTTTAGCAGATCCATCCACCCTATCTGGCTTCACTTGTGCTAACCCCATTGTTATTGGTGAATCCTTTGATGCAAACTATAAACTGTTTAGGAATCAGAATGGTGAAGTGTTTGCCAGGTATATTGGTACTAACTACAGGAATGGACCGCCTATGAAGAAGATCTGGGTGCCGAAAAGGTGTTTGGAGAATCTCCCTGTGGATGTCATCATGACACCACAAGTGAAGAAGACAAACCCCAGACCACAGGCTTCATATGGTCCAAAGGCTTCATACAGACAGAGGACTCACCCGAGTCACACTAACGCAAATGTTTTGTAGGGAAGCCATACTCAAGCCTATGAATATGAGTGCGGCCCATCAAACCGCCATGTTCATAAGACCAAGAACTATTTTGCTTATTCTTATGAGTACTATTGTCCACCTGCAAGACTTTTTGCTAGGGCTCCAAAGCCAAAGTTCTCAGATGCTGCACTTAGAGTTATTGCTTCGAAGCCACCCCTGAAGATGTGGGTGGCTAAGAAAGCTTAACTCTCTTTTGCAGGGAAAGGTCTTCAGCCGAAAACCAAAATCGTCTGACACTATTGCTGGGGACCTTAAACATCTTGTAGGGCGCAAGATCAAATGCCCAAATGCTCTTATTATGTACTTTGTTCCTGAATCGCTTGCAACTTGCCCTATCAGTCCTAATCTCGATCTAAGCTTTAATAATCCACTAGTTCGTCAAATGTTTTTGCTTCACAATTCTCTTCGTGAAGCCTATCCCCCTAACTGCACTGTAGGGTACGACACCAACTGCTTCAGAATGGATTATTGATAGTGGGTGTACAAATCACATGACTGGCAAGCGAAGCCTTCTCATGGACTCAACTTTATGTCCATCTGACAAAAGTCACATCACATTTGCTGACACTAGTAAAAGCAAGGTATTGGGTCTAGGTAGAGTGCAATCTCAAAGGATCAACACATGGATAAAGTCATGCTTGTTGAATCCCTTGGTTTCAACTTAATGTCCATCTCAATGCTTTGCGATTTAAACATGATTGTGATGTTTGGAAAATATCGTTGCCTTGTACTAATGGAATCTGACAAGTCTCTAGTGTTTGAAGGGTATCGGAAAGATGATTTGTACGTGGTAGATTTCTCAGCATGACCACAACTTGCAGTATGTCTTCTAGCAAAAGCTTCTGAATGCTGGCTCTGGCATCGAAGGCTAGGGCATGCTGGCATGAGGAACCTCCACACCCTTGCAAGGAAGAAGCATGTCATAGGCATCGAGGGCATCAAGTTCAAGAAGGATCACTTATGCGGTGCCTGTGAAGCAGGAAATATGACGAGGGCCAAGCATCCCTCGAAGACAATCATGACAATGACTCAACCCTTCGAACTGCTACACATGGATCTCTTCGGTCCCACTCATTACTCAACTCTTACTAGTACTGCTTGTCTCTATGGCTTTGTCATTGTTGATGATTATTCAAGATATAATTGGGTGCATATAATCCTTTACAAGACTAAAGTGTAGGATGTCTTCAGACGCTTTGCCAATCGAGCAATGAACAACTATGGCGCCAAGATAAAGCACATCAGAAGTGACAATGGCACTGAATTCAAGAACACTGGCCTGGATACATATCTTGATACTTTGGGCATCACACATGAATTCTCAGCTTCGTACACGCCATAGCAGAATGGCGTCGTCGAACGCAAGAACATAACACTTATTGAGATGGATCGGACGATGCTTGATGAATACAAGACTCCAAGAAAATTTTGGCCTGAAGCAATTGACACTGCATGCCATATCATCAACCGTGTTTATCTTCACAAGCTTCTGAACAAGACATCCTATGAGCTCCTTACTGGCAAGAAGCCAAATGTCAGTTACTTCAGAGTATTTGGCGCCAGGTGCTGGATCAAGGATCCACATCACACTTCAAAATTTGCACCAAAAGCACATGCGGGGTTTATGCTTGGATATGGAAAGGATTCGCACTCCTACAGAGTCTTCAATCTCTTTCATTATAAAGTGGTTGAAACAGTGGATGTGTGGTTCGATGAGACTAACGGCTCACAAAGAGAGCACCTGCCAAATGTGCTAAATGAAGTTCCATCCAGTGAATCAATCAAACTTATGGGAACTGGAGAAATCATACCTTCTTAAGCTCAACCTGAAGAGGAACTTATCATCTCCGCACCTGATCAACCTGAAGACAATGCTCAGCCTGAAGACAATCCCTCTAACAATGACAATGATTAGCAAGAGCAAAATCTTCGTCTTGTACATCCCCGTGTTGCAAATGAAGTACAAATTGAGAGAATAATTGATAGCATCAATGCACCATGTCCACTCACTCGTTCAAGGGCAACACAGCTAGCAAATTTCTGTGGGCACTTCGCATTCGTCTCAATAACTGAACCCAAGAAAGTTGAAGAAGCCTTCATGGAACCTGAATGGATTCAAGCTATGCAAGAAGAGCTTCAACAGTTTGAGCTGAATAATGTATGTGAACTGGTTAAGTGTCCTGATCCTCGGAAGCACAATATAATAGGCACCAAATGGATATATCGCAACAAGCAAGATGAGCATGGTCAAGTTGTCATAAACAAAGCTTGTCTCGTTGCTCAAGGATATACTCAAGTTGAAGGGATTGACTTCGATGAAACATTTGCTCCTGTGGCTAGACTTGAAGCTATACGCATACTGCTGGCCTATGCAAATCATCATAACATACTTCTATATCAAAATGGATGTGAAGAGCGCTTTTCTCAATGGCAAGATTGAAGAAGAAGTATATGTTGCACAACCGCCTGGCTTAGAAGATCCAAAACATCCTGACATGGTGTACAAGCTCAACAAGGCACTGTATGGCCTCAAACAAGCCCCTCGGGCTTGGTATGACACACTCAAAGACTTCCTGAAGAGCAAAGGCTTCAAATCTGGTTCCCTCGACCCCACTCTCTTCACGAAGACATATTGTCACATCCTAGTTAGCCATGCATTAGAGTGTTGCATCATGTTTACTCTTTCATCAGAAACCTGAAATGGGGATGACAGAACCCCCAG
This sequence comes from Triticum dicoccoides, assembly GCF_002162155.2. Taxonomy (NCBI): domain Eukaryota; kingdom Viridiplantae; phylum Streptophyta; class Magnoliopsida; order Poales; family Poaceae; genus Triticum; species Triticum dicoccoides. Next base: position 182,809,930 of record NC_041386.1, on the reverse strand, counting down.
TCCCCTCTGAAACCAATTAGGGTTTACTAAAAACTTTTTCAATGAACCTGAAATGCCCTTCTAAAATGCCCATCATTTTTTGTCTTGGTTCAGAACCTCTGCCAAAAGTGATGCACATTTTCCTAGGCCATCTTAGGGTTTTTGAATTAAATCATAAATATTTGAATTTGGGCATTTAAAATTATATAAAATATTTAAATGCTCAAATATCTCCAAACTAAAATGTTTCATGTTGGAAATAATCCAACTATGGACCAGGAGTAGTTTGGTGATTTTAGGAGTTGCCTAAGTATTTTATTTAATTCAACAAAGTTGCAAAAGTATTAAAAAAACAGAAACGGAAAGAAATGGAAAAACTTACCTGACGCCTGCTTCCGGCCCACCTGCCGGCCCAGCCCAGCGCCGCTCCAGCGAGCTGCTTGCCGGCCAGGCAGGCGGGCAGGTGCCCGACGGCGACCGCAGCGCGCGCCACGCACCTGCTTGCCGCCTCGCCGCTCCCCACGCCCGGTGACGTCGTGGATCAGCCTCCCTCGCTCCCCCGAACCCCCCAGACACCCCCTCCTCTCTCCAGCTCCTCCCCCTCGCGCTCCCCCACCATGACCGACGCCACCATCGTCGTGCCTTCGTCGTAGCCGTGCTTCCCACCGCCCGTGCGTCCTCTCATCGTGTCCAGGAGCTCCGCCGCTGTCCACTCCATCGAGCAAGCCGAGCCCCGA
>NC_041386.1:182808233-182809098 GCF_002162155.2 Triticum dicoccoides | reverse complement strand
CCCCCGCCATGACCGACGCCACCATCGCCGTGCCTTCGTCGTAGCCGTGCTTCCCACCGCCCGTGCGTCCTCTCATCGTGTCCAGGAGCTCCGCCGCTGTCCACTCCATCGAGCAAGCCGAGCCCCGAGCGCTCGCAACGCCCGAGTCCACCGCAACGACCTCGCCCAAACCGCCGTCGCCGGAGATCCCCTTCAACGCCGTCGTCGCTCCGGTCCATCTCCGGCCGCACCAAGGGCTTCGTCGCACTCACTGTGAGCTTAGCCATCTTTCCCCCCCTCCTTTTCTTGCTCCCGAGCCGTGTAGCGACCTCCCGGAGCTCAACCGCACCCACCGTCGTGGAGCTCGTCGCCGACGTGCTCCCGGTCACCCTCCGACCACTCCACGGTGTCCATCATGCTCACCGTGTCACGTAGCACCTAGCTAGCTACTCCCCGCGCCTCGCCGACCCCTCTAGCGTCAAGTTCGTCTTCGGCCGAACCCCAGTGGCCGCCAAAGTCGTCGCCGGCGCCAACTCCGGCCACCCCGACCCCAACGGACTCCACCAAGAGCTGCGGCTCGTCCTCAGCTCCACTCCGGTGGTCTCCGCGACCCATTTGGTGGCCGAAACAGCCAAAACCACTTCCGCCGCCGCGTCGGGCTCGCCGGCGGCTAAACGCCGGTGCAGCCGACCCGGGTTTGACCACGGGTGGGCCCTGGTTGACTCCCCTGAGTCAATGACAGGTGGGGCCCAGCCCTGCTAATTAAACAGGTTTAGTTTTAATTAAATTTTAATTAATCTAATCACACTGACACGCGGGACCCACTGTCAGGTTTGACCCGGACGTGTCCCGTTGACCTGCTGACGTCAGGCTGACGCAATAATTG
>NC_041386.1:182756298-182808223 GCF_002162155.2 Triticum dicoccoides | reverse complement strand
CCCCCCTCCTTTTCTTGCTCCCGAGCCGTGTAGCGACCTCCCGGAGCTCAACCGCACCCACCGCCGTGGAGCTCGTCGCCGACGTGCTCCCGGTCACCCTCCGACCACTCCACGGTGTCCATCATACTCACCGTGTCACGTAGCACCTAGCTAGCTACTCCCCGCGCCTCACTGACCCCTCTAGCGTCAAGTTCGTCTTCGGCCGAACCCCGGTGGCCGCCAAAGTCGTCGCCGGCGCCAACTCCGGCCACCCCGACCCCAACGGACTCCACCAAGAGCTGCGGCTCGTCCTCAGCTCCACTCCGGTGGTCTCCGCGACCCATTTGGTGGCCGAAACAGCCAAAACCACTTCCGCCGCCGCGTCGGGCCCGCCGGCGGCTAAACGCCGGTGCAGCCGACCCGGGTTTGACCACGGGTGGGCCCTGGTTGACTCCCCTGAGTCAATGACAGGTGGGGGCCAGCCCTGTTAATTAAACAGGTTTAGTTTTATTTAAACTTTAATTAAATTAATCACCCTGACACGCGGGACCCACTGTCAGGTTTGACCTGGACATGTTCCGTTGACCTGCTAACGTCACACTGACGTCAGGCTGACGCAATAATTGATTTTCTGGAATTAATCTAATATAGGAAATTCCAGAATATAGTTTAAACTTTAAAAATTCATAACTTTTATTCTGTAACTCCAAATCAGACAAATTATATATGAAAAATGATTAGAAAAATCCAATCTATCCATCTGTACTATTTTCATGCATGATTAAACAAGTTAACCTGATGTTTAATACAGAACAAGGAAAAACACTTTAAAGGGCCATGTTTGAGTTTGAAATTTGAATCTTTGATTCAAATTGGTTCAAACCCTTCTGGTCTTAGTTGCATTAGCCCAACACACTCATATTGCTATGTTTCATGCATGCATCATATTGATGCACATTGTTTGGTGATGGTTGTGTATCGGTGTTCTTTGCGGCAGGTTCTGCCTCCGAGGAGTATCGTGATTACCCTAACGAAGAACCGTATCAGTGCATCGAACCATCAGGCAAGCAACCAACCATTTGATCATATCGATACAATCCCATGTTCTCGCTCCTGCTCTGTTTTACTGCATTAAGACAACGCGTTTCAAACTGCTGTGTGCTACGGTAGTTGAACCCACTTCCTCTGCATGACCTGTCATTGCCACAGTAACTAGATGAAACCCACTAGCATGTGTAGGAGTTGATTCAGCCATATGTATGTGTTGTTCCTACCTTGCTATGCCTGCTATGCTTAGAGTCGTGTCAGGTCTGGTTCATCTGGGTGATGGGCTAGAGTGAAATGATTATGTCGGTAATGAGAGTGGTGTGGTGAACACGATTTGGTAAAGGTATTGATGAGAGGCCATGTAGGAGTATATGGTGGGTTGTTTCATTCAAGCCGACCTTAAGCACTGAGATCTGTATGTGTGATTTAAGAATCAGCTACTACCATGCATTGGGCCCGAAACCAATGGACCCTCTTGGCTTCTTATTCACCCTAGTTCTCCGTCCAGGAGTTGCAAGTAGTTTCTGGTGTTTGTAGCCTACTGGAGGCCGTGGACAGTGCTGACCATAGGGGTGGGCTGTGATGCGGTAGGTACGTGGCCGGGTGTACCGAATACCCGTTAGGTATCTCGGGAACCCTGTTCACATCGTTCGGGGCCGTATGGGAAACCTCGGCCGGACTCCCTACGGATGGAACCTGGATAGGCGATAAACCTGGACTGGAGGCTTAGGTGATTAGGTAGGTCGTGGCCGACACCCACGTTGGGCTTCCGCTTGAAGGTTGCCGAGTACATGTCGTGTAAACGACAGTAAGTGGTGAGAGCGTGTATGAAGAAGTACACCCCTGCAGGGTTATCATGATCTATTCAAATAGCCGCGTCCGCGGTAAAGGACTACTTGGTTGCCTATACAGTTCATAGACAAGTAAACGGAAACTACTAAAAGACTCAGGATAAGTGTGAGTGCCGAGGAGGGCTCTTCCGCAGGAAGACGGAGGTGAATCCTCGGTAGTGTATTGAAGTGGTGAGTAGCGGACTCGTGTGCGCAAACCATTTCAAGTTGGAGTCTCGTAGGTTAGCCTAGCCAAGAGTCAAAGCTGGCTTGCTGCAATAACTCCACCAACCCTTCTTGATAATATGCATGTATGTAGGATCTGATGTAAGTCTTGCTGAGTACCTTTGTACTCATGTTGCTATAATTTACATTTTTACAGAAGACGCTGCAACCCCTTCTGATGGGTTCTACGTAGACGTTGACATCAATGAGTAGGCTAAGGCCCAGGTGGTGATCCTGAGCTTGTGAAGGACCTCGTAGTATAGCTAGGCTTTCCAAGCCTCTTCTATTTTTCTAGTTGTCTGTACTCAGACAAGTTACTTCCGCTGCTAGTTTGTATGACTGTACGACTTGAATGCTGGGTCGTGTGACCCATACCTTTGTGTATGTTATGTATGGCTCTCTGAGCCTTAAATAAAGTACTTGTGTCGTAGAATCATGTTGTGATGCCTTGTTGTATTTGCACATATCGAGCATATTGTGTTTATGATTGAAATGCTTGGTATGTGTGGGATCTGACTATCTAGTTGTTTATCTTTAGTAGCCTCTCTTACCGGGAAATGTCTCCTAGTGTTACCGCTGAGCCATGGTAGCTTGCTACTGCTCTGGAACACTTAGGCTGGCCGGCATGTGTCCTTCTTTGTTCCGGTGTCTGTCCCTTCGGGGAAATGTCACGCATTGAGTACCGGAGTCCTGTTAGCCCGCTACAGCCCGGTTTACCGGAGTCCTGCTAGCCCAGTGCTACAGCCCGGACCCACTTGTTGATGACCGACACGTTCGAAGCTGGGTCATGGATGCCTGTCCCTGTAAGTCTGTGCCACTTTGGGTTTACGACTAGTCATGTCAGCCCGGGCTCCTTATCATATGGATGCTAGCGACACTATCATATACGTGAGCCAAAAGGCGCAAACGGTCCCGGGCAAAGGTAAGGCGACACCCGTGGGGATACCGTGCGTGAGGCCGCAAAGTGATATGAGGTGTTACCGGCTAGATCGATGTGACATCGAGTCGGGGTCCTGACACATATGATGGTGAACTGTTTGTGTGCCAAATATATATGGATGACATTATCTTCGGCTACACCAATCAGAAATACAGTGAAGAGTTTGGATATATGATGCAAGAGCAATATCAGATGTCCATGATGGGTGAGCTGAAGTTCTTCCTTGGTCTTCAAATACGTCAGCAACGCAACGACATCTTTATATCTCAAGAGAAGTATCTCAAAGATTGCGTGAAGAAGTTTGGTATGCAAGACTGCAAAGGCTTCACGACGCCAATGCCAGCCAAACATCATCTGGGTCTCGATGACAATGGTAAAGAGTTCGATCAAAAGGTATACCGCTCCATGATTGGTTCTTTACTTTATCTATGTGCATCTAGGCCAGATATTATGCTTAGTGTTTGCATGTATGCTCGATTCCAAGCGGCACCAAAGGAATCGCATCACTTAGCTGTGAAGAGAATTCTTCGATATTTGGCTTACACCCCAACTGTAGGATTATGGTATCCAAAGGGCTCAGAGTTTGATCTGGTTGGATTCTCGGATGCTGATTATGCTGGTGACAAGGTGGATCGCAAGTCTACATCAGGAACATGTCATTTTCTGGGACGATCACTTGTATGTTGGTCTTCAAAGAAGCAGAACTGTGTATCTCTCTCCACTGCTGAATCTGAATACATTGCTGCTGGATCTTGCTGCGCTCAGCTTTTGTGGATGAAGCAAACACTCAAAGACTATGGCATTCATCTGAAGCAAGTGCCACTCTACTGCGACAACGAAAGCGCCATCAAGATTGCCAACAACCCAGTTCAGCACTCGAAGACAAAGCACATTGAAATTCGTCATCACTTTCTCAGAGATCATGTTATGAAGGAAGATATTGATATCATACATGTCAACACTGAAGAGCAATTGGTAGATATCTTCACCAAGCCCTTGGATGAGAAGAGATTTTGCAAGTTACGGTGTGAGCTAAATATCTTGGAATCCTCAAATGTCCTGTGATCAGGCACACATCCTAACACTGACGCATATTGATGACTTAGATGTGCAACACACGAAGTAAAGTATATCTTCAATCAATGAAGACATACATTCTAAGTGTGAATACATTAATGTGGAATTTGACTTCGGAGCGCCACGATAATTGTGCGCCGTGTCTGGGTCTAATACTTCCTATACGGTGGGTAACGCCACCACCAAATTCTTCTGTTTGAAGTGTTTTACCCATGGTGTTACATTTGCTATGTCTTCACATTTTGTTTGTATTCATTCTCAACTTGTCCTCATGATTATCTTCACTATGTTGGTCTATGGCGTTACGTCAGCATTCTGGGAACGGGGGTCCCCATACTTGCCTGCCTGCAGCCCACGACGTGACCTAGCCAGCAGGTCGTACGGCCCATCTTCACCAACAAAGCATCCAAGACCCTCGCGAGGGTCCAAGCCTCGCGAGGCGGACGATGCAAGACCTCTTCTGGAGTAGCCTAGCTAGGCAGGCTTGTAAGTGCATCTAGTGCCACCCCTAGTTGGTTTTGGAGTATTGACGACAAACCTAGTTGAGGGACTAATGTGTTTGTGAGAATTGCAGGATAACACAGGTAGAAGTCCCTCATTGATTCGGTTTTCCGACCAGAGATGACCCCTGAAAATGTATGAAGACATTGAAGTCAAAGGTGGTATGTGAAGACATTCACATTGAAGACTATGACAAGAGAAGACATCACATGAAGACTATGGAGCACGAAGACTTAGACCTTTCGTAGTTCTTTTTCTTCTTTGCTGAGTCATAGGAACCACCGTACTGTTAAGTGGGGTCCAAGAGAACCAGTCAGAATGACTGAAGTGATGCTTGACCAAAATCCTATGTCTTCGAGTGAAGACTATGAGAGCGAATCTTGTTCAGAGTTGGACAAGTCAGCTTTGCTTGTAGCCCAAGTAAAGTTGCCATGTGTGTTTGAAATCTGACCATTGGAACACGTGTCAGTTCCTTAGTGACCCATGGTCATTTCGGACAAATCAGGTCGGGGTGCCTAGTGGCTATAAATAGCCCACCCCCTACAACCATAAACGGTTGGCTGCTCAGAGTTAAAGTACGGCTTTTGTCGTTTCAGAGCAACCCACCTCGAAGCCTTTGAGAGAGAATTCCTTGAGAGGATAAAGCCCTAACTACCCAGAGCCAAAGAGTCTTATGCATCACTTAAGTCTTCTTGTATGTGTGATCTGAAGACTTATTACACTTGAGGACTATGAATCCTCCAGCCGGTTAGGCGTCGCGTTCTGAGCATCCAAGAGTCATTGTGGATCGCCGGTGAACGAAGTCTGTGAAGGTTTGGAAGTCTACCTTGAAGACTTACCAGAGTGATTGGGTGAGGACTGGGTGTCCTTAGCTCAAGATGAATAAGGTGAAGACGAGGTCTTCTGAGTTGAATCTCAGCCTCCCTAACCAGACGTACAGTTGTCACAGCAACTGGAACTGGTCCAACAAATCATTGTCTTCAACGAGTCACTTGTTTCATCCTTCCCTTCCCTTTACTTACTGTTGGTTCTTGTGAAGTCATTGTACGATAGCATCACCATTCGACTTCACTAAGTGATTACGTGTACTGATTGGCTTCACAATATCTTCCTACCTGATCCTTACTGCCTAGCTGCTATTACTCATTGTGCTTTCACTTCATTGAATACGTGACTATGGTTTTCCTAGTGTAGTCTACCTTCCGCTGCATGGTAATCGGTTTATTTCTATCGTTTGTCTTCGAAACTTACATGTTTTGAAGACTTTCATAAAAATCGCCTATTCACCCCCCTCTAGTCGATCACTAGCACTTTCAAGGCTCACGAGGAGCAGATATATCAAGGCGGGGCAAACCTCACAAGACCCTCATGACGTGAGCCATGACGCACGACACCAGGAGGGCGCCAGCGCGCGCAGCGTCCTTGTTTTCTCTTTGGTGCTAAGGAGGCCAGCACAGGCGAAGAGTACCGAGGCATCAGGCAAAGGTTGCTATATTGGTGCAACGATACCAAGACCAGGAGGACGGCGAGACTGAGGTCATCGTGGAGCCCAAGACGGCGTCATCACTAGAGCTTTTCACAGGCGAACACCACTTTTGTCAGGATAGCTTGTACTAGCTGTCCCCTTTCAAATTGGCCCGCCGTTGTTGGCTCCCTTCCCGCTCGATATTTGGAAAGAGGACCAGGGCCTATACAAGTAGAGCTAGCCACCACACTAGGGGGCAACTGAAACAGAGCCTCAGGCATATCATCTTAGCTTGATCCAACCCGATCGAGAGCCTTCTCACAAGAACACCTCAACCTCAGGAGGTTGTTCTTCCCTTATACTGTTCATCATCAGCCCTAGAGGCAATCCACCACAACCACACTGGAGTAGGGTATTACACCACAACGGTGGCCCGAACCAGTATAAACCTCATGTCTTTCTGTGTTGCGAGTTCGTCGAGTTCGTGCGCGAGATCTTAGCGAGCTTGGGCGTAGATTGGTGGGAAGGAAATACTTCGCACGCACCCCAGTGTTCGAACATTAAGGTTTGCCGGAACCCCACATCTGACATTTGGCGCGCCAGGTAGGGGTGTGCCGTAGCTTCCCTTCCATCAGTTTTTTGCTCCATCGTCTCCATGGCGGACGCTCGCCGTGCTCGAGCTGAGCGTCGGGCTGCCCTCACCGCCCGCGTCGCTTAGACAGCTCCCGTCGGCGGGCCACAACGCCGTTCTCCATCTCCCGCCGCCAACGCTGCCACAGGCCCGGCAGGGAACAAGCACCAGGCGTCCTCGCTGCATCCTTCGGTGCGGAAGGACGGCCGCACCGCCACTCTGTCGCTGACCCCTGTCGGTTCTTCGTCTCACGCACACCGCGCTCCCATGGAGGCACGGGCCGCGCTCCTCGCGGCGAACGAGCTCCTGCGCTACCGCCCTGTTGACGACCTCTACGAGGAGTGGCTCGACCGCATCGTCGATCTCGTCCGTGCTGCGGGGGGTTCTCCGGCGCCATCCCACTCTCTGCCTCCCCCTCAACCAGCCACGGACGATGGGGCTCATGGTGTGCCTCCACCACCTTAGCCCCAAGACGGCGCCTTGGCACCAAGGCGTGCGGCTCCGTTTCGTGATCCGCCACACCCGGCGCTCGCGCGCGAAGGGAGAATCTGCCAAGAAATTCCTCGGCCGCGAGAAGCTGCACCTGTGCTTCCCGCGCCACCTTGTCAAGACCGCGCACCGCCCGCGACGGTGCAGCGCGGACCTCGCCGAGACCAAGCTCCACCTCCGAAGAGGGCCCCGGCAACCACGGCTGGCTGCCGCGCCTTCACCCCCGAGCTGCGTAGCGTCGCCTGGCCGGGCAAGTTCAAGCCGGATTTGCCTCCTCGCTACGACGGTACCGCCGACCCCGCGGAGTTCCTGCAGCTCTATGAGCTGAGCATCGAAGTGGCCAACGGCGACGAAAAGGTCATGGCGAACTGGTTTCCCATGGCTCTCAAGGATGAAGCTCGCTCCTGGCTCCTGAACCTGCAGCACGGCTCGATCTCCTCCTGGGACGAGATGCGCGACCGCTTCATCGCCAACTTCCAGGGCACTCGCGACCGCCCACCGGCCGCGGGTGATCTACGCCGCATCAGGCAGCAACCAAGAGAGACCCTCCAGAAGTACATCCAGCGCTTCAACAACACCCGCCTCAAGATCCCCAAGGTCAAGGACGAGGCCATCATCTCCGCGTTTTCCGACAGCGTCCGTGACGTCAAGATGAAGGAAGAGCTCGGCATCCACGAGGAGCTCTGCACATCTCAGGAGCTATTCAACCTGGCGACCAAGTGCACAAGAGCTGAGGAGGGGCGCCTCTCTCTTCTTGAGCTGCCAGCCGTGGGCGCGGAGGAGAAGAAGGCCAAGGCCAAGGACGTGAAGCGCAAGGAGGTAGTTGTGCTCGCAGCGGAGCCCGACATCAAGCGGGGCAGAGATCAGCCCGAGTCATCCAAGAACGGCCGACCATTCTACGCCTTCCACAACCTGAACACCCACAACACCAATGACTATCAAGAGCTCAGAGCCATACGAGAAGGACTCTATGGTCGACGCCCCGAGCGCAACTATCGGGGCTACGACCAAGGAGGAGGACGTGGAGGCAGATGCTGGGATGACCGTGGCCCGCGCCAGGATTGGCCGACCGGCCTCGCTAGGACCACTGGCAGGACCAGCCTCGCGAGGGTGCCTGGAGGGACCCACCGCATGAAGATCGCCCCCAGGGCAATGCCGGAATTCCCCCGCTGCCACCACCAAGAAGGAACGATGACCACCACCAGGACGAGGGGGCTGGGGGCTTCTAGGAGCCGCGTGCGATTGCCTGCATCTTGGGCGGCGCCCAGGCCCCGGCCTCTCAGCGCACCTTCAAACAGTTCACTCGTGAGGTGAACGCGGCACTCCCCAAACTCGAGGCCACGCGCCCGCTCAGGTGGTCCCAATGCGCCATCACTTTCAACTCGACGGACCAGCTCAAGTGCGCAGCCACCGCTGGCGCCCTCCCTATGTTGTGTTCCCCAATCATCAGCAATGTGTAGGTCACCAAGACCCTCATCGACGGCGGCGCAGGGCTCAATGTCCTGTTCGTCGACACGTTCGACATCCTCCAAGTGCCTTATGAACAGCTCCAACCCACCAAGCCTTTCTTAGGAGTGACCGACGGCTCCACCACACCAATAGGGCAGGTCCGCCTGCCCGTCACCTTCGGGGAGCGCAAGAACTACCGCACCGAGCTCATCGACTTCGACGTCGCGCACATCCGCCTGCTGTACAATGCCATCCTCGGGTATCCAGCCCTGGCCAAGTTCATGGCAGTAACTCATCATGGCTACAACATTCTCAAGATGCTAGGAAGCGGAGGAATCATCACGGTCACGTGTGAAGAGAGGGATGCGGTGTGCTCCCTCGAGCGCGCCTTTCAGGCCGCAGCAATCGACGACCCCGACAACAGAAATGAAGGCCCTCTAGAGGCCATCCCCAAGAAGAAGCAGCCGTGCCGTGCAGAACCTCAGGACGATGGCGTCGCGGAAGGAGCCTCGTTAGGACCAGCACCCGCTCGAGGGGCGCCTCCCTCCATACCATAGGAAGGCACGCCCGGCGCCCTCTTCAGGCAGGGCTCGGGGACTCTCTTCTGGAGGGCCTTAGACCTTGCCAACCTCACGAGGGAGGCTCTTGGGCACCACTTGGTGGCGTGCTTCGCGGCGCGTGACCCTCAGGAGAGCACAGGGCAAGGAGTGCCCACCACTCATTAGTTCATCACCAAGACCACCCAGGAACTGGAAGAAGCAAGAGCCATGCGCGGCGACAGCCGCCCACGAGGCACAACTCCGCATCCTGGCGAGGATGCTAGGCTGCGTGTCTGCATCAACGTCCCAGGGCTCAATAGGGCCACATCTCAGGAGCGTTTCTGGCCTTCGTGTGTGGGCCGCTGCGAGGGCCCGCCGCACAGCTACATTCGTATGCCCTTTGGCTTGCCGAGCGTGGCGTCGGCCTATCAGCGCAACATGCGATGTTTCCCGGCGGCTCAGGAAGCCAGGTACCACGATGTTCTAGAGGAGATGGCGATGGTCTTCAGGGAACCTCCCGATCCCCCAGAGCCTCCCGAGGCTCAGGGTTTTGGTGGCTGATGAGGAGTCATTTCTTCAATGCATGCCTTCAGCTGCACCAACTCTACTTCATCTACAAAACCAGGTGACATCTTCCAAGCTCGTTTAGCTGGGAGCGCCCCTCGGGCTGCATTATTCCCAGGCCGCGTGAGTCTGTCCCTGCGGAATGTATCCCTTTTGCTTATGTCTTTAGCCTATCTTGTTGGGGGCACCCCTCAGGCTGCATCATCCCCAAGCCGCTCGAGCTGGACCTGGTGGCACGCATCTTCCTGCATTTATCCAAGTTGATCTGCTCTCCATGCTTAACCTACCAACTGCTGTCCCCTACTCGATTGTTGCCCACCACGGGCCTGTTCATCCTATGCAATTTGCTTGCACGTTAAAAGGGGGGCTCCTGAGCATCGTGACTCAGGAGCTCTTACTAGCTCTCCAGCCCTCACCCCTGGCCTTGACCACGGCATCGCGACCTAGCACACCAGCGGCGGCTGAGCTCGCTCGAGGGCTGGGACCTGAGGACGTAGAGTGCTTGCATCTAACCACCTTGCAGGGACATACAGTCACCAAAACTCAAGACCAGGCTCAACCCGCCTTGAGGTAGGGCCTCGTGAGTCCTGCGCTGGCTCACGAGTGCCTAGATACACCTCGCAGCCCTGCCATGCAAGCCACGTGTCAGGGCGGGGATGTACACACCCCGAGGGCTCCTCCCAGAGGGGCCCCCATCCCACGCCCAAGTGGAAGCACCATGCTCCGCGCTGGCTATCGACACTGCCGAGGAGCGGCTATGCCCGTGCACAAGCAGAAGCACTATGCTCCGCGCTGGTGATAAACAACCGAGGGCGGCCCCACAGTCATACCAACATCAGGGAGCCCAGAGCTCAGTGCCCAGCCTCACCACAATGCCTCCCCTCGGGAGAGCCACACGAGAGGGCTGGGCACGGGGGCTATGCTCAGGTCACGCCCAAGCAAACGCCACCCAACCAGGTCCCCCGGACCTGGGCGTCGCGCGCCCCTCCCGAGGCCTCGGCGAGGGCATGTATGGAAATTATTTGCATGTCAAGGGGGACTCCTGAGCATCGCGACTCTGGAGCCTAACTGGTCATGTAGCCCCTCACTCCTTGGTCCTTCCTGGTCTCCGGTCGGCCCAATGGCGGTTGAGGTATACGCGTGGCCGGGCTCTGCCGACATAGAACATTGATCTATCCTCATGAACCCTCCCTATATGTTGTTTGCGTGTCAAGGGGGATTCTTGAGCATCGCGACTCAGGAGCCTAACTGGTCACGTAGCCCCTCACTCCTTGGTCCGTCCTGGTCTCCGGTCGGCCCAACGGCGGTTGAGGTATGCGTGGGGCCGGGCTCTGCCGAGACAGAATGCAAAGCAAATAGGAAGGAAATCGCAAAATATCAAAGCAAATATTACAAGCATATTGTTCTCACAATACCAAATGAAATGTCTAAACGCCTCCACGAGGCCTGATACATGTCGCAGGAACGAAACGGGAAGAATAGCCGCAGGTCACCCCTGGATATCGCCATCACCTACGGAAGGTGCTCCCTCATGGGCAACGATGTTATCACCTTCACCACTAGCCGCAGGACCCGCGGCGTCGCCAGACAGAGGATCGGAGACAAAGCCGCAGAACCTCCCCAGTAAGGCCTCCACTTGACCTTGTACAGCCGCGGCGGCAGCTTCGGAGTGATCTTCAGCCACAGGCTCCAGCAGCTCATCAAGGCGAGCGCTGGGGTCGTGGAGGTGCAGATGGCTGAAGACACGAGTCAGTGCGGCTGAAGACAGGACGCGAGCTTCTGCCTCCGCCATGGGACCGAGGCTATCACAGACCTCCTCAAGCGCCTTCACCACGAGAGGAAGCAGTTGGGCGGGGCCGTCCTCGTCGATGTCTAGCGGCTTCTCCAAGCCGTGCTTGTAGAGTGTCCTCAACGCCTTGCGAGACCTCTTCTTGAGATCGGCGAAGGCCATGCAGTCTTTGGACAGGACTCATGCCTTGGCATCAAGATCGGACTCCCTCGCCCCGATCTTCCGCTCCAACTCTTCCAACCGGTTGCGCTCGGCGGCCTGCTTCTTCCCCAGCTCCGCCAGCTCAGCATCCCGGTTCTTGACGGCTTCCTCCCGGGCCTTCATATTCTCCTCCTTCGCTTGGCGGCAGCGTTCCTCTGTGGCGTGCTTGTCATGCAGGCTCTGCAGCTCGCCCTCAGCACTTGGCAGCGGTCACGGGCGGCCTTGGCATCTTTTAACGCCGCCTCACGATCGACTGCAGCGCTGGCGGCTCCTTGCTTCTCCTCCTTGGAAGCCGCAGCAGCCTGGCCCAGCGCCGTGCAAACCGCCAGGTCGGAGTGAAGCAAGCCAGAGGCCAACTCCAGACGCCCGGCCACCAGGCGCGGGTCCGCACTCAGGAGATCCGCCTGCAACTGGGTCATCCCCGAAAGGGCACGCTCCAAGACAACAGCAGAAGCAGAAGAACCATGGAGTGGAGGTGCTGCGTTGGGAGGAAGCGACACCTTCACCAGGGCTCGGGAGACCACGGGTTACGGAGCAGTTGGGACCCCATTAGCTGCACCAAGCGCCGGCACCTCCGAAGCCAACGGGGCCATGGGGGCTGATTCCACGCGGCGATGTTCCTCTTGGCCCCGCGAGGACGAGCGGGCTGGGGAGACGCGGGCGCTGCTGCCTCCTTTCTCTGCGGAGGAAGGCACGACTGTTGTATCCTCCTTCCAATTCTTCACGGAAGATGCCGGCCTGATCAACCAAGGGCGAGCGTCAGGAAATAACAAGTACCGGCAGGGATAAAGCGAAGCTCGAGACACCTACCGGTCCACCGCGAAGTACTCCACGTTTCGCTTGTGAAGCTTGAAGCCTGACAGCATCGGGACCTGAAGGGCAGGCGTTCGGGCTCTAGCGGCGCCAGGCGGTGCGGAGGCAGAACCGGATCCATCCCCTGGAGGTGTTGGGGGTGGAGGCGGCACCACGGACCACCAGCGACGACCTACCCTTCGTCGGGATGAGGGGTTGCTCCCTCTCCCGTTGGTAGGCGTCGGCTTCGGCATCATCAGGAAGGGCATGGAGAATCTCGGCCTTGCTCAGAGGGGAAGTCTCCCCCACCTCTTCCGGGGTCTTCTCCGAGTCCACCACCTCTTCCCCCTCTCTACGGGACTTGCTAGAAGACACCTCCATTGGTTTTTGTGCCATAGGAGCTCCCGGAAGCGCCGGCGGCACCAGCCCGCGCGCATAAAAAGTTGGCCAGGAGGCGACAAATTCCTCACGGTCCCTGCGTTGGAACAGGGGAACGAAGGCGCTAGGTGGGTACTCCTAGTTGCCCCTAACTATGAGGCGCATGACGACGTCCAATTCATCGCCAGGCAGGTCCCCTGGCCTCAGGCAGGTCTTGTTTTCCTCTTCTTCGAGCTCCTAGAGGGGCGCGTGAGCGCCTGGAGTGGGGCAACCCGCAGTGTCAAGAACTCCCTCAGGAGCATCGCCTCCGTTATCTTGGCCGCCCTCGCATTGCTCGACTTTAGGTTGGTCATCATCTGCCCCAACACTGACGATGCCCGCTCGTCGACAAGCTCCGCCTTGGGCCACCCCTTGCCCTGCCGGGGCGCCTCCGTCAGCAACACCAGGCATGGATGGGCGTGCTTGGCGTCCATCATGACCCACTTGGATCGAATGTTGTCGTCTCTCTTCCCGGTGCTCGAGATCGAGCTGGGCTTGCCACAGGCGACGAAATTAGCTCATCCGGAGGTGTGCTCGCCGCTGACGCAGAGGAAGAAGAAATGGTGCAGGAGCGCCACGGACGGCATCATGCCCAGGTACGCCTCACAGTAGTAGGCAAAGATGGACAGGAGGAGGATAGAGTTGGGATGGAGGTGCAACGCCTGCAGACCGTAGTGGTCGAGGACTTCATAAAAGAAATCAAAGAAGGGAGGAACCAACCCAATAGCAACGCCGCTCGAGAAGAAGGGGAAGAAGGTGCTCCCCTCAGGCTCCTGCTAGTCAGACGCAAGCCGGAGCTCCGTCTTCCCCCACTCATTGCTCTCTCCCGCTGTCAGTAGGTGCACGGAGGCGAGGCTCTTCTCCATGAAGGTGAGCGCCTCAAGAGCAGGCTCGTACCAAGCCGGTGCCGAGGAAGTCTTGACCTTGTGCAGCGCCATGAGCGGCAGATGCAGAGCAAGACTGGGGCAGATCTGAAGGTAGCAGCGGCGAAGAGCGAGAAAGGGGATCTGGAGCGAGGCAAGGAAGAAGCAACAAAGGCAAGTGCTGCCTGCACCAGCCTTTTGTCAGGTCAAGCAGTTGCTGAGGAAGCATGGGGAAGTAGAGACGCCCACGTCCAATCAACCGCCACGCGTCAACCGAGGCCGCATGCTTTTGGGGCCCGCGGTGCTCCGAACTTGACCATTGGCTTCGCCGCGAAGCCAAGCCCGAGCGCACCTTGGCCCGAGGGCTACTATCGGTGTTCTAGGAATGGGGGTCCCCAGACTTGCCTGCCTGCGGCCCACGACATGACCAAGCCAGCAGGCCGTACAGCCCATCTTCACCAATAAAGCATCCAAGACCCTCGTGAGGGTCCAAGCCTCGCAAGGCGGACAACACAAGACCTCCTCTAGAGTAGCCTAGCCAGGCAGGCTCATGAGGAGAAGAGATATCAAGGCGGGGCAAACCTCAGGAGACCCTCGTGACGTGAGCCATGACGCACGACACCAGGCGGGCGCCAACGCACGCAGCGTCCTTGTTTCCTCGTTGGTGCTAAGGAGGCCAGCGCAGGCAAAGAGTAGCGAGGCATCAAGCAAAGGTTGCTATATTGGTGCAACGAGACCAAGACCAGGAGGACGGCGAGACGGAGGTCATTGTGGAGCCCAAGACGGCGTCACCACCAGAGCTTTTCGCAGGTGAAGACCAGTTTTGTCAGGATAGCTTGTACTAGCGGTCCCCCTTCAAATTGGCCCGCCGTTGTTGGCTCCCTTCCTGCTCGATATTTGGGAAGAGGACCAGGGCCTATATAAGTAGAGCTAGCCACCACAGTAGGGGGAAACTGAAACAGAGCCTCAGGCATATCATCTTAGCTTGATCCAACCCGATCGAGAGCCTGCTCACAAGAAGACCTCAACCTCAGGAGGCTGTTCTTCCCTTGTACTGTTCATCATCAGCCCCAGAGGCAATCCACCACCACCACACTGGAGTAGGGTATTACACCACAATGGTGGCCCGAACCAGTATAAACCTAGTGTCTTTCTATGTTGCGAGTTCGTCGTGTTCGTCCGCGAGATCTTAGCGAGCTAGGGCGTAGATTGGTGGGAAGGAAAGACTTCGCGCGCACCCCAGTGTTCGAAACTTTAGGGTTTGCCGGAACCCCACATCCGACAATTACCATTCCCACATAGGCTAGACTTCTAGGGTTTAGCTATTACGATCTCGTGGTAGATCAACTCTCGTAACACTCATATTCATCAATATCAATCAAGCAGGACGTAGGGTTTTACCTCCATAGAGAGGGCCCGAACCTGGGCAAACATCGTGTCCCCCGTCTCCTGTTACCATCGATCCTATATGCACAGTTCGGGACCCCCTACCCGAGATCCGCCGATTTTGACACCGACAATGGCACCGAGGTTGGCAATGAATAAGAAAGTGAAGAGTCGCGGTCCGGCCGAATCTCCGTCGGCCTTAGAGCCTGCCCTTGAGTGGTTGATGGTGGTTAACCGGCAGTTGCTGGACAAGGTCCGTCCGGCGCTCGCTGCCAATTCCAATGAGTGGAACGTGATGGTGGCTTGGCCTGCTTCCCGCGCCATGGTCGACATGGCGGCCACTGAGATCCCCATTCATCTCCACGCCCTCTTGGCAGGCTTGATTCCCCCTTTTCCAATTTCTTCAATGCCATAATCTCGCATTACCATGTCCACGCGCTGCACCTGGATCCCCAATCCATCCTTCTCCTCACTGCCTTCGTCTTCATCTGCGAGGCCATGGTGGGCTTGTTCCCTCTGTGGCCTTGTTCCACCATTTCTTCTCGCTTCACCTGACCGACGCCCGCCAGTTCTCGGGGTGCGTGACCTTCCAGGTTGTGGCGGGGATGGCTAGCTCAAGGATCGACTTCGAGCTCTTGCTGGTTGTACATGGATTCTAGAAGCGGTGGGTGTTCGCGGATGTCGGCGTGCTCAACTCCCTGCTCTTGCTCCCCTGGGCACCGGCTGAACCCAGCTCCGGATGGGGGCACACGAAGCTCGTCGTCCCTTGGCTTGGCCACATTTGGCACCGGCTGGCCAGGTTAAAGGAGCTTGGGGTGACGATGCCCATGGTGGCGAAGGAGTTCGTCCAGTGCCGCATTGCTCCGCTCCAGCGCCATTCTCGATGGATGTGGACCTTCGTCGGTAGCAGGGACCCCATGAGGCTCCATGTGCCTGCGCTTCCTCCCGAGACTTTACGCACGATGCTCGAGCTCCTGACTGGCGACCCTGCACCAGCCATGCTTCCGAAGGAGGGCTGCCTCCTGTACTGCTGCTCGAACATGGAGGGGTTCGTGAGGAAAATACCCCTCTTCGACGAGTGGGGGCTGTGCCCGACTAAGCTTGAGGCGCCCCGCGAGAACCCTGTCCTTGTGGTCCCCATGCATGCCGTCCTTGTGGCGCACACCCCGGTGGTGGACGCTGGGGGGCGGGCGCAGACGGGTGCTGTCGGGGTGGCTACTGCCAGAGCGCCCCTGCCTGGCACTCCTGAGATGGTAGCCCTTGAGGCGCGAGTGAGCCGTCATGAGGGGGCGATCGAAGGCTTAGCACGATGCGAGGCTCCCGAGGTTGCCACCTCTCAAGCTCGGGGAAGGAGTCCTAGAGAGTTGATGTAGCCCAGGGCTCCTGAGGTCAACACTCCAAGGGCTCCGCAGCCCGCCCCAGAAGCTGACAGCCGTGCTCCGGGCCTCGGCCAGCTGCGCCTGAACTTTGAGGAACTCCACAAGAGAAGGGGACCTCCCTGCCGCAGTGGTGACGCCTATCGGGCGCTGAAGCAGAGGATACATAGCCATAGACGACTAAGTACCTCTTCTTTGCGATTTTCTACGTGTTGCACCCTCTTCTGACAGTGGCCCTTCAGGATCCCTTCATCCGCGGCAGCGAGATCTCCTGAGGAGGGGTTCCCCCCATCCTTGGCTCATCCCTGGTCTTGAGCTTCCCCCACCGGGCCACAGTGCGCAGCGCAAGGCCTGTCCTGGAGGCGGACGTGCCGATGGGGGGCCTTGATCCGGCTTCTTGTCATCCCTCCTTCATGGTCTGCCCCGGTGTGCAAAAGGCATGCCGAGGGCTCTCCCATTGGATGTCACCGGTGGTTGGGCGATCCCAGCGTTGGCTTCATCTTCGGGTAGCGAGGCCACGCCACCCGGCGTCTCCGCCGAGGCGCGGAGGGTGTCGAAGAACGCGGCAGCCTCCTGCCCCCCGCCAGTGGATGGCAGGCCACCTCAGGCTTCCCTGATAACCCCCGGCACGAAGGATGGAATTGGAGATGCGTTGAAGCTCGCGCTCGGGCGCGGGGTTGTACGCCACAAGCTCTTCCGGGAGACGATGGGTGCACTTAGCCGGCTCAGAGAAGAGCTTGTCGACGTCGACGCCCGCCTTGAGACGGAGGACCTTCGGCTGGTGGACGAGTGGCATCAATTGAAGGTAGCCATCAACCTCGGGCACCTTCAGCATGAGCACGCCAGTGTGAAGGCCGAGGTGTCCCTTACACCTTCACGTGAGGCCTGGGCTCGGGACTTGGAGGAGGCAAGGGAATCCGACCACCGCCGCGAGGTCACCGAGGAATGCGAATGGGAACTCCTGGCCTTGAATGCCACACTTGAGCAGCGGATTGAGGCATGCAGAGCTATCTTGGCATCAATGAGGGGAGCACCTTCCGAAGAGAAGGAGATCCCGAGACATGAGGAGGCGCTGATGCTGGTGGCCTCGAAGCGCAGCCTCGAACTCGAGCGGTTGGAGATGAGGGAGCGCCAGGTGACCACGGCGGAGGACGCCGTCAGCGAACATGAAGCTAGGATCCAGGAGGAGGTTGACCGGAGGGTGGCGAAGGCCTGTGCAGATCTTGCCGAAGAGCATCGCCTGGCACTAGTGTTCCTGAAGGTTGAGGCAAAGGGCAGGACTACTACCCTTAGGTCGAAGCTGGATGAGGCAGAGCAGCGTGAGAGGGTCGCGGCGGTGGCCTAGACCTCCGCTCAGGCTGACCTGGCCTCCGCGCGCGCCGACTTGCTCTCCCTTCAGCAACAAATCGATGGCGCCGCGTCCCTCATGAAGAGGAACGCGGACGAGGCATGCCGTCGACGGACGCTGCAACGTGAACACGCCTCTATGCTCTAGGTCCTCAGGGTGAGAGCCAACCGAGCCCTGAGCATCATCTGTGAGGAGAGCGCCCCTCACCCGCATGAGGAAGATTATGCCAAGCACATCCGCTTCTTCATCGAGGTCGTAACGCGCCTGGAGGACCGGGCTGCGAAGGCCCGTGAGCTCGTCGAGGAGAGGAGTCGGGGCCTCCTTGGGCGCGCTTTCTCGCGCATCTTCAGTCATCTTTAGAACCTCAAACACCACTTTGATTTTGACGCCGCCATAGCCCCAGTTCATGGGGCTATCCGGGACAACCTGTCATACTAGGTGGATGATCATGTGGATACTCTGGTCAGAGAGTTCGCCCCCGAGGACGACGCGGCGGTGATCGTTGTGGATTAAGATGGCGTGGACGACGACGATGGACATAACATCAACGATAGCACAAGTAGTGCGGGTGAGAGCGACCAGGACGGTGCTAGGGGTAGCACGCCCAGTTAGGCCTACATTCCTTCGCTTGAACCTGCACGCAAAGACTCAGACATAGCCCCGCGAGGCACGAGAGCACTATGGAGTGGAGCCCCTTGTAATATGCAAATTAATGTTCTGTCTTTTTTATAAGCTGGACTCGACATGTGCCATCGCGAGCTTGCGAGCCCCCGAGCAGGGTTGTCATTGAGACTTATCTTGATCTTAGTAGGCCTTGAGTGGGTCCTGAGGTCGCAGGTGCGCCTTCCTCCTAAGGCAAGCTTTCAGGGGCCCGTGAGGCCTCGACCCCCAGGGTGCCTGCTGGTCCACCCAAGTGAGCCTTGCGAGGAGCGAATGCCAGAATGTGGCTGGGTATGCATGCGGTGATCTTGCGGCGATTGCGTGCTAGGCCTAGGAGGCCTTTCCGTTTGCCGGGCCAAACCGAGCGTGCTCGGGGTGCCACACCACTCCCGCGTGTGCCCCTCAGAAAAACAAGAAACTAGAAGGCAAGAAATTGGCGCAGATCGAGAGAACCCCCCCCCCCCATTTTTGACAACACAAAAGAACTTCAAATCTCAGTCCAAAAAAGTGGCGAATCGTGTTACAAAAAAGGGGGGTGAAAGAAAATAGCCACATCCGGCGCCTAGCTAGTCTTCTTGTCTTCTCACCAGCGCGGAGCTAAGTGCTTTCACTGAATGTGAGCATAGTCATTGGGGGACAGTGTCAACGGCCAGCATGAAGCATGGTGCTTCCACTTGTACGTGGGCGGGATCCCCCGACGCCGAGGGGCGGCACTCTGGAGACTCCGGGGCGTGTACAACCCCACTCATTATTACGTGAGAGTGTCACGAGCAAAGACCTTCACAAACATGAGCCTTGATTCATATCGCCAGACGAGGGCCCCACCCTATGCCTCCCCCGACCACCGTTGGGGCGTCCGGAAACCAGGACGAGACCAAGGGGCAAGCGGGACACTGGCGGCGCCCTCGGCGACGATGGGCCCTCTGCCGGGGGGAGGGCTCGCCAGCGCCTCCCCTACAGAGGACCTACCTCCATGTGACGCCTTGCTCCATGAGGCGCGAGGGGGGCCCTGCTTCTGGGCCCCGCCCACGGAGCCCCCAGTGCGCTGGTCCTGCTGGGAGAGGGGACACAGCCTTGGGGTCCCCGGCCGCCGTCGTGGCCTGGTTCACCTGCGCATGGTTAGCGTAAGCATTCCCATGGGGTATCGGTCGTACCATGTGGTCGTTGTCGTCGAAGGGTTCGGCGAAGCTCCCGGGCGGCCCGTGGAAAGCCCCGAGCTCCAACATATCTTCTGCCCAGCTCGGCCACCAGGACCTGCACCTGGCCCCGATGGCTGCAGGGTGTCGTATTTCGGGTTTCGGCAAAACCCTTGAGGTTCAAACACTGGGGTGCGCACGAAAATCTCTCCCCCTCTCTAGCTCGCGCACATCATGATCTCACGGCCTAGCTCGATGAACCCAAATAACAAGAGGACACCAAATTTATACTGGTTCGGTCCACCGATGTGGTGTAATACTCTACTCCAGTGTGGTGTGGTGGATTGCCTCTTGGGCTGAGATGAGCAGTTACAAGGGAAGAACAGCCTCCTGAGGAGACGTGTTCTTGTTCTTGGTGAGCTTGAGTGGTTGAGTATGATCTGGTCCCTCCCTATGGTGGTGGCTAGTCCCATTTATAGAGGCCCTATGTAACACCCCGGATGTAATTTAACTTATATGTATTCCAACTCTTGCCGTTTCCGGTGCTAAGTTATTTTATTTCCTCGGGTTTGGGTTTTTGTCTCCCTGTGTTGTTGTCGTTGTCATGCATCTCATATCATGTCATCATGTGCATTGCATGTGCATACGTGTTCGTCTCATGCATCCGAGCATTTTCCCCGTTGTCCGTTTTGCATACCGACGCTCCTATCTCCTCCGGTGGTCCTTTCTACCTTCTTTTCGTGTGTGGGGGTTAAACATTTCCGGATTGGACCGAGACTTGCCATGCGGCCTTGGTTTACTACCGGTAGACCGCCTGTCAAGTTTCGTACCATTTGGACTTCGTTTGATACTCCAACGGTTAACTGAGGGACCGAGAAGGCCTCGTGTGTGTTGCAGCCCAACACCCTTCCAATTTGGCCCAAAACCCACCAAAACCCTCTCCATCATCTAGAGCGTTCGATCACGATCGCGTGGCCAAAAACCGCACCTCATTTGGACTCTCCTAGCTCCCCCTATGCCTATATATAGATCCTCTCCCGAAATTCACGGGTCTTCTTCCCCGAAACCCTAGATCCCCTTCCTCTCCACGCGCCGGCCAACGTCCGGACGCGCCGGACACGTCCGCCGCCGCGCCCAGCCAACCACCGAGTGCCACGTGTCCTGGCCGGCTCCTCACAACCGCGGCCCGCCGCACCCCGTGGCCAGCCCTCCCCGCCCGAGGCCGCGCGCCACCTGCGCCATCGCCCCGCCGCCTGCCGGCGTCCTAGCGCCGCCCCAGCGCCGCCTCGCCAGCCCCGTCCGTCGCCGACCGCCACCCTCGCCGAGCTCCGCCACGCGCCGGTCGTCGAGCGCCTCCGCCGCCGCCAACCGCCGTCGCCTCGCCGCGCCAAGTCCCTCTCCTCGCCGGCTCCGTCCTCCGCCAAGTCTGGTGACCTCGAACTCCGGCCGGCGAACCTCGGTTCACGCACTGCTACAATACCCCGATCTGGATCTGGATCTGGATCTCGGGTTGACTTTTGCCCCAAACCCTAATTATTTTGCATTCTTGCTCATGTCGTAACTCCGCATCCGTAGCTCCGTTTTGGGCGTGTAGCATATCAAAATGTTCGTCTTAGAGAGAGCATCATTTCATATCATTGCATCATTTTCATTTGAGCTCATCTTGATGCCCAAAATGCTATTGGAAGAGAGCTATTTGAGATAATTGTCAGATCTCCTGCACCAAATAGCTATTTGTCATTTTTTCCATGATTAATGTGTGCATGATATGCTCCTGAGCTCCACATGTGTTTTGTTATATGCCATGCCATCTTTACAGAGGTTCTATCCATGTATTTTTGTGATATGCGTGGTGACTAGCACAAGCTTGCAAAGTAGTGCATTCGTTAATGCTGATTTCAGGGACTTAGAATTTCTATAAGTCCTTGATCTGTTTTTATCAATATGCCATATGTTCATGTTGTTTCCTAGTGATCCGTGCCTCTTTTGAGGATGCTCAGTAAGGATGATTTGTTAATATTGTGGTACTCTATCCATCCATGTCTTTGTTTGCAATTATGGAGCAACCTAGCTTGAGTCAATCGAGCTCTACTGTTGCTATTTCGTGAATCCTGACAGATTGTCTACTTGTTAGCGATTTTGCCAAGGATGTTGTTGTTGATCCGTGCATGCTATGTTGTTGTTCTTGTCATGTCTAGCTTATATAATATGTATTCTTGATGGGTGTATGCTTAGTTTGTCATGCCATGCTCCGTAGTGAGTGCATCGAGCTCGTAAACATGCCTACTCGTTAACATATTTGCATGCTCCAGTTTTTCTCTAAGTCTGAAATCTGATTATGTTTTTGCCATGTTCACATGCTTGCAATTGTATTTTCTGATACCTTTTGGCTCAAGGTCACTAAGGGACTTTTGTTAAGTGCTTTGAATAGCTCCATGTCATGCCTTGCTTTTCCATGTTAAGTTCCTGTAGCATATAGTTTTCATGCTTCAAAGTGTGCTACCTGATCTGAAATTCCAGACTAGTGTTAATTTCCCTAAGTCTGAAACCTGTTTATCAATTGCACTTTTGCCATGCTTGTTTGAACCTGTTAATGGATGAATTGGCCGTAGCTCAGTGTTCATATTTTGTCAATCATTATGAGTGGATATCTGCCAAGTATTTTGTTGCCATGTTTGATTGCTGTAGCATAATTATCTTGATGCATTTAGATGGCTACTTGCTGTTTATCGCAGACCGGTGCCATATTTGTTTTGCTTGCCATTCCCAAACCGTGCATCCGATTCCGGTGATCTTTATATCGATTTCAACCGAAATCACCTCACCTTTCCAGTGGCACTCTTGGATTTCCAAGTTGAGGCCAGGTTCTATCATTCCTTGTCAAATCTTGCATATGCATCCATATCGCATCCCACATAGCATACCATGTTTGCATCATGTTGTTCGAGCATTTGCACGTGGTTGATTGTGTTCCTTCTGGTTGTTTGTCTTATTTGGATAGATCCGGGAGACGAGTTCGCTAACGAGGAGCCCGTTGAGTTTGCTTCCGAGGATCCAGTCAACTCTGACAACTTTGCAGGCAAGATGATCATACCCTCGAAATCACTTCTATCTTTGCTTGCTAGATGCTCGCTCTTTTGCTATGATTATGCTACGATGCCTACCACTTGCTTATCATGACTCCCAAATTGCCATGTCAAACCTCTAACCCACCGCGTCCTAGAAAACCGTTGATTGGTTATGTTACCGCTTTTGCTCAGCCCCTCTTATAGCGTTGCTAGTTGAAGGTGAAGTTTGGAGATCGTTCCTTGTTGGAACATTGATTATTTTTGGGATATCATTATATTACCTTGTTATCTTAATGCATCTATATACTTGGTAAAGGGTGGAAGGCTCGGCCTCTTGCCTAGTGTTTTGTTCCACTCTTGTCGCCCTAGTTTCCGTCATATCGGTGTTATGTTCCCGGAATTTGCATTCCTTACGCGGTTGGGTGATTATGGGAACCCCTTGACAGTTCGCCTTGAATAAAACTCTTCCAACAATGCCCAACATTGGTGTTACCATTTGCCACCTAGCCTTTTTCCCTTGGGTTTCGCGGACACAAGGGTCATCTTTATTTTAACCCCCCTGGGCCAGTGCTTCTCTAAGTGTTGGTCCAACTGAGCGATGTCCGGGGCTACCAGGGGCAACTCTGGGCTGGTCTACCCAACGTCTTGCTCATCCGGTGTGCCCTGAGAACGAGATATCTGCAGCTCCTATCGGGATTTGTCGGGACATCTGGGTGGTGTTGCTAGTTTAGTTTTACCATTGTCGAAGTTGTCTTGTAGAACCGGGATACCGAGTCTGATCGGAATGTCTCAGGAGCAGGTTTATCCTTCGTTGACCGTGAGATCTTGTGATGGGCTAAGTTGGGACTCCCCTGCAGGGATTTGAACTTTTGAAAGCCGTGCCCGCGGTTATGGGCAGATGGGAATTTGTTAATGTCCGGTTGTAGATAACTCGAACCTTAACTTAATTAAAATGAATCAACCGTGTGTGTAACCGTGATGGTCTCTTCTCGGCGGAGTCCGGGAAGTGAACACGGTGTTGGAGTAATGTTTGTCGTAGGTTGTTCTATAGTTCTTCGTTCGTGCTTTGCCTTCTCTTCTCACTCTCTTTTGCGAACAGGATAGCCACCATATATGCTAGTCGCTTGCTGCAGCTCCACATATCACCTTGCCTTACCTATAAGCTTAAATATTCTTGATCGCGAGGGTGCGAGATTGCTGAGTCCCCGTGGCTCCCAGATTACTTCCAAACCAGATGCAGGGCCCGATGACTCCGTTCCAGATGATGCGCTTGAGCTCAAGTGGGAGTTCGATGAAGCCTCACGCCGTTACTATGTGTCTTTCCCTAATGATCAGTAGTGGTGCCCAGTTGGGGCGATCGGGACCGTGTCGCTTGTTGGGGTTGATCTTTTATTTTGGTACCGTAGTCGGACCACAAGTGTATTGGATGATGGTAATGTTATTATGTACTTTGTGTGACGTGGCGAGTGTAAGCCAACTATGTACCTTTCCCCTTATTATCTATTTACATGGGTTGTTGTGAAGATTACCTTACTTGCGACATTGCTTTCAATGCAATTATGCCTCTAAGTTGTGCTTCGACACGTAGGAGATATAGCCGCATCGAGGGCGTTACACCCTGGTCCTCTCCCCAAATATTGAGCAGGAAGGGGTCCAACAACCGCTAAATTCGAAGGGAGACAACTAGTACAATTTATCCTGAATAAAGGTGGTCTTCGCCTGCCAAAGGCTCTGGTGGTGACGCCGTCTTGGGCTCCACGGTGACCTCCGTCCTGCCGTCCTACTGGCCTTGGTCTCGTTGCACCAATATGGAAACCTTTACATGATGCCTTGGGACTCCTTGCCTGCGCTTGCCTCTTTAGCACCAAAGAGGAAACGCGGACACTGCGCTGGTGTCCGCCTGGCGCCCGCCTGGCACCAGTTGTCATGGCTTATGTCACAGAAACCTTGCGAGGTGTCCCTTGCCTTGATCTCTCCGCCCCTCACGAGCCTGCCTTGTGAAGCTGCCCCCGAGGAGGTCTTATGTCGTCCGCCTCGCGAGGCTTGGCCCCTCGCGAGGGTCTTGAGTGTTTGCTGGTGAATATGGGCCGTACAGGGCTGCTGGTGGAGTCACGCCGCGGGCCGCGGGCAGGCAAGTCTGGGGACCCCCATTCCCAGAACGCTGATAGTAGCCCCCGGGCCCAAGGCGCACTCGGACTTGGCTTCAAGGTGAAGCCAAAGGGCAAGTGCGGAGCACCATGCGCCCCAACAGCCTGCGGCTTCGGTTGGCGCGTGGCGACTGATTGGACGTGGGCGTCTCTGCTTCCCCATGCTGCCTTGGCAACTGGCCAACTTGACGAGTCCTTGCCGCATGCAGAAAAAGATCATTATTACCTTAGATCATAGAGGCCGGCGGTTGGCCTCCCCTTGGCTATAAATGGGAAGAGGGGGGCGGAGCCCCTGTCACCCATATCTTCCTTCGCTTCTCCCGCTCCTTCTTCTTCCTCACTTCACTGCTGGCAGCGACATCCATGGCACCCGCGAAGAGGCTCTCGGCCGCAGAGAAGGGGAAGCCTTGCCAGGAGGGGCCTGGCTCACTGCCGCCCAAGAGGGGGCGCAGCCGTCGCCGCAAGCACACCATGACCCCTGCCGCGGCCCCTCGTGGCCGCGGTGGCGCCTCTTTGCGTGGTGGTGGTCGCCCAGGTCGTGGCAGCCCCGTCGATGAAGGGAGGCATGCCATGGTTGCGTGGCCTCCCAAGCCGCGCTTCCACTCGGCAGAAGTGCTACCGGAGTTCGTCGTGTGGTCAGGGAACCCGAACGGTACTTGGCTTCAGCTCCCGCGCTTCTTTGCCAGCGAGCTGCCAGCCATGGGTCCAGGTGGTCTCTGGCTGCAGGCGGATGGCTGCTGCAGTAAGGCTTCGTTGGTCGTGGCCAAGGTCTCCACCACAGGCAACTGCAGCCCTGGCCCGCGGATGTCAGGCGTTTGCCCACGCGCGCGGCTTGGGCCGGTGGTGCTCCCTCCACTTCAAGTACGATGGCAATGCGACCCCCTATGTGAGGGTGTTTGAGGAAGATGGCCGCCGCGTCGGGTGTTGCCCTGAGGACAACGACGATGGTGAGGTGCTCAGCCTCGATGATGTCCGCGACGAGAGTGAAGGCGGGCTCGCCCTTGGTGCCGGCCATGGCTCGTCCATCTACATCGACTCTTCTTCCGGCGACAGCTCCAGCAGAGGTGGCTACGACCAGCCACCGCGCACGCTTCGAAGGTGGCAGCGGGTCATCTCGTCGCCGCGCTCTAGTGAAGCGCAAGGAGGGGTCTAGTTGAGCTTAGGAGAGCGCCATGGGCCCATCCTCACGAACTGCCATGGGAGCACGTGCCGCTTTTGTTTCATTATTCCTTTCCTTCCTGCATTAAGAGAGAGACAAGTATGGGGCCCTGCTGGGGCCTGCAACAACTATGATTTCCAAGTGGCTATGCTATGTTTATCGCTATTGTGTCGTGTTGCAGCGTCAATATTTTATGTAGGCACGCAGGAAAAACTTAGCTTGATGCGCCTGAAGTAGTTTCCGCCTTGCGAGGCACGCATTCCCTAGTGCCTGGAGACGCCTCTTGTGTTCGGAAGTCTTCTGGGAACTGCAAAAATTCGTTAGGAAATTCTTATTCTTCCGGATCATGGTCACAGGCGCCGCCGGCAATGTCCCAGTGCTTCGCATCGCGGTACCGGGGAGGAACGGATTGACAGGGGTGCGCCGGCTTGCGAGCTCGAGCAAGGGTGCCTTGCAAAGAACAGGAAAACGCTCACGAGGGCACCTGTCCAGCCCCCTCGCGAGGCATGCGAGAGAGAGTACAGGTCAAAAACGAGGAACCGAGGGCACAAAAGGAGGCAAAAAGGCAGTGGAACCAGGCCAGCAAGGAACACAAGAAAGCAAATTCTCACTAAAGAGGGGCAAGCCAACTGCAAAAAGCAAATGAAAAGCCGCGTCCGGCACCTAGTCTAGTCTTCTTGTCTTCTCACTAGCGTGGAGCTAAGTGCTGCAATTAGGACGTGGGAGGGAGCCCTCGAGGCCCAAGGGGGGCACTCCTGAGACTCCGAGGCGTGTACAACCCAACTCATTATTAGGTGAGAGTGTCACGAGCGGAGGTCTTCACAGGCACTTGGCCTTGCTTCACATGCGCCGGGCCTTGATTCATGGGTAGAACTTCCGGAGGTGCTGGATGTTCCAGGCGTTCTGGATGGGGATCCCGTCCTGCATCTCCAGGCGCACGGCGCCAGGCCTGGAGACGTGGGCGACCCAAAACGGGCCCTCCCACATGGGTGAGAGCTTGTGCAGCCCTTCCCTGGAGAGCACACGCCTCAGGACGAGATCACCCACCTCGAGCGTCCTGGAGCGGATGCTGCGACGGTGGTACCACCGCAGCACATGCTGGTACCTCGCAGCTCGGAGTGAGGCTACATAGAGGCCTTCCTCCCCCAGCACAAGGTCCATCCCCCGCATGGCGTCTGGCTGTGTTTCATAAGACGCCAGGACCCGCGCGGAGCGATGCCAGACCTCATGTGGGAGAACCGCTTCTGCTCAGTAGACGAGGAAGAACGGGTCTCGCCTGTCAGCCAGGTGGCTGTTATCAGATTTCGGGTTCCGGTAGACCCTTGAGGTTCGAACACTGGGGTGCGCACGGAGATCTCTCCCCTACCGATCTACGTCCGATCCTCTCATGTGAACTGTAACGCCCTCGATGCGGCTATATCTCCTACGTGTTGAAGCACGACTTAGAGGCATAACCGCATTGAAAGCAATGTGGCAAGTGAGGTAATCTTCACACAACCCATGTAATACATAAGGGAAAGAGATACATAGTTGGCTTACAATCGCCACTTCACACAATTACATGAATAAAGCATTACATCAACCAAATACAATCAAGGTCCAACTACGGAACCAAAATAAAAGAAGAACCCCAAATGCGACAAGGTCCCCGATCGACCCCAACTGGGCTCCACTACTGATCAACTAGAATGGAACAACACAAAGGACAAGATCTTCATCGAGCTCCTCCTTGAGCTTGGTTGCGTCACCTGCTTGGTAACATCAGCACCTGCAAACTGGTTTTGAAAGTATCTATGAGCCACGGGGACTCAGCAATCTCACACCCTCGCGATCAAGACTATTTAAGCTTATGTGTAAGGTAAAAGGTATGAGGTGGAGCTGCAGCAAGCGACTAGCATATATGGTGGCTAACATACACAAATGAGAGCGAGAAGAGAAGGCAAAGCACGGTCGAGAAACTATGATCAAGAAGTGATCCTAGAACAACCTACGTCAAGCATAACTCCAACACCGTGTTCGCTTCCCGGACCCAGCCGAGAAGAGACCATCACAGTAACACACGCGGTTGGTGCATTTTGATTAAGGTCAACTTCAGGTTTTCTACAACCGGACATTAACAAATTCCCATCTGCCCATAACCGCGGGCACGGCTTTTGAAAGTTCAAATCCCTGCAGGGGTGTCCCAACTTAGCCCATCACAAGCTCTCACGGTCAACGAATGATAATCCTTCTAGCGGGAAGACCCGATCAGGCTCGGAATCCCGGTTACAAGACATTTCGACAGGTAAAACAAGACCAGCAAGACCGCCCGATGCGCCGACATCCTGATAGGAGCTGCACATATCTCGTTCTCAGGGCAACACCGGATGAGCGCTCCGTACAACTAAAACCAGCCCTCAAGTTTCCCCGAGGTGGCGCTGCAAAGGACTCTAGTTCGGACCAACACTTAGACAAGCACTGGCCCGGGGGGGGTTAAAATAAAGATGACCCTCGGGATGCGCGGCTCCCAAGGGAAAAAGGCTAGGTGGCGAATGGTAAAACCAAGGTTGGGCCTTGCTGGAGGAGTTATATTCAAGGCGAACTGTCAAGGGGTTCGCATTATTACCCAACCGCATAAGGAATGCAAAATCCGGGAACATAACACCGATATGACGGAAACTAGGGCGGCAAGAGTGGAACAAAACACCAGGCATAAGGCCGAGCCTTCCACCCTTTACCAAGTATATAGAAGCATTAATTAAATAAGATATATTGTGATATCCCAACAAGTAAACATGTTCCAACAAGGAACAACATTGCCATGTTCCAACAAGGAACAAACTTCAATCTTCACCTGCAACTAACAACGCTATAAGAGGGGCTGAGCAAAGCTGTAACATAGCCAAACAACGGTTTGCTAGGACAAGGTGGGTTAGAGGCTTGGTTCAACAATATGGGAGGCATGATAAGCAAGTGGTAGGTATCGCAGCATAGGCATAGCAAAATAGCGAGCAACTAGCAAGCAAAGATAGAAGTGATTTCAAGGGTATGGTCATCTTGCCTGAGATCCCGCAAGGAAGAAGAACGAGTCCATGAAGAAGACACACAGACGTAGTCGAACAGGTCCTCACAAACGCGATATTATCGGAACCATCCCGAAGAAACAACACCGGAAAGAAGCAAACAACATAGTAAACAACCACCACATAAGCATGGCACGATGCGCAAACAAGTATGATGCATGTCCGGTTTAATGATACATGGCATGGCATGGCAAAGTGCACAAACAATCCTACAGATTAAGTGGAGCTCAATATGCAACTCCGTTGCATATTGACGAAACACCACATTCAAGTTATTTAGTTCGATCTCGGTTAGGTACTCAACAAAACTAAATGTTTGTTAACATGGCAAGAGGTGAAGCATATGAAAAACTACCTATCTAGGCAAGTTTAAATGAGGCCAGAACAACAAACTACAATTCCGATAAATCCTCATGTGCATTAGCAATTTAATGCAACAAGAATTTTTAAACATATTAAATGTTGTTATCATGATGCGGATGTCATGTTCAAGTTTATGCAATTTTAAGAAAATGTTAACAAGAGCATATTATGAAGCATTTGTCATCATGGTGGAAATGAAAGGGGTGCCACGACAACGAATACGAAAATGATGCCATGGCAACATATCGGTTATCCGGTAGCCCACGGGGATACCAGTGCAAAAGGAAGTGACGGGAGCATGCAAAAGATGGTGGGGTGATCCCGGTAACTGGGTTCCCACATGTCGGTGGCAAGGCAAAAGAGGGGCAACGTTCCGATAGTTCAGACTCGAGGCAAAACAAGGGTGCATCTCATACAAGATACATTCATTCGTTCACGGGCGTCGTCTCGGGGTTATACCTTCGAAGCGTGCAAACGGGATG
This sequence comes from Triticum dicoccoides, assembly GCF_002162155.2. NCBI lineage: Eukaryota > Viridiplantae > Streptophyta > Magnoliopsida > Poales > Poaceae > Triticum > Triticum dicoccoides. Next base: position 182,778,238 of record NC_041386.1, on the reverse strand, counting down.
GTTCTCGTTCGGTGCAAAGTAGAGGAAGTAGACGTTCTCGGGACGTTCGGGGTGGAGGTAGTCATACACGACGCGTTGTGGAAGTAGTTGTACTCGCGGACTTTGGCGGCAGTAGTCGTTCAAGGTCTTGGCGGTTCGACGTGTAGCCATACGTGTTCGACGTGGTACACAGTTTGAAGTCGAGCATGTCCCGTAGATGTTCAGCGTCACCGTGAGGAACTTGTCGAATCCAGGGTCTCAGTTGTCGGTAGTGGTACACGCATTCTTGGTACTTGGAGCCATCACCGTGTAGTCATACTGAGGTCCTGCCCAGGGTCCTAGGCATCGGTCACTATGATACTCGGGGTCTTCGGACTTGCCGGTCTCGACGGAACGAAGGGGTACTTGGCGATCGGCAGACATCGTGGTACTTGGCAAAAATCTCAACGAAGATGCCTGACGGTTCCGGTTACAGGTCTTCGCGTGATGGTAGTCGTTCACTTGACGACGGTAGGCGAACTTGGCGGTCCTCGTTGTCATGGTACTTGGCATCCTCTCGGTCTTGGCAGTGAAGAAACGAAACGCGATGGTCATGGTACTTGGCGTCCAGTGCAGCAACCTCGTGATGCACAACTGCAGTGGTGGTCTCCTCGGGTCAACGGTGATGTGCACGGGCCGGAACGCCCGACGGCTTGGGCTGCTCAAGGATATGGAGTTGACAGGCAGCAGGAGGCTGCTAGCGGAGGCAAAGCCACGACGAGGAGGTCCTGCTCCAGCGGCTGCAAGTGGTAGACGTACACAGGCTGTGGCAAGGTTTCAGGCGCGAGGGAGAAGGAGCCGGCGCGAGGTGGCTGATGGAGGAGCGCATCTCACGCGTTGGGAAGGAGGTTGAGGTTGGTGTGGAGCAGAGCAGCAGCGAGGCGAACCGAGGCGAACCGAGATGGGACTCCGGCGATGAGTAGGAGATTGCCGGTTTGAGGAACGCAGGGGCCATGGGGCGGCTGCGCGCTTGCGGGAGCGAAGCGATGGGCGCAGGCGCGTGTGGAGAGGCTCGGGGTCGTGCGCGGGGTGGCCCTCCTGGAGGTCGCCGACTGTGGTGGTTGGCGATCGGTCACCGGAGCGGCGCGTCGTGGTCGCGACTCCCTGTTGCTCGAAGAAAATAGCGGGAGGAGGGAGAGAAGGGGCGCGTCGGGTCCCGTGGGTGGCGCTCGGGAGGAGGACGAGGGGGATCGAGGAGAGGGATTGATGGGGATGGGGATCGAGGAGATGGGTCTCCTGGCGGCGGAGGGAGAGGGAAATCGGGAGAGATCGGGCCAGGGGGGTGCTAGGGTTAGTGCGGCTGGGCTGCGAGATGGCCTGGGGCCAAATGGGCCTTAGAGGCCGGCGGGGTTGCTGGTTGGACCTCGATCTGCTGAGCCAGACCATGGAGAGGGAAAGGCCAGAGGCCTGGTCGGCTGTTGTTGCTGGCATCTACCTCTCTCTTCTTCAAATCTCTCACAAAAACAGGAAAGCAAAGAAATAAAAGGAGAGAAAAGAAATGAGCGGACAAGAATTTGGGCAAGGGGATTATTTTCCCGGACTCACAAAAATGCACTTGTCCCAAGAAAATATAAAAGGCCAAGATTGGAAGATGTAAATTCAAACTCATTTGAATTTAGTTCAAATGGGTTTGAACTAGGACTAGGTTTTGGAAGTGTCCAAAAATGTTGAGAATTTAGGTGGAGCTCCGGAAAATGATGAAAGGATATATGGGAAAAGTTAGAGGCCAAGAGTTTGTGATAACAAAGGCATTGAGATTTATTTTGCAAGTGTGTTCCGGTTAATTCCAACAAATGAAATATTTAATATAGCTCCCTAATATCGGGAGGATATGTTATAAAGAGAATCACCATGTGAATTCCCTCGATTTAAATGGATCAAAGATCCATGCCATTTATTTAGTTGAGTTGCAAAAGATTTATGAGATGATGGCATGATGACATGATGCAATGCAAAAAATAAAAGGGGAGGCACAAATGAAACACACGGCAAAACCCGGCATATATGGAGGTCTTCTCGAGCATCGGTCTCGGGGTGTCACAACACTCCACCACTACGAGAGGATCTCGTCCCGAGATCTATAATGGCACCGGAGGGAAAACGGAAGAGAAAGAGAAGAGGTAAACCTAAGTTGCTTCTTTGACAAACGAGTGAGACCAAAGAACCTTGCGAGGTTGAACAAATTCGAGAAAATAATACAATGAAGGTGAACAAAGTCGAAAACACTCCGTTAGAAAAGAGGGACAAAGAATCATTGCGAAAAAAACCTTGAGGTTGAAGGGCAAGATATATATTGAAACCACTCCGGTTAAGACAAGATAGAGAAGGATTAAGAATGATATAATTTGGAGAGCACTCCGACTGTAAACGGAAGGAATTGAACATGAATTTGACAAGATGAGGGGATACTTGATGAAAACAACAATACGCAGCCTCCGGAACTATTGAAAGAATGGCACAATGGGTAAGAACGATTTCACACGGCACTCCGGTTGAGAAGGGAGGCAAAAAACTTGACAGGATGGGAAGAACTTGAAAAGCGGGCACGACACTCCGGTTAAAAGGATAAGGATGAAAAGAACACGATCCTGACATAACAAGAAGATGGGTTGCAGAGAGCAACATCACAATGCCTCCGGAACGCAGGGAAACAAGATCTTGAGAGAGCACGGTTACAACAAATGCTAGAACGGAGTTGTTGGAAAACCAACAACTAAAAGAATAAGCTTGATATGGTCTTATGGAGTACATCTCAAATTATGAGGTGACAACCTGCCACTCACGGGAGAAAGAATTGGATTGATATGAACAAGGAGACGAGAAAGCTATTTCACCGGGAGGATAGATGAAGAACTAGGGTCGTCTATAAGTACCATAAATAGTAACAATCCTTAGGGAAGGCTTTAGGTGAAACATAACCCAAGATAATTCCAATGAAGAGGTTGATGAATTTAAAATACCTCATTCTTGATAGCTTGAGAAACATGAAGCACGAAGGAAAATTATCAAGAATGACATAATACCACCTCCAATGGTACGGAAGAAAGAATTGCACTCCGGATTACAAGAAGAAGAATGCTTGAGCTCCTTAAAAGAATCTCGATGAAAACTTCGAGAAGGAAATAAATCCTTGATGAACCATCATGTAGAACCTCCATGAAGAACTCCGTTAAACAAAAGAATGATCAAACAGAAAGAAAGGGTAGTTGAAAACACAAGGTGAAGCCTTGCAATGATTTAGATGGAGCTTCGCAACGAGATAATGCGGAAAATCTTGGAACTCTAGAAAAGAAAGATGAACAAATGAAATCAAGAATTTGATGAGCCTCCGGAGTAAGGAATTAATCACTTGGATGAAACAAGAATAAGAATTACATTATGCTTATCCTTCATCAATTAAATTGATGCCAAGCAACGGATTTGGCACACTACTTATTCTCGTAGCAAGGATTAAGAGAGATATAGCGCCAACTTGGGAACGTCTTCTTTGAACCACCGGTAGGATTGACAACGAATAAATTGATAAGGAAGAGAAACCTGGAAGAACCACCGTAAGAAATGAAAATGAATGAAGATACTTGAGAGAATTTAGATACAACTGAAACGAAGAGATCATGCGCTGATTAAAGAATATTGAATGATGCACCAGTGAGATTTGGGGAACGAGAGCTGAAAGCTGAGAATGAACAAGTCTTCTGAAATGATGGGCTCTGGATAATCAAACTGAAAATACCCTTGAATATATCCTGATGGGTGAAAAAAATTCTCACAATCAAAAATAATTATGAGAGGATGGCAACAAGCTAGCACCATGAATCTTGAAGAGAATGGAGCAAGATTAAAGAGAAACTCTTCTTAGGTCTTCAAAAGATGAGAATGACAACGAGAAACACCACCAAGAATTATTGAGGCACCGGAATAAAGAAGAATATAAAAGTTGAATCAACAATGAAATGAATTTGAAAGATCTTGGAGAAAGACATTTAACTGATGATAAATCATACTTATGTCAAACTTCGAAAGGAAATTTTGAGGATAGCTCCAGGAAAATAGGAAGAGTCAGGTAAGATCCTGGGAAAAGACCTGTCGGTTAGGGCCCACTCAAAGAAACATCGTTGAACGATTTGAAGGAGAGATTTCACCGGTTGAATTAAATGGCTTGAATGGAATAACAACCTCGAAATAGGTTGAACAGATCTTGAATGACAAGACGAGCCTTTTGAGAAAGCTTTGAGCACGCCGGAACAAATGAATAGTGAGAAGTGAATTGTTATGAGGTACACCGGTATGAGAAGGCATTGAAATGAGGAAAGGGGTAAGATCAACAAAGCTTGACTTGAAACCACCGGAGAAGATAAAAGAAAGAAGAATGATGAATTAGAAGCTCCGTTAGTATCTTCATGAGAATCACCGGATAAGAACATTGAAGGAAAAGAATGGAGAGGCTTCACATCAATAAGATGGATACTCGATTAAGAAATCTGAGTCCTTAAAGAAAAACAAGGGAGGGAGGGCGGGAAAAAACAAAGGCAACTTGGAGATGGATGAAACAAACAACATTGAGAAGAACTGATAATTGATCTTGTGAATGTTGAAGTGATCGGATCCACTTGAAGAGAGACACCCCGGTAGAACAAGATTGGCATAACAATCTCGATTATCGAGAAGGATTAGTATTCACATTGGAGTATGAGAACACCATTTGGGGAAGGTATGGAATCAACACTTGACATTGAAGCAACTCGAATACCACAACTCCAAACAAAAACAAAGGATTAGCTTGCAAAATAAGCCGGAACAAACATATGATAGAGATTTCGTCCGAAGTTTTCGTGGTGGGGCCTACACGGGCTCGATCATACAGCACCATCATGTACAAGGCAGTGCACATGACATACGAAGCGTACCCAAGTCGACATAGCCAAGGACTCTTTAAGACACAACAAGACCATTGTAAAACCAACCGTGAATAGGCGGACCACTAGACGTCGAACCCCAATTTCATATCATACATCTGTCGGAAAGATATCCTAAGAGCTACTTGAATTCCCACTTATAAACTCCCGAAATTTTGCTGGTTATGCAATCAGGTGTTGGGGATACAGGAGAAGCATAATATCTCACCCAAAACTAGCAAATCCTACATCTAGTTGTATCCATCCTTCAACACATAACCAAGAAACCTTCGGAAATCGTCTACCTCAACCTTCGAAAAGTATCTGTTATACAAGTTATGGCAATACTCCTGAACTCCCGCCCCAGTACTGGGTAGCGTCGAGGTTATCTCACCAACAACTACATAAAAGAGATTTTCGATGTCGGCGAAACTAAACTCAGGCATTCTAGAACTACAACGATAAAATTGTGACGACAACACCTCGAAGATCAACTCCCCGGGACACTACTACAACCCCTAAATGTCAGGAGGCACCAAGAACAATGTTCTCGTCACAAAACCATTGGAATGATTCCAAGATACCCGCGTGATCCTAAAAAATAGTGAAATTTGAGAAGAGAAGAGGCAAAACTCTACATCAGGATGCCTTACCAGAGCGATGAAGGGACTGGGGAGTAAAAAGAATTCCTAAGCTCTCCGATATATAATTCCTAAATGACTCAAAACATTTTTCTAGACTCAACTCGTCCGCTAATTCGGTCAAGCAATGGGGCTCCTAAGGTCGGGGAAGGCTCTGATTACCAACTTGTAACGCCCTCGATGTGGCTATATCTCCTACGTGTCGAAGCACGACTTAGAGGCATAACCGCATTGAAAGCAATGTGGCAAGTGAGGTAATCTTCACACAACCCATGTAATACATAAGGGAAAGAGATACATAGTTGGCTTACAATCGCCACTTCACACAATTACATGAATAAAGCATTACATCAACCAAATACAATCAAGGTCCGACTACGGAACCAAAATAAAAGAAGAACCCCAAATGCGACAAGGTCCCCGATCGACCCCAACTGGGCTCCACTACTGATCAACTAGAACGGAACAACACAAAGGACAAGATCTTCATCGAGCTCCTCCTTGAGCTTGGTTGCGTCACCTCCTTGGTAACATCAGCACCTGCAAACTGGTTTTGAAAGTATCTGTGAGCCATGGGGACTCAACAATCTCACACCCTCGCGATCAAGACTATTTAAGCTTACAGGTAAGCTAAAAGGTATGAGGTGGAGCTGCAGCAAGCGACTAGCATATATGGTGGCTAACATACGGAAATGAGAGCGGGAAGAGAAGGCAAAGCAGGGTCGAGAAACTATGATCAAGAAGTGATCCTAGAACAACCTACGTCAAGCATAACTCCAACATCGTGTTCGCTTCCCGGACCCCGCCGAGAAGAGACCATCACGGTAACGCACGCGGTTGGTGCATTTTAATTAAGGTCAACTTCAAGTTTTCTACAACCGGACATTAACAAATTCCCATCTGCCCATAACCGCGGGCACGGCTTTCAAAAGTTCAAATCCCTGCAGGGGTGTCCCAACTTAGCCCATCACAAGCTCTCACGGTCAACGAAGGATATTCCTTCTAGCGGGAAGACCCGATCAGGCTCGGAATCCCGTTTACAAGACATTTCGACAGGTAAAACAAGACCAGCAAGACCGCCCGATGCGCCGACATCCTGATAGGAGTTGCACATATCTCGTTCTCAGGGCAACACCGGATGAGAGCTCCGTACAACTAAAACCAGCCCTCAAGTTTCCCCGAGGTGGCGTTGCAAAGGACTCTCGTTCGGACCAACACTTAGACAAGCACTGGCCCGGGGGGGGGTTAAAATAAAGATGACCCTCGGAATGTGCGACTCCCAAGGGAAAAAGGCTAGGTGGCGAATGGTAAAACCAAGGTTGGGCCTTGCTGGAGGAGTTTTATTCAAGGCGAACTGTCAAGGGGTTCCCATTATTACCCAACCGCGTAAGGAACGCAAAATCCAGGAACAAAACACCGATATGACGGAAACTTGGGCGGCAAGAGTGGAACAAAACACCAGGCATAAGGCCGAGCCTTCCACCCTTTACCAAGTATATAGATGCATTAATTAAATAAGATATATTGTGATATCCCAACAAGTAAACATGTTCCAACAAGGAACAGCATTGCCATGTTCCAACAAGGAACAAACTTCAATCTACCCCTGCAACTAACAATGCTATAAGAGGGGCTGAGCAAAGCGGTAACATAGCCAAACAACGGTTTGCTAGGACAAGGTGGGTTAGAGGCTTGGTTCAACAATATGGGAGGCATGATAAGCAAGTGGTAGGTATCGCAGCATAGGCATAGCAAAAGAGCGAGCAACTAGCAAGCAAAGATAGAAGTGAATCCGAGGGTATGGTCATCTTGCCTGAGATCCTGCAAGGAAGAAGAACGAGTCCATGAAGAAGACACACGGACATAGTCGAACGGGTCCTCACAAACGAGACATTATCGGAACCAACCCGAAGAAACAACACCGGAAAGAAGCAAACAACATAGCAAACAACCACCACATAAGCATGGCACGATGCGCAAACAAGTATGATGCATGTCCGGTTTAATGATACATGGCATGGCATGGCAAAGTGCACAAACAATCCTACAGATTAAGTGGAGCTCAATATGCAACTCCGTTGCATATTAACGAAACACCACATTCAAGTTATTTAGTTCGATCTCGGTTAGGTACTCAACAAAATTAAATGTTTGTTAACATGGCAAGAGGTGAAGCATATGAAAAACTACCTATCTAGGCAAGTTTAAATGAGGCCGGAACAGCAAACTACAATTCTGATAAATCCTCATGTGCATTAGAAATTTAATGCAACAACAATTTTTAAACATATTAAATGTTGTTATCATGATGCGGATGTCATGTTCAAGTTTATGCAATTTTAAGAAAATGTTAACAAGAGCATATTATGACGCATTTGTCATCATGGCGGAAATGAAAGGGGTGCCACGACAACGAATACAAAAATGATGCCACGGCAACATATCGGTTATCCGGTAGCCCACGGGGATATCAGTGCAAAAGGAAGTGATGCGAGCGTGCAAAAGATGGTGGGGTGATCTCGGTAACCGGGTTCCCACATGTCGGTGGCAAGGCAAAAGAGGGGAAACATTCCGATAGTTCAGACTCGCGGCAAAACAAGGGTGCATCTCATACAAGATACATTCATTCGTTCACGGGCGTCGTCTCAGGGTTATACCTTCGAAGCGTGCAAACGGGACGGTTCTCGTTCGGTGCAAAGTAGAGGAAGTAGACGTTCTCGGGACGTTCGTGGTGGAGGTAGTCGTACACGATGCATTGTGGAAGTTGTTGTACTCGCAGACTTTGGCGGCAGTAGTCGTTCAGGGTCTTGGCGGTTCGACGTGTAGCCGTACGTGTTCGACGTGGTACACGGTTTGAAGTCGAGCATGTCCCGTAGATGTTCAGGGTCACCATGAGGAACTTGTCGAATCCAGGGTCTCAGTCGTCGGTAGTGGTACACGCGTTCTTGGTACTTGGAGCCATCACCGTGTAGTCGTGCTATGGTCCTGCCCGGGGTGCTAGGCATCGATCACTGTGATACTTGGGGTCTTCGGACTTGCCAGTCTCGATGAAACGAAGGGGTACTTGGCGATCGACGGACATCGTGGTACTTGGCAAAAATCTCAACGAAGATGCCTGACGGTCCTGGTTACAGGTCTTGGCGTGATGGTAGTCGTTCACTTGACGATGGTAGGCAAACTTGGCGGTCCTTGTCGTCATGGTACTTGGCATCCTCTCGGTCTTGGCAGTGAAGAAACGGAACATGATGGTCATGGTACGTGGCGTCCAGTGCAGCAACCTCGTGATGCACAGCTGCAGTGGTGGTCTCCTCGGGTTAACGGTGATGTGCACGGGCCGGAACGCCCGGCGGCTTGGGCTGCTCAAGGATATGGAGTTGACAGGCAGCAGGAGGCTGCTAGCGGAGGCAAAGCCACGACGAGGAGGTCCTGCTCCGGCGGCTGCAAGTGGTATACGTACGCAAGCAGCGGCAAGGCTTCGGGCGCGAGGGAGAAGGAGCCGGCGCAAGGTGGCTGATGGAGGAGCGCATCTCACGCGTAGGGAAGGAGGTTGAGGCTGGTGTGGAGCAGAGCAGCAGCGAGGCGAACCGAGGCGGTAGAGCTGGGACTCCGGTGATGAGCAGGAGATGGCCGGGGTGAGGAACGCAGGGGCCATGGGGCGGCTGCGCGCTTGCGGGAGCGAAGCGATGGGCGCAGGCGCGTGTGGAGAGGCTCGGGGTCGTGCGCGGGGTGGCCCTCCTGGAGGTCGCCGACTGCGGTGGTTGGCGATCGGTCACCGGAGCGGCGCGGCATGGTCGCGACTCCCTGTTGCTTGAAGAAAATAGCGAGAGGAGGGAGAGAAGGGGCGCGTCAGGTCCCGTGGGTGGCGCTCGGGAGGAGGACGAGGGGGATCGAGGAGAGGGATCGATGGGGATGGGGATCGAGGAGATGGGTCTCCTGGCGGCGGAGGGAGAGGGAAATTGGGAGAGATCGGGCCAGGGGGGTGCTAGGGTTAGTGCGGCTGGGCTGCGAGATGGCCTTGGGCCAAATGGGCCTTAGAGGCCAGCGGGGCTGCTGGTTGGACCTCGATCTGCTGAGCCAGACCATGGAGAGGGAAAGGCCAGAGGCCTGGTCGGCTGTTGTTGCTGGCATCTACCTCTCTCTTCTTCAAATCCCTCACAAAAACAGGAAAGCAAAGAAATAAAAGGAGAGAAAAGAAATGAGTGGACAAGAATTTGGGCAAGGGGATTATTTTTCCGGACTCAGAAAAATGCGCTTGTCCAAAGAAAATATAGAAAGGCCAAGATTGGAACATGTAAATTCAAACTCATTTGAATTTAGTTCAAATGGGTTTGAACTAGGACTAGGTTTTGGAAGTGTCCAAAAATGTTGAGAATTTAGGTGGAGCTCCGGAAAATGACGAAAGGATATATGGGCAAAGTTAGAGGCCAAGAGTTTGTGATTAAAAAGGCATTGAGATTTATTTTGCAAGTGTGTTCCGTTAATTCCAACAAATGAAATATTTAATATAGCTCCCTAATATCAGGAGGATATGTTATAAAGAGAATCACCATGTGAATTCCCTCGATTTAAATGGATCAAAGATCCATGCCATTTATTTAGTTGAGTTGCAAAAGATTTATGAGATGATGGCATGATGACATGGTGCAATGCAAAAAATAAAAGGGGAGGCACAAATGAAACACACGGCAAAACCCGGAATATATGGAGGTCTTCTCAAGCATCGGTCTCGGGGCGTCACATGAACTAAGATGAAAATGATGAACAACACAAGAGACATGAGATTTATACTGCTTCGGGCCACTGTTGTGGTGTAATACCCTCCTCCAGTGTGTGGTGTGGTGGATTGCCTCTGGGGCTGATGATGGACAGTACAAGGGAAGAACAACCTCGTGAGGGGTGTTCTTGAGCTGATGCGGTGTGTTCTACTTAGTCTCTACTAGGTTTTTCTCTCTCTCTCTCTCTGCTAGGGTTCTACCAGATCTCTCCTTCTTCCTATCTTTCTCCATCCCTCTCCTTCGTGGAGGCTAGCTCTATTTATAGAGGCCCTGGGCCTCTCCCCGAATAATTGAGCAGGAAGGGCGCCAACAATTAGCCATTTTGAAGGTGAACATCTAGTACAAGTTATCCTGACCAAAGGTGGTCTTCGGCTGCCAAAAGCACTAGTGATGACGCCGTCTTGGGCTCCACGGTGACCTCCGTCCGGCCGTCCGGCTGGTCTTGGTCTCGTTGCACCAGAATGGTAACCTTTGCCTGATACCTTGGCCGGTGCTTGCCCCCTTTGCACCAAAGGGGAAACAAGGACCCTGCGCAGGCCGGCGCCCGCCTGGCCTTGATCGTCATGGCTTGCGTCAGGGGATCCTCGCGAGGTACCCTTGCATTGATCTCTCCGCCTCCTCGCGAGCCGGCCTGATGAGGCCGCTCTTGAGGAAGCTTCCTGTCGTCCTCCCCGCAAGGCTTGGCCCCTCGCGAGGGTCTTGAGCTTGGGCTGATGAAGATGGGCCGCACTGGGCCCCCACCTGAGCCACGCCGCAGGCCACAGGCAGGCAAGTTGTAGGATCGAAAGTATGTCTAGAGGGGGGGTGATTAGACTACTTGACCAAATAAAAACTTAACCTTTTCCCAGTTTTAGTTCTTGGCAGATTTTAGCTATTTTAGGACAAGTCAAGTAATCATCACACAATTCAAGCAAGCATGCAAAGAGTATATTGGCAGCGGAAAGTAAAGCATGCAACTTGCGAGAATGTAAAGGGAAGGGTTTGGAGAATTCAAATGCTATTGGAGACACGGATGTTTTTCCCGTGGTTCGGATAGGTGGTGCTATCCTACATCCACGTTGATGGAGACTTCAACCCACGAAGGGTAACGGTTGCGCGAGTCCACACAGGGCTCCACCCAAGGGCAACGGTTGCGCGAGTCCACGGAGGGCTCCACCCATGAAGGGTCCACGAAGAAGCAACCTTGTCTATCCCACCATGGCCATCGCCCACGAAGGACTTGCCTCACTAGAGGTAGATCTTCACGAAGTAGGCGATCTCCTTGCCCTTACAAACTCCTTGGTTCACTCCACAATCTTGTCGGAGGCTCCCAAGTGACACCTAGCCAATCTAGGAGGCACCACTCTCCAAGAAGTAACAAATGGTGTGTAGGTAATGAACTCCTTGCTCTTGTGCTTCAAATGATAGTCTCCCCAACACTCAACTCTCTCTCATAGGATTTGGATTTGGTGGAAAGAAGATTTGAGTGGAAAGCAACTTGGAAAGGCTAGAGATCAAGATTCATATGGTAGGAATGGAATGTCTTGATCTCAACACATGAGTAGGTGGTTCTCTCTCAGAACAAATGAGTTGGAATGATGTGTGTGTTCTGATGGCTCTCTCACTGAATGAGAAAGAGGTGGAGGGGTATATATAGCCTCCACACAAAATCCAACCGTTACACAGTTTTCCAATCTCGGTGGGACCGAATAAATAAACTCGGTCTGACCGAAATAGTAAACCTAGTGACCGTTAGGAATTTCGGTGGGACTGACATGCAACTCGGTAGGACCGATTCGGTTAGGGTTTGGGCATAACGTAATCTCGGTGAGACCGATTACACAAACTTGGTGAGACCGAGTTTGGTAATTAGCTAACCAGAGAGTTGGTCAGGCAAACTCGGTGGGACCGATTTTCTCTTTCGGTGGGACTGAGTGGAACTCGGTGAGACCGAAAAGTTACAAAGGGGAAACACTGAGTTTACATTGCAATCTCGGTGGGACCGATTCGCTCTTTCGGTGAGACCGAAAAGTTACGAAAGGGAAACAGAGAGTTTGCAACCCCATCTCGGTGGGACCGAGATCCTTATCGGTAGAACCGAATTGCTAGGGTTTGGCAGTGGCTAATGACAAGTGAAACTCGGTGGCGCCGGATAGGAAGAATCGGTAGGACCGAGTTTGGCTTAGAGTTTAGGTCATATGTGGATGTGGGAAAGTAGTTGAGGGTTTTTGGAGCATATCACTAAGAACATGAAGCAAGAGGCTCATTAAGCAACACCTCATCCCTCCTTAATGGTATTGGCTTTTCCTATGGACTCAATGTGATCTTGGATCACTAAAATATAAAATGAAGAGTCTTGAGCTTTTGAGCTTGAGCCAATCCATTGTCCTTAGCATTTTGAGGGTTCCACTTTCACATCCATGCCATGCCAATCATTGAGCTTTCCTGAAATAATTATCTTGGAATAGTATTAGCTCAATGAGCTATATGTTGTTATGAATTACCAAAACCACCTAGGGATAGTTGCACTTTCAATCTCCCCCTTTTTGGTAATTGATGACAACATATAGATCAAAGCTTCGACAAAAGATAATAAGCATGAAATATATCGTCGCTTTGAGAAGTATGTGATAAGTAAGAGCTCCCCCTAATTTGTGCATATTTAAAATTTGCTTTGGACTGCAAATGCACAAAGAGTTAGAGTCATGGGTTACTCTTCCATGTCACATACATCTTGGTGGAGCGCTCAAAATGATAAGAATGAAATACATGCACTCATCACCAAGAATAGTGAATGATCACAAACGATAGATAGAATGGTAATATTTAAGCAAGCATTAAGCAAACATTAAGTGTAGCTTATGATCAAACACATGATGATCGATGTCTCACAAGCATAAGGACGTAGTATCAAGCACTCAAAAGCAGAAAAGGTTCGAAAAACCACCAAATAAAGAAAGAGAGAAAAGCAACACTCTCTCTCTCTCTCGAAGCCTATGATCTATACATCTTCTCCCCCTTTGGCAACAAGTTAACCAAAAAGTTCCTAGAAAATGCATAGTGCTAAATCGACGCTCAGGCTTGATCTTCAGGTGGTGGTGGAGTCCGGATCACTCCAAGGATGAAGGCTTCTGTAGATGTTGAAGTAGTCGCTGGAGTTGGAGCTGAAGTAGATGCTGGAGCTGAGGCTGTAGCTGGTGCTGAAGTGGTGGCTCTAGTGTCAGCAACTGGCAGTGCAGACGACCTCGGACCTCGTGGCACTCTAGAAAATGCTTGAGTCATGGTCCTGCCTCTCCTCTCATTCATTTCCTCCTGGAGCTGCTCCACTGCAGACTGTACTTCTGTTACCTTGACATCCAAGTCATAGAACTTCTGTTCCATGATCCTCTCTAGGCTCTGCTGATTTTTAGTGAGGTTTGCCAAACTTTGCTCAATTCTCAGCGTGGATGCAATCAAGTAACTGAGCTGCTCTTGCTTGGTCTTCAAGAAATAGTCAGATGTCTGCTCTTGAGTAGGCATCCTGGCAGCTTTTTCCTTCTTCACCTTCTCCTTCTTTGCAAATGCTTGTGCAGATGATGGCTCATTCTCTGTCATCACAACTTCATTGTCCTCGAAATCTGGACGGATGGGCAGGTGTTCCTTATCCAACAAATATACGCCCGTGCCCATCTTGGAGTTGATGAGATCCTGAATCTGAGGGGCATATCCACAGCTCCTCTTCTGATCTGCAGCTGTCCTCTTAACGGTTTCCACAATGAGACTCATGACCTTGAATTTCTGAGGCACATCAAACACATGTAGCAAATTGATCGCGTGACCTCCGATCACCTTGTGATCTCCATACTTAGGCAACAGAGTGTGCCTTAGTATCCAATTGATAGTAGGCAATCCTGAGAGCAGATAATGCACTGAGCCAAACTTGAATGTGTCAAGTGCTTCATTGGGGATCTCCTTGTACATGTTGGACATTGAGTTATGATCCATTTTCTTCTTGGCATAGATATCCAAGTCCTCATCTTGCTCTTCTGGGGCATTGATGATCTGTGCCCACTCAGCCACTGTAGATTGGTACCTTGTACCCTCTGACATCCATGTAATCCTTCCATCCGGATAAAAGTGAGCTGTGGAGTAGAACTGCATGATGAGTTCCTCGTTCCACTTTGTGAGCTTCTGCCCAACAAAGTCCTCTACTCCACATGCTCTGAAGCTGTCCTGAACTCCTGGGTAGTACTCTTCATTCTCCTTGATATAGGTCCAGTCAACCCATCTCATGTCACATATGATTGGCTTCTTGTCAAGTAGCACTGTCTCATAGAAATCTTGCTGCTCCTTGGTATGAAATCTGTAGTCCACGGCAGTCCTTCTCCTTGAAGCATATGGGTCTGCTTCTCTCCACTTCCTGAGCCCTGAGTCTCTCCTGAGCTTCATATCCTCAGCCACAGGATGAGCATCGTTGTGGTCTGGGATCTTGGGCTTGAGCTTCCGAAGGACATTCTCTTCCTCATCCTCAGCAACAGTCTCAGGCACTGGGGCCTTGTTCTTCTCAGCTGTAGGAATGCTCCGTGTGTTTCTCTTTGGAGCTGTCTTAGGCTTTGATGCAGCCTTAGGAGCTTCCTTGGGCTTGGATGCAGCTCCCCCTGACCTTATGGCATCTCCCATAAGTTTGGGTGCCTTGGGCGCTGGTGCAGCTGCCTCTTCTTCCTCCTCCTCTTCTACCATGATGGAGGCTTTCCCAAGCACTTTGGCTACAGTCTTCTTCACTCTTTCTTTCCTCTTTTTGCCCTCAGCAGCAATGGGCTCAATGGGAGCAGATGCAGGCTTCTCAGTTGAGGCTCTAGCCTTTGACATTGGCTGCCTGCCTGCTGGCCTTTTGACTTTCAGTCCTGGCTTTGAGCCTTGAGCTGGCTCAGCTCTCTTGGAAGTGGCCTCTTCCTCTGCCACATAGTCCTCATCTTCTGAATTAGACGTTCTCTTCTTCCTTTGACGTGTGGCAGCCTTAGGCATATTGCTGGGGGTGCTTCTGCTGCCATCATCAGAAGAACTTGAGGGGCTAGTGCCCTCACTCATCACAACTTGCTGCTCTGAGAGGTTCTGGCTGTCACTTTGATCAGACATGTTGCAAACTGACTGCTGACCCTGTGAATAGATTATAGAAGAGATAGATTGGATGAGCATCACAAAAAGTAGAGATTTTTGCAAAAGATTAATTCAAAAACTTAGTTTTAGTTTTCCACTGAAATCATCTCGGATCTACCGATTTTCAAACTCGGTGATACCGAAGCAGTTTTGGAACCTAAACTAGTGAACTCGGTAGGACTGAGTCACAGTTCGGTGGCACCGAGACTGCTAGGGTTTCACTGAATTCAAAAATCGGTCACACCGATAGTAATTCTCGGTCAGACCAAGTCTCACTTGTGCAATGGCATAAGCCAAATCGGTGGGACCGAGTTTTTCAACTCGGTGGGTTCGAGATGGTTTCGGCGGAAACCTAAACCTAGAATTTCGAATGAAACCTAATCTATGAGCGTTTTGACTGGATAGAAGATTATCAAACGTGGCCAGAAACAATGTGATCACAATGTGCTAGGAATTAGATTGAGGAATAGCACAAAGATCAAGTCCATACCCTAGTTCGGCGTGGACTTGCTACGACGGCAACGGCGGGGCAGAAATCCCGTTGACGGCGATGGAGACCAGCGACTTGAGGCTGCTGGCGGCGAGAAGACGATCCGGAGACCTCGAGGGCAGAGCAGGCTATCGCGCGGGCGAAGAGGTTTCGGAGAAATTTCCAAAATTCTGCCCGTGACTATATATAGCCTGACCCTGTCGGTGTGACCGAGTGGAACAACTCGGTGGCACCGAGATTCATAACTGCGTGCAGTTACTGAAACTCGATGTGACCGAAATGTTCAAATCGGTTGCACCGAGATTGAAAACCTAGATCAACTTAATGATCTCGGTAGGACCGAAAGTGGAGTATCGGTCAGACCGAGATTCATAAAGAGGTTTTGGAAGTTTAAGTCTATGACGAATCGGGGACTCCGAGCGCTCCTCACACAGAGTGGTTCGAATCTGACTTGATCAAATTTTGTGATGTAGCATGAATAGAGTTTGAGATGAGAAAAGCATAGATAGCTAGAGGAGGTTCTTAGGCATTCTTGTCCATCCACTTGGCAAAAGAAGATAAAGCCGAACAATCAAAACAACAAGTGGATGTCCTCGAATGAGTAAAATATGCAATCAGCATGCTCACACAATAAGATAGCAAATGAAATATGTGGCAAGGCATGCACAACCAATTCTAGCATCTATCAAGCAATTTGCGATGACTAGGTCATCTATATATGAGTATATTGACTTAGGAGTCAAGTGAGAACACTTGATCGTAGGTCATACTCATCATTTAAGCTCAAGTGGGGTTACCACTTTTACATAAAGCATTGTTTTGTTCACACCTTTAGAGTTGCTTTAGCTCAAGTCTTAGAGTAAAGCTCCCCCTAGATGTGATATCCCCCCTAAGAGGGATGAACTAACCTTGGGTTTTGTCGATGATGACTTCTGTAGATATTGAAGATGTGGATGCTCAATGTTGATGTAGATCTCTTGGAGCTATCCATTTGAGTGAATTGCACTTTCAATACCTACATGGGTTAGTCCCACAAGGAACAAACAAGGATATCCATAGACATAGAGTGATGCACACAAGAGATGATGTCCATGAAAACTTTGGGTTACCTTGTCCCTTGTCTTACCAACAAGAGGGTTTGTGACTCCTTGAACTAGTGCGAGATGTGGAAGTTGATTGCGCTTGTTCTTGCCAAAATGATAAGAGTGAAGTATGTTGGCGGAGTCACCCTCAAGAACTCTCTAGTTCTTCTTCTTTTGGATCCACATCATCTTGATGGGAATCCTTGGAGTTGTAGTCGTACTTGATGAAGTGGAACTTGAGGTAGTCTTGGGAATCCACTTGACTAAGGTCTTAGGAGCTTCTTCAAATGCATCAATTTCCTCTTGAAGCTTGTCCTTGCCTTTTTGCTCATATTCTTGTGGTGGAAGATCATCTTGAGCTTGTGTCCTCTTGAAAAACTTCTGTTATTGAGGGACAAACTTTGTCTTGGGGTATTGATCTTCTTCCCATTCAACTCCATTGGCATTGAACTTTTGTTCAAAACCAATACCTTGATTCTTCCGGTGCATTCCTTGCTTGCGCACAATTTCCTCAAATTGCTTACTCCCGGCAAGGCTTTTGTACACTCCTTTCTCTATAATTCCCTTCAATAAGCTATTTTCTTGCTCAAGTGTAACTTGGCTAAGAGAATCATTAGTGGAATCAAGAGAACTACTAGAAGCAACAATATTGGATTTAGCATGATCATTGTTACTACTAGCGGAAGAATCTTTCTTGTTAGATTTGACTTGAGGCATGTAAGTGGATAAGAGTAAACGCTTGGCAACGTAAGAAGAACTTTTCTTGCGGAGATCATCATTGATTGCCTTTAAGAACTCATGCTCTTGCTCAAGATTGAGCTTTTCAAAGCGTAGCTTCTCATGAGCTCTTAAAAGTTCTCGATGATCTTCGAAGATAGTGTCATGAGCTAACTTAAGAGTTTTTAGTTCTTTAGTTAGAGCCTCAATCTTCTCCTTATCATTGTCATTCGTTTTATCTTGATTAGCATGATTAATTGGTCTTTCATCATAGTATTCATCACTAGAGTTGTCACCAAGCAAATCATCACCTAACAAGTCATCTTCATCACTATCGAAATCAACATACTCGGGTTGTATTACCTTAGGACCTCTGGCCATGAAGCATCTTCCAATTCCTTCATTTGGTGAGTCAAATATGTCGTAGGAGTTGGTTGACACAAGTGCTAGACCGGCAACACCTTCATCTTGAGTATCTTCGGAGTCGGAGTGATAACTTCTCTCGGAGTGGCTGTCGGAGTCGGAGCCGGATACCCATTCACCAACATGAGCTTGATGTCTTCGTCTTGTGTAGCTCCTTGATGATTTTTCCTTCCTTTCTGAATCCTTGCTTCTCCGTGAGTATCTTCGTTCATAACGATCATCTCTACTCCTTCTCTCTCTTGGTGGTGATCCTTTGCTTCTTCTTTTTGGAGAATCTTCTCTTCTCTTGTAGGGAGCCGTACACTCGTTGGAATAGTGTCCGGGTCTTCCACAATTGTAACAGTTTCTCTCTTGACTAGAAGATCTTTTGTCATTGTAGGACCTTGACTTGGAGCTTCTATCTTTGCTTCTACTCTTGTAGAACTTGTTGAAGTTCTTCACCATGAAGCTCAATTCTTCATTGATGTCAGGACCCCGACTCAATGCCACATCGATCTAGCATGTAACACCTCATATCACTTTGCGGCCTCACGCACGGTATCCCCACGGGTGTCGCCTTACCTTTGCCCGGGACCGTTTGCGCCTTTTGGCACACGTATATGATGGTGTCGCTAGCATCCATATGATAAAGAGCCCGGGCTGACATGGCTAGTCATAAACCCAAAGTGGCACTAACTTACAGGGACAGGCATCCATGACCCAGCATCGAACGTGTCGGTCATCAGCGAGTGAATCCAGGCTGTAGCACTGGGCTAACAGGACTCCGGTGAACCGGGCTGTAGCGGGCTAGCAGGACTCCGGTATTCATTGCGTGACATTTCCCCGAAGGGACAGACACAGGAATGAAGAAGGACACATGCCGGCCAGCCTAAGTGTTCCGGAGCAGTAGCAAGCTACCAGGGCTCAGTGGAAGCACTAGGAGACATTTCCCGGTAAGAGAGACTACTAAGGATAAACAACTAGATAGTCAGATCCCACACATAGCAATACACATTACACGTACGCATAACATGCAAGTATGTGTTGTACAACATGGCATCACAGCATAACTCAACGACTCAAAAAGATAAAGGCTCAGAAGAGCCATCATAGCATTTATTGCAAACAGGGGTCACAAGACCCATCATACAGAGCATACAAGCAACAAGCGGAAGCATTACATGTCTGGGTACAGACATCTACAAATGAAAAAGGCTGAAGAGCCTGACTATCTACAACGTCCGATCAAGATCGTAGCTGAGGTACAAGCTACTCGTCGAAGTCCACAAGACACTAGTAAGACCGAAGTCTCCGCTGCAAAAACATAAATAAAGCAACATGAGTACAAAGGTACTCAGCAAGACTTACATCAGAGCCTATCATACATGCATTTGTATCAAGAGGGTAATGTGGGGTTTAGTTGCAGCAAGCCAGCTTTGACTCTGTGGCTATCCTGTTCTACGACTACCAGAAACTCTTGAGGTGAGACAACGTACACGAGTCCACTAATCACCACACAATACACTTACTATGGATTCATCCCCGTCTCCCTACGAGAAGGCCATCCATAGCACTCACACTTGTCTTGAGCATTTTATGGTATCCACTTCAAGTTGTCTATGTACCATGTAAGCATCCAAGAAGTCCATAACCACGGACCCGACTATTCGAATAGATCATGTTAACCCTGTAGGGGTGTACTTCTTCACACACGCTCTCGCCACTTACCGCCATGTACACGTCATGTATCTCGGCAACCTTCAAGCGGAAGCCTGGCGAGGGTGTCGGCCACAACCTGACTAACCACACAAGACTCTAATCCAGGTTTATGGCCTATTCGGGTTCCATCCGCAAGGAGATCCGGCCGGGGTTTCACTCACGGCCCCAAACGATGTGTGCAGGGTTCCCAAGCCCACCTCGCCGGATGGATCTATGCTTGGTACACCGTGCCACTTGTGCCTAGTCTGTCCCAAGCCCACCTGGCCGGGTGCCACTTGGTAGACTACTAACACTACCTACAAACACCAGAAACTAGTTGCGACTCCTGGACAGAGATCAAGTTGGTTAATAAGTCGAGAGGGGTCGAGTTACCGGAACCCAATGTGTGGTAGTATCGAGTCATTGGACAACATACATAGAACTCAGTGCTTAGGGACGGTTCCAGTGAGACAACCCACCATGTACTCCTACATGGCCTCTCATCGCTACCTTTACCAAATCGTGTTCACACACTTCACTCTCAGCATCAGAACATATCGTAACACTCCAATTCATTCCCAATGAACCAGACCTGACACAACTCTAAGCAATAGCAGGCATAGCATGGTAGGAACACAACAATGGCTTCAATCAACTCCTACACATGCTAGTGGGTTTCAACTATTTACTATGGCAATGACAGGTCATGCAGAGGAATGGGTTCAACTACCGCAGCACAAAGTAGCAGATGAATCGTTGTTGTCCTAATGCAATAACTGAGAGCAGGAGCGAGAGAGTAGGATTGTATCGGAATGAACAAGGGGGTTTGCTTGCCTGGTAAATCAACAGAGGAGGTACTGCTTCACAGACAGGTACTCTGGAACGGCTCCGGAGCAGGACCTATCGAGAAGGAACGGTGCCGGCAATCAACACACAATCATATGCAACAATATGATGCATGAACATGGCATGTAGATGTGATGCTGTTTGAGCTAATGCAACTAGTAATCATTTGGTTTGAAGTCCATTTGAACCAAAGGTTCAAATGCATCTCCAAATTAAGCTCCTATATATGCCATAATGTGTTTTCACCTATACAGCAAGTATAAGTTGGTTTGTCATGCATGAAACTAGTACAGATGGAAAGATTGCATTTTTCTGATAATTTTTCATATATAAATTATTTCAATCTGAGCTACGGTTGAATTACTTTGAATTTTTGAAGTTTAAATCAATTTCTAGAATTTCCTGATTTAATTTAAATCCAGAAATCATATTATTGCGCCAGCATGACGTCAGCATGACGTCAGCAGTCAACTGCGGCTGACTGGGGTCAAACCTGACGTGTGGCATCCACACGTTAGTGACACTGGGGTTAACCCCGAGTCAAACCTGGGCTGATTTGCTTTGACTAAGCCCTGGCGCCCACTGGTCAGCGTCAGTAGGTGGGGATTAGTGCCTAATTAACAAAGCCACGTCAGCCCGCCGGAGTTCTGGCCGGCGGCGACCAATAGCGCGGCGGCGACTCGCCGGACTTGCGCTACAAGCGGCGTTTAGTCGCGCGAAGACCACCGGGGCGTAGCCCGTCGTCGTCCGCAACCAGGGGAGCTGGTGGGGGGCTGCGGGGGCGCCGGAGCTCACCGGAGCAAAGCTCGGGGCGGCGGCCGGAGTTCGGTGAAGAGGGACGGAGCGCTATGGTGCACGGGAGGAAGAGTGGGTAGGTGCTCTGTGTTCCTGGGAACGCGCCGAGGACGACAGTGTGCTCGGACGCGACGTGTGGGGGCTCTAGCCGTGGCGACCTCGTGGCCGGCGGCGATGAGCTCTCGGGCTCGACGGAGCCCGCGGTTGGAGGAAGAAATCGGCATCGGGGAGGGGAAGGTTCGGTGCGGGGGCTCACAGCGAGACCAGCGAGCGTGAGGGCGAGGTCGGGGATGCCCGGTAGCTCCCGAATCGACGGCGAGGATCCACGGCGGCCGGAGGCGAAGATGGCGACGGCGACGGCTCCACGGGGTGCTCCGTCTTGCGTGGCTCGACGAGGAGGTAGAGGGGGTCGCGGCGGAGCTGGGGAGCGTGTCGGGGAGGCGAGGGGGAGGCGGTGGCTACGGCT
>NC_041386.1:182704544-182755916 GCF_002162155.2 Triticum dicoccoides | reverse complement strand
TCTCCCGGGGCATCCAGACGAGGAGGGGAGAGGGCAGGCAGGCAGGGAGGCTGGTGGCGTGGCGCGGCAGCGTGCGCGCGCGTCGGGCACGCGCCTGGCCGATTGGCGCCAGGAGGACGACGGCGGTGGTGGGCTGGGCTGGCCTGCTGGGCCAGAGGCGCCAGGTAAGAAGCCCAGGTAAGGTGTTTTCCCTGTTTTGTTTCTCTTTTCTATTTTTCTGACATTTGTTCTGATTTAGTAATAATACTAAATCAATTTATTTACTTATGCCATTTTTTTATGGAAGCTAGTTATATTAATCCAGAGCTCCTTTATAAATGGCATAATTTTTGGACAATATTTTATATATATAACAATATGTATCCAAAGCAAATAATTACTGCATTAATTCCAAATGCCCAAAATAAATACCTATGAGCTCTTAAAAATATTGGTTTGATTTTTATCTCTGTCCAATATTTCAGAGAGCAACATGAGCATTTTCTTGGACCCTTTTGGAGAAATTTTTATTTGGGTCATTTTCAAAAATGATTCTGAGGGTTCCACCAATCCTCATTTCAAATTAAATGGAATTTAAACATGATGCACAAATGACTAGCTAGTCTAGGTCATACCGGAACTAGGGATGTGACAACTCGCCGCCACTTGAAAGAATCTCGTCCCGAGATTCAGGGGTTGACGGAAAGAAAGCGGGATACTCCAGTCGAAGACGATCTTCTCGCTCCCAAGTAGATTCTCTCTCGGAATGATGAGACCACTGAACCTTGAGAAACTTGATGTTCTGACGTCGAGTGACACGCTCTGCTTGATCAAGAATGCGAACCGGGTACTCTCGGTATGTGAGGTTATCTTGGAGATTAAGCGTTTCGTGGTCCACTCCGCGAATGGGATCCGAGAAGCAACGCCTGAGTTGAGAGACGTGGAAGACATCATGAACTCGAGAAAGATGTGGGGGTAGTTCCAATTGGTAGGCAACCTCTCCTCGTTTAGCGAGAATGCGAAAAGGACCAATGTAACGAGGAGCCAACTTGCCCTTGATACCGAAACGATGGGTACCCTTCATGGGAGTAACCCGAAGGTAAGCTTTTTCGCCAACTTCATAAGTCATATCCTTATGATGACGATCATACTGACTCTTTTGACGAGACTGGGCTGTTTTCAAATTCTCACGAATGATGCGAACTTGCTCTTCTGCCTCCTGGATCATGTCCGGTCCAAAGAATTGACTTTCACCGGTTTCTGACCAGTTCAAAGGTGTTCGACATCTTCGTCCATAGAGAACCTCAAAAGGAGCTTTCTCGAGGCTAGATTGATAGCTATTGTTATAAGCAAACTCGGCAAAAGGAAGGCATTTCTCCCAATCCATACCGAATGAGATAACGCAAGCTCTAAGCATGTCTTCAAGAATTTGATTGACCCGTTCCACCTGACCACTCGACTGAGGGTGGAAAGCGGTACTGAAGGAAAGATGGGTTCCCATGGCAGTTTGGAAACTTTCCCAGAAATGAGAAGTGAAAAGACTGCCACGGTCTGAATTAATCTCTAGTGGAACACCATGAAGTGACACTATTCGAGAAATGTATAAGTCAGCAAACTGACTAGCAGTGATACTCTCTCGAACAGGAAGGAAGTGAGCCACTTTGGAAAGACGATCAACGACTACAAAGATAGCATTATTCCCTCTCTTGGTCCTGGGAAAGCCGGTGATGAAGTCCATACCAACTTTATCCCATTTCCATTCAGGAATAGCTAAAGGCTGAAGGGTGCCAGCAGGTCTTTGATGCTCTGCCTTAACACGACGACGAGCGTCACATTTAGCAATGAACTCAGCGATTTCTCTCTTCATCCTAGTCCACCAGAACCCCTGGCGTAGGTCCTGATACATCTTAGTACTACCGGGATGAATCGTGAGAGGAGATTCATGCGCCTCCTTAAGAATCAATTGTCGCAGATGTTGATTCTTGGGAACCACCAAGCGATTCTCAAAGAAAACAACACCACGATCATCCATAGAGAAACATCCACCAACTCCCTTCTTAATGTTTCTCTTGATCCGAGAAATCCCCGTATCATGCTTCTGGGCTTCTATGATAAGATCCACAAGAGTAGGTTTCGCCACCAAGGTAGAAAGGAATCCGTGAGGAGCAATGTGAAGATTAAGCTTACAGAATTCCTCATGGAGAAGTGGTTGGCCTTGCTGCAACATGAGGTTGTTGCAATAGGATTTACGGCTTAGCGCATTAGCCATGACATTGGCTTTGCCTGGGGTGTAGGTAATCCTTAGATCATAATCTGTGATCAACTCCAACCAACGTCTTTGCCTAAGGTTCAGGTCCGGTTGGGTGAAGATATACTTGAGACTCTGGTGATCGGTGTAGATCTCGCAACGTTTACTAAGAAGGTAATGTCGCCAGGTCTTGAGTGCATAGACTACGGCTGCAAGCTCTAGATCATGTGTAGGATAATTCTCCTCATGTGGATGGAACTGTCGAGATGCATAGGCAATCACATGACGATCCTGCATAAGAATGCAACCTAGTCCCTGTCGTGAGGCGTCGCAGTAGATAATAAAGTCTTTAGTGAAATCCGGTGGCACAAGTATGGGAGCAGAAGTCAGGCATCTTTTCAGTTCTTGAAAACTGTGTTCACACTGTGGGGACCACTCAAACTTTTTATCTTTCTTGAGAAGTTCCATAAGGGGTTTGGCTACTTTGGAGAAATTTTCAACAAAGCGGCGACAATAGCTGGCTAGACCAAGGAAACTCCTAACTTGTTTGACTGTTTCAGGTGGAGTCCAATCAAGAACGGCTTTAACTCTCTCGGGGTTGACAGCAATGCCCTTGCCAGAGATTACGTGGCCTAGGTAGGTCACTTCTGGCAACCAAAATTCACACTTGGAGAACTTGGCATAAAGGCGGTGCTCTCTGAGTTTTTCTAACACAAGTCTAAGATGTTCGGCATGCTCTTCCTCGTTCTTCGAGTAAATAAGAATATCATCGAGGTAAACCACGACGAACTTATCTAAGTACTCCATGAAGATCGAGTTCATCAAGCGGGAGAATGTGGCTGGGGCGTTGGTTAGGCCAAAGGACATGACGGTGTACTCGTACTGGCCATAACGAGTAACAAAAGCTGTCTTGGGGATGTCCCCGTTTCTGATCTTAATTTGGTGGTATCCTAACCTCAAATCCATCTTGGAGAAGACTGAGGATCCAGCGAGCTGATCATACAGATCGTTGATCCTGGGGAGCGGATATTTGTTCTTTATCGTGACCAAATTAACGGGACGATAATCTACAACCATCCAGTCCGTACCATCCTTCTTCTTGACGAAGAGGACGGGGCAAGCCCAAGGAGAAGAACTGGGACGGATGAAACCCTTTTGCAAGGACTCATCAAGTTGTTTCTTAAGCTCGGCTAGTTCTAAGGGTGCCATCTTGTAGGGTCTCCTAGAGATTGGAGCAGTTCCTGGGATAAGATCTATGACGAACTCTACATCTCTGTCAGGCGGAACACCTGGCAGTTCCTCTGGAAAGACATCCGGAAAGTCACGGACTACCGGGATATCTTCAAGGTCTGGAAGAGGGCTGGCATTAAGGGAATAGAGTTGACGCTTTGCAACTCTAGTGGAGACAGTGACTATCTTGCCAGATGGGTGTGTGAGCTGAACAGACCTGGTGAAACAATCAATCTTGGCATGATGAGCTGTCATCCAGTCCATACCCAAGATGATGTTAATATCCGAAGACTTGAGAGATATCAAGGAAGCAAGGAATACAAGTCTGTCAACAAGGATTTCATTGCCATAACTTATCCTAGAAGTTTGCCATTTGGATACAGGAGTTTGAATAAGTAGTGGGGAGGGCATATCACAAAATGACATGTCGTGCAAGCGGGCATAGCTTTCAGAAATGAAGGAATGAGACGCTCCAGTATCGAACAAAACCGATGCCGGATGACAGTTGACAAGGAGTGTACCAAGAACGACATCTGGATCATCATGAGCGGCTTTAGCTGAGACGTGATGCACACGTCCATGTTCAGTGGGAGCTGACTTGGCACTGATCATCTTGCGTGATGGCTTACCATGGCCAATAGACTTCTCGGGCTGGGGTGGAGCAACTCTGGTCTGAGTGCAAATACGGGCAATGTGGCCTGGCTCTCCGCACTTGTAACAAATCTTGGAGGTAGGATGTGGACCTGCATTGGAAGGTGGTCCACCAATAGACCTGGGTGGAGCATACTGCTGAACTTGATGAGGTGCCACATAAGATGGCCTCGGTACATATTCGGAAGGAAGAGCGGAGTTCGGAACCCAAATCCGGCGCTTCTGAGAGCTAGAACCGGAGGAAGATCCCAAATCACGAGTGTGCTTACGAGACTCCTTGTAAGTGAGTTGAGCTGTCTCTGCATTAATGGCCTTGTTCACAAGGGCTTGGAATGTATCACAATGATGCAGGTGGAGATCACGACGCAACTTGGGGTTGAGACCCTTCCGGAACCTAGCCTGCCTCTTGGCGTCCGTGGACACCTCTTCTGTGGCATAACGGGCGAGGTTCTCAAACTCTCTACTATAGGCATCAACAGCCATCTTACCCTGGGTGAAACTACAGAACTCTTCTCTCTTGCGATCGATGAGGGCTTCAGGAATGTGATGCTCGCGAAAAGCCTCAACGAAATCCCTCCAGGTGGGAGTCTGGCCAGCTGGAAGCATAGCCTCATAGTTCTGCCACCAAAGACTAGCAGGACCTTCCAGGTGATATCTGGCATAAGTGACCTTGTCATCTTCAGCTACGTTCGCGGAACGCAGCTTATGGGTGATGCTACGGAGCCAGTCATCTGCATCGAGTGGCTCGATGGAATGATGAAAGGTGGGTGGGTGCAAGCGAATGAAGTCATGAATGGTAGCAGATCCTTTGAACTGATGTGCGGTGTTCTCCTCGATACGTGCCAACAAGCGGTTGGACTCACGCTTGCTCCTCTCCATTTCTAACATGAACTCTGCCAACGAAGGCTGGTCGGGAGGATCCTCATCCCTACCATCTTCATGGTTCTGGCTACGAACAATAGAACTTGATGACATCCTGAGAAACGAAACCAGGGACGGAGTTAGCATTAACTACAGGCTATAGAATGTAGGACAAGGAATTAGTATCTCTCGAACTCCTAGGGAAATTCCGGCAGCATAACGGCGGTAAAATGCTCAGAATGAGACATCCTACTAAAAATGGGGTGGTAACATACTCATCAACATTACTCAAGGTTCTGAGATCATACTAAACAGACTACACCGGAAATACTCAAAACTGGGGTATGACTCTGATCAACCAATCCTATGGGACTACGGAGTAGTAACACGTGATCCTGATAGACGGAAGAGAAAGCCTAGTTCCTTAACCCCGTAGAAAAGATAGGATGACTCAGCTCAGAAGACCATGAGGTATAAGGAGTAAAAAGAGCCTTACGTTCCAACCCACAATCAATTCCCTTACATAACTAAAGATTTTCTAGACTCAACTTCGACCAGCTTGGCTTGGTAATCCTACAGGCAGTCAGGCTCTGATACCAAGGCTGTCAGGACCCCGACTCAATGCCACATCGATCTAGCATGTAACACCTCATATCACTTTGCGGCCTCACGCACGGTATCCCCACGGGTGTCGCCTTACCTTTGCTCGGGACCGTTTGCGCCTTTTGGCACACGTATATGATGGTGTCGCTAGCATCCATATGATAAAGAGCCCGGGCTGACATGGCTAGTCATAAACCCAAAGTGGCACTAACTTACAGGGACAGGCATCCATGACCCAGCATCGAACGTGTCGGTCATCAGCGAGTGAATCCAGGCTGTAGCACTGGGCTAACAGGACTCCGGTGAACCGGGCTGTAGCGGGCTAGCAGGACTCCGATATTCATTACGTGATATTTCCCCGAAGGGACAGACACAGGAATGAAGAAGGACACATGCCGGCCAGCCTAAGTGTTCCGGAGCAGTAGCAAGCTACCAGGGCTCAGTGGAAGCACTAGGAGACATTTCCCGGTAAGAGAGACTACTAAGGATAAACAACTAGATAGTCAGATCCCACACATAGCAATACACATTACACGTACGCATAACATGCAAGTATGTGTTGTACAACATGGCATCACAGCATAACTCAACGACTCAAAAAGATAAAGGCTCAGAAGAGCCATCATAGCATTTATTGCAAACAGGGGTCACAAGACCCATCATACAGAGCATACAAGCAACAAGCGGAAGCATTACATGTCTGGGTACAGACATCTACAAATGAAAAAGGCTGAAGAGCCTGACTATCTACAACGTCCGATCAAGATCATAGCTGAGGTACAAGCTACTCGTCGAAGTCCACAAGACACTAGTAAGACCGAAATCTCCGCTGCAAAAACATAAATAAAGCAACATGAGTACAAAGGTACTCAACAAGACTTACATCAGATCCTATCATACATGCATTTGTATCAAGAGGGTAATGTGGGGTTTAGTTGCAGCAAGCCAGCTTTGACTCTGTGGCTATCCTGTTCTACGACTACCAGAAACTCTTGAGGTGAGACAACGTACACGAGTCCACTAATCACCACACAATACACTTACTATGGATTCATCCCCGTCTCCCTACGAGAAGGCCATCCATAGCACTCACACTTGTCTTGAGCATTTTATGGTATCCACTTCAAGTTGTCTATGTACCATGTAAGCATCCAAGAAGTCCATAACCACGGACCCGGCTATTCGAATAGATCATGTTAACCCTGTAGGGGTGTACTTCTTCACACACGCTCTCGCCACTTACCGCCATGTACACGTCATGTATCTCGGCAACCTTCAAGCGGAAGCCTGGCGAGGGTGTCGGCCACAACCTGACTAACCACACAAGACTCTAATCCAGGTTTATCGCCTATTCGGGTTCCATCCGCAAGGAGATCCGGCCGGGGTTTCACTCACGGCCCCAAACGATGTGCGCAGGGTTCCCAAGCCCACCTCGCCGGATGGATCTACGCTTGGTACACCGTGCCACTTGTGCCTAGTCTGTCCCAAGCCCACCTGGGCGGGTGCCACTTGGTAGACTACTAACACTACCTACAAACACCAGAAACTAGTTGCGACTCCTGGACAAAGATCAAGTTGGTTAATAAGTCGAGAGGGGTCGAGTTACCGGAACCCAATGTGTGGTAGTATCGAGTCATTGGACAACATACATAGAACTCAGTGCTTAGGGACGGTTCCAGTGAGACAACCCACCATGTACTCCTACATGGCCTCTCACCGCTACCTTTACCAAATCGTGTTCACACACTTCACTCTCAGCATCAGAACATATCGTAACACTCCAATTCATTCCCAATGAACCAGACCTGACACAACTCTAAGCAATAGCAGGCATAGCATGGTAGGAACACAACAATGGCTTCAATCAACTCCTACACATGCTAGTGGGTTTCAACTATTTACTGTGGCAATGACAGGTCATGCAGAGGAATGGGTTCAACTACCGCAGCACAAAGTAGCAGATGAATCGTTGTTGTCCTAATGCTATAACTGAGAGCAGGAGCGAGAGAGTAGGATTGTATCGGAATGAACAAGGGGGTTTGCTTGCCTGGTAAATCAACAGAGGAGGCACTGCTTCACAGACAGGTACTCTGGAACGGCTCCGGAGCAGGACCTATCGAGAAGGAACGGTGCCGGCAATCAACACACAATCATATGCAACAATATGATGCATGAACATGGCATGTAGATGTGATGCTGTTTGAGCTAATGCAACTAGTAATCATTTGGTTTGAAGTCCATTTGAACCAAAGGTTCAAATGCATCTCCAAATTAAGCTCCTATATATGCCATAATGTGTTTTCACCTATACAGCAAGTATAAGTTGGTTTGTCATGCATGAAACTAGTACAGATGGAAAGATTGCATTTTTCTGATAATTTTTCATATATAAATTATTTCAATCTGAGCTACGGTTGAATTACTTTGAATTTTTGAAGTTTAAATCAATTTCTGGAATTTCCTGATTTAATTTAAATCCAAAAATCATATTATTGCGCCAGCATGACGTCAGCAGTCAACTGCGGCTGACTGGGGTCAAACCTGACGTGTGGCATCCACACGTTAGTGACACTGGGGTTAACCCCGAGTCAAACCTGGGCTGATTAGCTTTGACTAAGCCCTGGGGCCCACTGGTCAGCGTCAGTAGGTGGGGATTAGTGCCTAATTAACAAAGCCACGTCAGCCCGCCGGAGTTCTGGCCGGCGGCGACCAATAGCGCGGCGGCGACTCGCCGGACTTGCGCTACAAGCGGCGTTTAGTCGCGCGAAGACCACCGGGGCGTAGCCCGTCGTCGTCCGCAACCAGGGGAGCTGGTGGGGGGCTGCGGGGGCGCCGGAGCTCGCCGGAGCAAAGCTCGGGGCGGCGGCCGGAGTTCGGTGAAGAGGGACGGAGCGCTATGGTGCACGGGAGGAAGAGTGGGTAGGTGCTCTGTGTTCCTGGGAACGCGCCGAGGACGACAGCGTGCTCGGACGCGACGTGTGGGGGCTCTAGCCGCGGCGACCTCGTGGCCGGCGGCGATGAGCTCTCGGGCTCGACGGAGCCCGCGGTTGGAGGAAGAAATCGGCATCGGGGAGGGGGAGGTTCGGTGCGGGGGCTCACAGCGAGACCAGCGAGCGCGAGGGCGAGGTCGGGGATGCCCGGTAGCTCCCGAATCGATGGCGAGGATCCACGGCGGCCGGAGGCGAAGATGGCGACGGCGACGGCTCCACGGGGTGCTCCGTCTTGCGTGGCTCGACGAGGAGGTAGAGGGGGTCGCGGCGGAGCTGGGGAGTGTGTCGGAGAGGCGAGGGGGAGGCGGTGGCTAAGGCTACGGTGGACGGCGGCAATGAGCTCCGCTCGGCTGGCGCGAGAGAGAGAGCAGAGGAGGGGGGGAAGGAATGAGAGAGAGTGAGAGGGTACGGGGGGGCGTGGCGTCTCCCGGGGCATCCAGACGAGGAGGGGAGAGGGCAGGCAGGCAGGAAGGCTGGTGGCGTGGCGCGACGGCGTGCGCGCGCGTTGGGCACGCGGCTGGCCGACTGGCGCCAGGAGGACGACGGCGGTGGTGGGCTGGGCTGGCCTGCTGGGCCAGAGGCGCCAGGTAAGAAGCCCAGGTAAGGTTTTTTCCCTGTTTTGTTTCTCTTTTCTCTTTTTCTGACATTTGTTCTGATTTATTAATAATACTAAATCAATTTATTTACTTGTGCCATTTTTTTATGGAAGCTAGTTATATTAATCCAGAGCTCCTTTATAAATGGCATAATTTTTGGACAATATTTTATATATATAACAATATATATCCAAAGCAAATAATTACTGCATTAATTCCAAATGCCCAAAATAAATACCTATGAGCTCTTAAAAATATTGGTTTGATTTTTATCTCTGTCCAATATTTCAGAGAGCAACATGAGCATTTTCTTGGACCCTTTTGGAGAAATTTTTATTTGGGTCATTTTCAAAAATGATTCTGAGGGTTCTACCAATCCTCATTTCAAATTAAATGGAATTTAAACATGATGCACAAATGACTAGCTAGTCTAGGTCATACCAGAACTAGGGATGTGACAACTGAAGTCTTGTTTCTCACTTGATGATGTGGGGGCTTCACATGAGGCTTTATAGGAACCACTTGACTTGTTGTGAAGTTCCTCTTTATCCTTAAGTGACATCTCATGAGCAACAATTCTTCCAATCACTTCCGTTGGCTTGAGATCTTTGTAATTGGGCATCATTTGGATTAATGTGCACACGGTATCATATTTTCCATCCAAGGCTCTTAGGATCTTCTTGATGATGAATCTATCGGTCATCTCTTCACTTCCTAGGCCGGCAATCTCATTTGTGATGAGAGCAAGCCTAGAGTACATTTCAGCAACACCTTCACCATCCTTCATCTTGAACTTGTCAAGTTGGCTTTGAAGCACATCCAACTTGGATTCCTTGACGGAGTCGGTACCTTCGTGCATATCAATCAAAGTGTCCCAAATTTCCTTTGCATTCTCAAGGCGGCTGATTTTGTTGAATTCTTCTGGGCATAATCCGTTGAAGAGAATATCACAAGCTTGAGCATTGTATTGCAACATCTTCAACTCATCCGCGGTAGCTTCACGGTTTGGTTCTCTCCCATCAAAGAAGTCACCTTGCAAACCAACACACACAATAGCCCAAACAGCGGGGTTATGTCCAAGAATGTGCATTTTCATTTTATGCTTCCAACTAGCAAAATTAGTACCATCAAAGTAAGGACCTCTACGGTGATAATTTCCCTCGCTAGACGCCATACTCTCCTAGGTTGTGAAACCAAGGCTATGACCACCAAAAGCTATGGAGATCAAGCAAATGGAGACCAAAGCTCTGATACCACTTGTAGGATTGAAAGTATATCTAGAGGGGGGTGATTAGACTACTTGACCAAATAAAAACTTAACCTTTTCCCAGTTTTAGTTCTTGGCAGATTTTAGCTATTTTAGGACAAGTCAAGTAATCATCACACAATTCAAGCAAGCATGCAAAGAGTATATTGGCAGCGGAAAGTAAAGCATGCAACTTGCGAGAATGTAAAGGGAAGGGTTTGGAGAATTCAAACGCTATTGGAGACACGGATGTTTTTCCCGTGGTTCGGATAGGTGGTGCTATCCTACATCCACGTTGATGGAGACTTCAACCCACGAAGGGTAACGGTTGCGCGAGTCCACACAGGGCTCCACCCAAGGGCTAAGGTTGCGCGAGTCCACGGAGGGCTCCACCCACGAAGGGTCCACGAAGAAGCAACCTTGTCTATCCCACCATGGCCATCGCCCACGAAGGACTTGCCTCACTAGCGGTAGATCTTCACGAAGTAGGCGATCTCCTTGCCCTTACAAACTCCTTGGTTCACTCCACAATCTTGTCGGAGGCTCCCAAGTGACACCTAGCCAATCTAGGAGGCACCACTCTCCAAGAAGTAACAAATGGTGTGTAGGTAATGAACTCCTTGCTCTTGTGCTTCAAATGATAGTCTCCCCAACACTCAACTCTCTCTCATAGGATTTGGATTTGGTGGAAAGAAGATTTGAGTGGAAAGCAACTTGGGAAGGCTAGAGATCAAGATTCATATGGTAGGAATGGAATGTCTTGATCTCAACACATGAGTAGGTGGTTCTCTCTCAGAACAAATGAGTTGGAATGATGTGTGTGTTCTGATGGCTCTCTCACTGAATGAGAAAGAGGTGGAGGGGTATATATAGCCTCCACACAAAATCCAACCGTTACACAGTTTTCCAATCTCGGTGGGACCGAATAAATAAACTCGGCCTGACCGAAATAGTAAACCTAGTGACCGTTAGGAATTTCGGTGGGACTGACATGCAACTCGGTAGGACCGATTCGGTTAGGGTTTGGGCATAACGTAATCTCGGTGAGACCGATTACACAAACTCGGTGAGACCGAGTTTGGTAATTAGCTAACCAGAGAGTTGGTCAGGCAAACTCGGTGGGACCGATTTGCTCTTTCGGTGGGACCGAGTGGAACTCGGTGAGACCGAAAAGTTACAAAGGGGAAACACTAAGTTTACATTGCAATCTCGGTGGGACCGATTCGATCTTTCGGTGAGACCGAAAGTTACGAAAGGGAAACAGAGAGTTTGCAACCCCATCTCGGTGGGACCGAGATCCTTATCGGTAGAACCGAATTGCTAGGGTTTGGCAGTGGCTAATGACAAGTGAAACTCGGTGGCGCCGGATAGGAAGAATCGGTAGGACCGAGTTTGGCTTAGAGTTTAGGTCATATGTGGATGTGGGAAAGTAGTTGAGGGTTTTTGGAGCATATCACTAAGCACATGAAGCAAGAGGCTCATTAAGCAACACCTCGTCCCTCCTTAATAGTATTGGCTTTTCCTATGGACTCAATGTGATCTTGGATCACTAAAATATAAAATGAAGAGTCTTGAGCTTTTGAGCTTGAGCCAGTCCATTGTCCTTAGCATTTTGAGGGTTCCACTTTCACATCCATGCCATGCCAATCATTGAGCTTTCCTGAAATAATTATCTTGGAATAGTATTAGCTCAATGAGCTATATGTTGTTATGAATTACCAAAACCACCTAGGGATAGTTGCACTTTCACAAGTCTGGGGACCCCCGTTCCCAGAACGCCGACATCTGTGGTGTGGATGGACCACAACACGGACTGGAGCTCCTCGTGCCAGCCCCTGACACAGGCCTCGAGCTTCTTCTTGAAGGTCCTAGTCTTGAGACCCCTAAGGACTTCCGTGTTGGCGCGTTCGGCCTGTCTGTTGCTCCTGGGGTGTGCCACGGAGGCGTAGCAGATCTGCCTTCCAAGGTTAGCATAATATGTTTTGAAGAGATTGCCAGTGAACTGTGAGTCGTTGTCGGTGATGATGCGATTAGGGACCCCGAATCGGCTTACGAGGCCCTTGATGAACTTGCCTGCTGACCCAGTAGGGATGGTGCAGACGGCTTCCAGTCCAGTCCACTTGGTGAATTTGTGATGGCGATGTAGAGGTAGCGGTAACCTCCAGGCGCTCGAGGGAATGGGCCCAGGATATCTAGCCCCCAGACCACGAACGGCTATGGGAGCGGGATAGTCTGGAGGTCCCGAGCCGGCTGGTGGATCTTCTTGGCATGGAATTGGCAGGCCTCGCCGGATCTCACCAGCTCAGCTGCGTCGTTGAGTGCCGTGGGCCAGTAGAACCCGCTACGGAAAACCTTGCCGACTAGGGTGCGCGATGACGAGTGGTGCTTGCAGTCTCTGCCATGTATGTCAGCCAGCAGCTCATTCCCCTGTTCCCTGGAAATGCATCATAGAGAAACATCATTTGGCCGCTTCCTGTATAGCTCACCGTCCTGAATGCAGTACACCATAGCCTGCCGGGCCACATGCTCCGCGTCTTCTTCCTTCTTCGGCAACGTGCCTTGCGTCAGGTACGCCCTGAACTCCTCGATCCAGCACCCCTCCCGCGGATCGAGTGCTAAGAGGAGGCGCGCTCCAGAGGTCGGGCCGCAGGCGGGGCCTCCCGAGGCTGGTGGCTTGGGGAGTTCCTCTTGAGGTGGCGCCGGCTCCGGAGGTGGAGGTGCTGCCGAAGGCTTGAAGCGACGCTCCTCGAAGATGCCAGGCTCTTTGGGTAGCCGCTTAGATGCTCTTTTGGCGATGTCTTCGGCCTCCTTGTTGGTTCCACGAGGCACATGCTGTAGCTCCAGGCCCAAGAACTGCTTCTCCATTTTGCGTACCTCCGCGAGGTATGCCTCCATGTGATCATCCTTTGGCTCGTACACCTTGTTGGAGAAGTTGACAAGGAGCTGCGACTCTCCCTTGATGGTGAGGCATTTCACCTCCAGGGCCACCGCATCCTTGAGGGTGGCGGTGAGACCCTCGTACTTTGTTATGTTGTTGGAGACCTTCTCGCCCCGCTGGAAGCAGAGCTGCACGGCGCAGTAAAGTTTGTCCTGAGTGGGCGAGATGAGCACGACTCCAGCCGCGCCCTGGCATGTGAACGCGCCATCGAAGTACATGACCCAGCCATCCGGCCTTCACTCCCTGGCGAGAGGGATCAGTTTTCGCCTGCTTCGAGTTCCGGGGTGTCGGTCCATTCTGCCACAAAGTCGGCGAGTGCAGCCCCCTTGATGACCCTAGTTGTACTGAACTCCAAGTCAAACGCTTGCAGCTCGATGTTCCATTCGGCGACCCTTCCCACAGCATTGGGGCTCCTGACCACTGATACGTCTCCAACGTATCTATAATTTTTATTTTTCCATGCTATTATATTATCTGTTTTGGATGTTAATGGGCTTTATTTTACACTTTGATATTATTTTTGGGACTAACCTATTAACCCATGGCCTAGTGCAAATTGCTGTTTTTTTTTGCCTATTTCAGTGTTCCGTAGAAAAGGAATATCAAACAGAATCCAAACGGAATGAAACCTTCGGGAACGTGATTTTTTGGAACAAACGTGATCCAGAGGACTTGGAGTGGACGTCAAGAAACAAACGAGGAGTCCACGAGGCAGGGGGCGCGCCCTCCCCCCTCGTGGTCCCCTCATGGCTCAACCGACCTACTTCTTCCTCCTATATATACTCATATACCCTGAAAACA
The DNA here is from genome assembly GCF_002162155.2 of Triticum dicoccoides. Lineage (NCBI taxonomy): Eukaryota > Viridiplantae > Streptophyta > Magnoliopsida > Poales > Poaceae > Triticum > Triticum dicoccoides. The sequence continues at coordinate 182,741,773 of NC_041386.1, read as the reverse complement.
TCCAGGAGCACCACGAGACCCTATTTCCACCGCCACAACCTTCTGTACCCAAGAGATCCCATCTTGGGGCCTTTTCCAGAGCTCCGCCGGAGGCGGCATCGATCGCAGAGGGCCTCTACATAAACTCCATGGCCCGTTCGATGATGTGTGAGTAGTTTACTTTAGACCTTTGGGTCCATAGTTATTAGCTAGATGGCTTCTTCTCTCTCTGTGAATCTCATTACAAAGTTCTCCTCGATCTTCTTGGAGATATATTCGATGGAACACTTTTTGCGGTGTGTTTGTCAAGATCCGATGAATTGTGGGTTTATGATCAAGTCTATCTATGAACAATATTTGATTCTTCTCTGAAATCTTTTATGCACGATTGGTTATCTTTGCAAGTATCTTCAAATTATCAGTTTGGTTTGGCCTACTAGATTGATCTTTCTTGCAATGGGAGAAGTGCTTGGCTTTGGGTTCAATCTTGTGGTGCTCGATCCTAGTGATAGAAAGGGAAACGACACGTATTGTATTATTGCCATCGAGGATAAAAAGATGGGGTTTACATCACATTGCTTGAGTTTATCCCTCTACATCATGTCATCTTACCTAATGTGTTACTCTGTTCTTATGAACTTAATACTCTAGATGCATGCTGGATAGCGGTCGATGTGTGGAGTAATAGTAGTAGATGTAGGCAGGAGTCGGTCTACTTGTCACGGACATGATGCCTATATACATGATCATGCCTAGATATTCTCATCATTATTTGCTTTTCTATCAATTGCTCGACAGTAATTTGTTCACCCACCATAATACTTATGCTATCTGGAGAGAAGCCACTAGTGAAACCTATGGCCCCCGGGTCTATTCTCCATCATATTAATCTTCCGTCAACAAGCTATTTCTATTACCTTTTATTTTTGCAATCTTTACTTTTAATCTTTATCATAAAAATACCAAAAATATTATCTTATCATCTCTATCAGATCTCAATATTGCAAGTGACCGTGAAGGGATTGACAACCCCTTTATCGTGTTGGTTGCGAGGTTCTTATTTGTTTGTGTAGGTACGAGGGATTTGCATGTGGCCTCCTACTGGACTGATACCTTGGTTCTCAAAAACTAAGGGAAATACTTACGGTACTTTGCTGCATCACCCTTTCCACTTCAAGGGAAAACCAACGCAGTGCTCAAGAGGTAGCAAGAAGGATTTCTGGCACCGTTGCCGGGGAGTCTGCGCACAAGTCAAGACATACCAAGTACCCATCACAAACTCTTATCCCTCGCATTACATTATTTGCCATTTTCCTCTCGTTTTCCTCTCCCCCACTTCACCCTTGCTGTTTTATTCGCCCTCTTTTTCTGTTCCCCTTCTCTTTTCCAGTTCACCTCTTTTTGCTTGTTTCTTGTCTGCTTGTGTGTTGGATTGCTTGTCACGATGGCTCAATATAATACTAAATTGTGTGATTTTTCCAATACCAACAATAATGATTTTATTGGCACTCCGATTGCTCCTCTTACCGATGCTGAATCTTGTGAAATTAATGCTACTCTGCTGAATCTTGTCATGAAAGATCTGTTTTCCGGCCTTCCTAGTGAAGATGCCGCTACCCATCTAAACAACTTTGTTGATTTATGTGATATGCAAAAGAAGAAAGATGTGGATAATGATATTGTTAAACTGAATCTATTCCCATTTTCTCTTAGAGATCGTGCTAAAACTTGGTTTTCGTCTTTGCCTAAAAATAGTATAGATTCATGGAATAAGTGCAAAGATTCTTTTATCTCTAATTATTTTCCTCCCGCTAAGATCATCACTCTTAGAAACGATATTATCAATTTTAAGCAACATGATCATGAACATGTTGCGCAAGCTTAGGAGAGGATGAAATTAATGATACATAATTGCCCTACACATGGTTTGAATCTTTGGATGATTATACAAAAATTTTATGCCGGATTGAACTTTGCTTTTAGATTCGGCCGTGGGAGGCACTTTTATGGAAATCACTTTAGGAGAAGCTACTAAACTCCTAGATAATATTATGGTTAATTATTCTCAATGGTATACTGAAAGATCTACTAATAAAAAGGTGCATGCTATAGAAGAAATCATTGTTTGCTAATAAGAGTGTCCCTTCTGATCCTAATGATATGCCTTTTTCTACTTTGATTGAGAATAATAATGAATCTATGCATGTGAATTTTGTTGGTAGGAACAATTTTGGTAATAACGCGTATAGAGGTAATTTTAATCCTAGGCCGTTTCCTAATAATTCCTCTAATAATTATGGTAATTCCTACAACAGTTCTTATGGAAATTATAATAAGATGCCCTCTGATTTTGAATCTAATATTAAAGAATTTATTAGTTCGCAATGGAGTTTCAATGCTTTGATTGAAGAAAAATTGTGTAAGATTGATGAGTTGGCTAGGAAATTAGATAGAATATCTCTTGATGTTGATTCTTTGAAACTTAGATCTATTTCACCTAAGCATTATATCAATGATTCTCTCAAAGCTATGATAATTTACATTGATGAGTGCAAAGAAAGAACCGCTAGGATGCGTGCTAAAAAAGATTGCTTTGTGAAAGCGTGTTCTTCTAGTTTCCATGATAATAAGGATGAAGATCTAAAAGTTATTGATGTGTCCCCTATTAAATATTTGTTTTGAAATATGAATCTTTATAATTATGGGACTAGAAATGAGTCAACTTCAGTTAGAAGGGGTCCCAATGATTCGGAGTTTTTAGATCTTGATGCAAAAATTGATAAAAGTGGGATTGGAGAGGTCAAAAATTTACATAGCAATGAACCCACTATCTTGGATTTCAAGGAATTTAATTATGATAATTTCTCTTTGATAGATTGTATTTCCTTGTTGCAATCCGTGCTAAATTTTGCGCATGCTTATAGTCAAAATAAAGCTTTTACTAAACATATCGTTGATGATTTAATGCAATCTTATGAAGAAAAGCTTGAATTGGAAGTTTCTATCCCAAGAAAACTTTATGATGAGTGGGAACCTACTATTAAAATTAAAATTAAAGATCATGAATGCTTTGCTTTATGTGATTTGGGTGCTAGTATTTCCACGATTCCTAAAACTTTGTGTGATTTGCTAGGTTTCCGTGAATTTGATGATTGTTTTTTAAACATGCATCTTGCGGATTACACCATTAAGAAAACTATGGGAAGAATTAATGATGTTATTATTGTTGCAAATAGGAATTATGTGCCCGTATATTTCATTGTTCTTGATATTGATTGCAATCCTTCATGTCCTATTATTCATGGTAGACCTTTCCTTAAACGATCGTGCAATTATTGATATGAAAGAAAGTTATATTAGATTCCAATTTCCGTTAAGGAAGGGCATGGAACACTTTCCTAGAAATTAAATTAAATTATCTTATGAACCTATTATGAGGGGCACTTATGGATTGCATACCAAAGATGACAATACCTAGATCTATCCTTGCTCTTATGCCTAGCTAGGGGCGTTAAACGATAGCGCTTGTTGGGAGGAAACCCAATTTTATTTTTGTTCCTTGCTTTTTGGTTCTGTTTATTAATAAGTATTTCATCTAGACTCTGTTTAGATGTGGTTTTATGCTTTTAATTAGTGTTTGTGCCAAGTAGAACCTTTGGGAAGACTTGGGGAAAGTCTTTGCGATCTTGCTGTACAAAACAGGAACTTTAGCGCTCAGGCTGCCATTTTTTCTGGAGAGTTCTATTTAGTTAATTATTTTTGCAGATGATTAGTAGATAAATTCCTGACGTCCAGCAATTTATTTTAGAATGTTTGGGGGTCCATAAGTAATCTAAACCTCCAGATTACTACAGACTGTTCTGTTTTTGACAGATTCTGTTTTTCGTGTGTTGTTTGCTTATTTTGATGAATATATGACTAGTAATAGAGTTTATGAACCATAAAAAAAGTTGGAATACAGTAGGTTTAACACCAATATAAATAAATAATGAGTTCATTACAGTAGCTTGAAGTGGTGGTTTGTTTTCTTTTACTAACGGAGCTCACGAGATTTTCTTTTAAGTTTTGTGTTGTGAAGTTTTCAAGTTTTGGGTAAAGATTTGATGGATTATGGAACAGGGAGAGGCAAGAGCCTAATATTGGGGATGCCCAAGGCACCCCAAGGTAAAATCCAAGTACAACTAAAATCCTAAGCTTGGAGATGCCCCGCAAAGCATCCCCTCTTTCGTCTTCGTCCATCGGTAACTTTACTTGGAGCTATATTTTTATTCTCCACATGATATGTGTTTTGCTTGGAGCGTCTTGTATGATTTGAGTCTTTGATTTTTAGTTTACCACAATCATCCTTGCTGTACACACCTTTTGGGAGATACACACATGAATCGGAATTTATTAGAATACTCTATGTGCTTCGCTTATACCTTTTGAGCTAGATAATTTTGCTCTAGTGCTTCGCTTATATCTTTTAGAGCAAGGTGGTGGTTTTATTTTATAGAAATTATTGATCTCTCATGCTTCACTTATATTATTTTGGGAGTCCCTTATAACAGCATGGTAATGTGCTTTGGTTATGAATTTAGTCCTAATATGATAGGCATCCAAGATCGGTATAATAAAAACTTTCATAAAAAGTGCATTGAGTACTAGGAGAAGTTTGATACTTGATAATTGTTTTGAGATATAAAGGTGGTAATATTAGATTGTGCTAGTTGAGTAGTTGTGAATTTGAGAAATACTTGCGTTGAAGTTTGCAAGTCCCGTAGCATGCACATGGTGACCGTTGTGTAACAAATTTGAAACATGAGCTGTTATTTGATTGTCTTCCTTATGAGTGGCGGTCAGGGACGAGCGATGGTCTTTTCCTACCAATCTATCCCCCTAGGAGCATGTGTGTAATGCTTGGTTTTTGATGACTTGTAGATTTTTGCTATAAGTATGTGAGTTCTTTATGACTAATGTTGAGTCCATGGATTATACGCACTCTCACCCTTCCATCATTGCTAGCCTCTCCGGTACTGTACATTGCCCTTTCTCACCTTGAGAGTTGTTGCAAACTTCGCCGGTGCATCCAAACCCCGTGATATGATACACTCTGTCACACATAAACCTCCTTATATCTTCCTCAAAACAGCCACCATACCTACCTATTATGGCATTTCCATAGCCATTCCGAGATATATTGCCATGCGACTTTCCACCATTCCATTTATCATGACACACATCATCATTTTCATATTGCCTTGCATGATCATGTAGTTGACATCGTATTTGTGGCAAATCCACCATTCATAATTTTTCATACATGTCACTCTTGATTCATTGCCCTTCCCGGTACACCACCAGAGGCATTCATATAGAGTCATACTTTGTTCTAGTATTGAGTTGTAATCATTGAGTTATAAATAAATAGAAGTGTGATGAGATCATTAATAGAGCATTGCCCCCCCAAAGGAGAAAGGACAAATAAAAAAGGAAGGCCCAAAAAAATAAATAAAAAGGGGCAATGCTACTATCCCTTTTTTCCACACTTGTGCTTCAATGTAGCACCATGATCTTTATGATAGAGAGTCTCTTGTTTTGTCACTTTTCATATACTAGTGGGAATTTTTCATTATAGAACTTGGCTTGTATATTCCAACAATGGGCTTCCTCTAATGCCCTACGTATTCGTGAGCAAGCAAGTTGGATGCACACCCACTTAGTTTCTTTTGTTGAGCTTTCATACATTTATAGCTCTAGTGCATCCGTTGCATGGCAATCCCTACTCCTTGCATTGACATCAATTGATGGGCATCTCCATAGCCCATTGATTAGCTGCGTCAATGTGAGACTTTCTCTCTTTTGTCTTCTCCACATAACCCCCATCATCATATTCTATTCCACCCATAGTGCTATATCCATGGCTCGCGCTCATGTATTGCGTGAAAGTTGAAAAAAGTTTGAGATTACTAAAGTGTGAAACAATTGCTTGGCTTGTCATCGGGGTTATGCATGATGAGAGAATTCTTGTGTGACGAAAATGGAGCATGACCAAACTGTATGATTTTGTAGGGACGAACATTCTTTTGCCATGTTATTTTGAGAAGACATAATTTCTTAGTTAGTATGCTTGAAGTATTATTATTTTTATGTCAATATTAGACTTTTGTCTTGAATTTTTCGGATCTGAATATTCATGACGCAGTAAGAGAATTACATTGAGAATTATGCTAGGTAGCATTCCACATCAAAAAATTTGTTTTTATCATTTACCTACTCGAGGACGAGCAGGAATTAAGCTTGGAGATGCTTGATACGTCTCCAAAGTATCTATAATTTTTGATTGTTCCATGTTATTATATTATCTATTTTGGATGTTAATGGGCTTTATTTTACACTTTTATATTATTTTTGGGACTAACCTATTAACCCAAGGCCCAGTGCAAATTGCTATTTTTTTGCCTATTTCAATGTTTCGCAGAAAAGGAATATCAAACGGAATCCAAACAGAATGAAACATTCGGGAACATGATTTTTGGAACAAACATGATCCAGAGGACTTGGAGTGGACGTCAAGAAACAAACAAGGATTCCACGAGGCAGGGGGTGCGCCTACCCCCTGGGCACGCCCTCCGCCCTCATGGGCCCCTCGTGGCTCAACCGACCTACTTCTTCCTCCTATATATACTCATATACCCTGAAAACATCCAGGAGCACCATGAAACCCTATTTCCACTGCCGCAACCTTCTATACCCAAGAGATCCCATCTTGGGGCCTTTTTCAGAGCTCCGCCGGAGGGGCCATCGATTATGGAGGGCCTCTACATCAACTCCTTGGCCCCTCCGACGATGTGTGAGTAGTTTACTTCAGACCTTCGGGTCCATAGTTATTAGCTAGATGGCTTCTTCTCTCTCTTTGAATCTCAATACAAAGTTCTCCTCAATCTTCTTGGAGATCTATTCAATGTAACTCTTTTTGCGGTGTGTTTGTCGAGATCCGAAGAATTGTGGGTTTATGATCAAGTCTATCTATGAACAATATTTGGTTCTTCTCTGAAATCTTTTATGCATGATTGGTTATCTTTGCAAGTCTCTTTGAATTATCGGTTTGGTTTGGCCTACTAGATTGATCTTTCTTGCAATGGGAGAAGTGCTTGGCTTTGGGTTCAATCTTGCGGTGCTCGATCCCAGTGATAGAATGGGAAACGACACGTATTGTATTGTTGCCATCGAGGATAAAAAGATGGGGTTTGCATCATATTGCTTGACTTTATCCCTCTACAACATGTCATCTTACCTAATGCGTTACTCTGTTCTTATGAACTTAATACTCTAGATGCATGCTGGATAGCGGTCGATGTGTGGAGTAATAGTAGTAGATGCAGGCAGGAGTCGGTCTACTTGCCACGGACGTGATGCCTATATACATGATCATGCCTTGATATTCTCATAATTATTCGCTTTTCTATCAATTGCTCGACAGTAATTTGTTCACCCACCGTAATACTTGTGCTATCTTGAGAGAAGCCACTAGCGAAACTTATGGCCCCCGGGTCTATTCTCCATCATATTAATCTTCCGTCAAGAAGCTATTTCTATTACCTTTTATTTTGCAATCTTTACTTCTAATCTTTATCCTAAAAATACCAAAAATATTATCTTATCATCTCTATCAGATCTCACTCTCGTAAGTGGCCGTGAAGGGATTGGCAACCCCTTTATCGCATTGGTTGTGAGGTTCTTATTTGTTTGTGTAGGTATGAGGGACTTGTGTGTGGCCTCCTACTGGATTGATACCTTGGTTCTCAAAAACTGAGGGAAATACTTACTCTACTTTGCTACATAACCCTTTCCTCTTTAAGGGAAAACCAACGCAGTGCTCAAGAGGTAGCAAGCACCCTCTCCAATGGGTAAGCTGAGATGACCTTGATGGGGTGACCCTGGAAGTAGTGGCGCAGCTTACGCGAGGCCACCAGGAGCACGAGCAAGAGATTCTGAGGCATGGGGTATCGTGCTCTCGCATCTCGTAGCACTATACTGACGAAGTACACTGGGTGCTCGACGAGGGCGGAGAGTTGATGGAGTTTTTGGCACTCGAGGGCTGAGGTGTTTCCCGTGGGTCCCCAGCTTCAGGGGCTTGATGACTAGTCGGGGCAGCCATTATCTTAGGAGCATTGCATTGGTCTTGTGCTGCCTCATCCGGTTTGGTGGGCCCTGGACCTAGGGCTCCTCTTTGTGGGCCACCAGCGCCGTGCTGGCGGAGTGGGGTGTGGCAGACAGCTAGAGTACCAAGGGCTCAACAGGACGAGGCGCCACCATCACCGGCGGGCTGGTCAAGTATCTCTTGAGGTGTTGAAATGCCAGGTCGGCCTCGGGGGTCCACTTGAACGAACCCTTCTTCTTCACCAGCTTGAATATCGGCAAGGCGAGCTCCCCCAACTTGGAGATGAAGTGCCCCAGTGAAGTCACGCAGCCTGCAAGCTTCTGCATCTCCTTGAGGGTTTATGGTGGGCTCATGTCCTTGATTGCCTTGACCTTCTCTGGGTTGGCCTCGGTCCCCCTGTGGGACACGAGGAAGCCCAACAGCTTGCCAAAAGGGACACCAAACACGCATTTCTCCGGGTTGAGCCGCAAGTCCACCTGGCGCAAGCTCGCGAAGGTCACCTCCAGGTCCTGAATCAAAGTTCTCGCGTCCCGAGACTTCACCACAATTTCATCGACGTAGGCCTCAACGTTTCTCCCGAGCTGCCACCCCTAGGCGATGTGCGTCAGCCGCTGGAAGGTCGCCCCTGCGTTGCAAAGTCTGAATGGTATGTAAGTGTAGTAGTATACCCCGCATGGGGTCAAGAAAAGTCGTTTTCTCCACATCTTCCACCGCCATCTTGATCTGGTGGTAGCCTGAGAACGCATCCAGGAAACATAGCAGATCACACTCGACGATGGAGTCGACAATCTGGAATGGGTCCTGAGGGCAAGCCTTATTGAGGTTGGTGAAGTTGACACACATGCGCTCCGTCCCTTCTTTCTTCGGCATGACGACCGGGTTCGCCAGCCACTCTGGGTACCAGACCTCGCGAATGACACCTGCTGCCTCCAGCTTGCGGGTTTCCTGAATGATGAAAGACTGCTTCTCCATGGACTGTCGCCTCGCCCTCTGCTTCACGGGGCACACGTTGGGGCATACCCTCAGATGATGCTCAATCACTCCTCTTGGGACCCCAACCAGCTGCTTGGGCTCCCAGGCAAATACTTCCTTGTTCGCCCGCAAGAAGTCCGCCAACTCCGTTTGTTGACCAGGGACGAGGTCGGCGCTTATAGTAAAGGTGGCGTCTGAGGCCCTGTCCTCGTCGATTGGGATCTATTTCGTCTTGGCTTGACCTTGAGTGAATAGCTGCCTCTTCTTGGTCGGCGCAGCCCCATTGGTCCTCGGTATGGCCTTGTCGGCTGGGCAAGCTGTCGTCGTGGCCCTGAAGGCGAGTTTGAGGGCCGCCAAGGCTTCCTTGGTGTCCCCAGCCACGGTGAGGACGCCCTTGCTCCCTGGCATCTTCATGAGGTTGTAGGCAGGATGAGTAGCTGCCATGAATTGGGCCAGCGCCGGGTACCCGAGGATGGCTTTGTATAGTAAGTTGATGCGGGCGATGTCGAAGTTGACTAGCTTAGTGCGGTAGTTGTCGCCTGTGCCGAAGGTCACGGGGAGACGGATCTGCCCCAAGGGGTTGGAGGAGCCGCCACCGACTCTGGAGAAGGGCTTGCTGGGGCGGAGCAGCTCAAGCGGTACATGAAGGAGGCTAAAAGCCTCCACGGAGAGTACGTTGAGGCCGGCGCCGCCGTCGATGAGGGTCTTGGTAACGGCTATGCTGCAGATGGTGGGCGTGCAAAGCATCGGGAGCACACCCGAACCGACGGTGGTGACTGGGTGATCCCCCGAGTCGAAGGTCAGGTCGGCCTTGGGCGCCGCCCAACCCGGGGGAGCCCCCTGCCGCATGGAGGAGGTGCCGATCTGGCGAAAAAACGGGTTGGTGTGATGGTCTGAGGGCGGCGCCTGCGAGCCACCGAGGAGAGCCGCGACAATGGGGGGTGCTGGTCCCCCTAAGCGCATGATGAAGAGGTCGCGCAGCTCCCCCCAGGAGGCCACGGAAGATCCCAGCAGATGGAGGAGCTAGGCGCGCGGCACGCCAGCAAGGGCCATTGGGAGCCAGTTGGCCATGACCTTATCGTCACCCTGGCCTCCAGAACGGCCTCCTCATACGCCAGCAGGAAGGCCGCCGGATCCGCCGAACCATCGTAACGGGGCGGCATCTCCGGCTTGAACTTGTGCGGCCACCGCACCCGCCGCAAGGCAGGGGTGAAGGCCCGGAGCCCCACGGTGCTGCGGAGGGCGCCCGTCGATCTAGTCGGAGAAGCGGCAGCGTCCATGAGAACCGGTCGGAGAGGCGAAGCTGTCGGGGGGCAAGGCGCACCCCTACCTGGCGCACCAAATATTAGATTTCGAGTTCCGGGAAAACCCTTGAGGTTCGAACACTGGGGTGTGCATGAAGATCTCCCCCCCTCTCTAGCTCTCGCACAGCATGATCTCACGGCCTAGCTCGATGAACCCAAAGAACAAGAGGACACAAGATTTATACTGGTTTGGGCCACCGATGTGGTGTAATACCCTACTCAAGTGTGGTGTGGTGGATTGCCTCTAGGGTTGAGGATGAGCAGTTACAAGGGAAGAACAACCTCCTGAGGAGAGGTGTTCTTGTGATTGGTGAGATTGAGTGGTTGAGGATGATCTGGTCCCTCCCTATGGTGGTGGCTAGTCCTATTTATAGAGGCCTTGGTCCTCTCCCCAAATATTGAGCGGGAAGGGATCCAACAACGGTCAAATTCGAAGGGAGACAACTAGTACAGGTTATCCTGACTAAAGGTGGTCCTCTCCTGCCAAAGGCTCTGGTGGTGACGCCGTCTTGGGCTCCACAGTGACCTTCGTCCTGCCGTCCTGCTGCCTTGGTCTCATTGCACCGATATGGAAACCTTTACCTGATGCCTCGGGACTCCTCTCCTACGCTTGCCTCTTTAGCACCAAATAGGAAACGAGGAAACTGCGCGCGCTCGAGCCCGCCTTGCTCCAGTCGTCGTGGCTTGCGTCACAGAAACCTCGCGAGGTGTCCCTTGCCTTGATCTCTCCGCCCCTCGTGAGCTTGCCTGGTGAAGCAGCCCCCAAGGAGATCTTGTGTCATCCGCCTCGCGAGGCTTGACCCCTCGCGACGGTCTTGAGTGTTTGCTGGTGAAGATGGGTCGTGTAGGGCCGCTGGTGGAGCCACGCCGCAGGCCGCAGGCAGGCAAGTCTAGTGACTCCCGTTCCCAGAACGCCGACACAGGGTGACGCCCTAGCGCGGCCCTGCAGGTGGCGCCGAAGTTCGCCCTAGCTGCAGGAGGTGCGGTCGAGGTAGGACGAACAACGACGAGGGCTATGTTGCTACTGTTGAACCCCTCGAGTGCTCCGGGGGGCGCATGGGCGCATCGGAGCCCGGCGCGTGTTTTTGCCCCTACCTGAAGTGTGGACAGGGAGCAGAAGGGCATTGCTGTCGCCCTCTGCCAACCTGCAGCGTAGTAGCTCTCGCGGCCCGCATGTTCGTCTGCTCTAGTTGAGTGTGCGGCGCCGTCACCACGGCATAACCCGAAGATCGTGCGGCATCATGCGTACGCCGAGGTGCGAGCGCAGGTGGTGTTGGCCCGCGCCGCCCACGTCCGGTGTGGTTGGGCGGTGCGCGAGCCACCTGCAGAGCTGAGTGGAGGTCTTCATGGGCGGATGACGCCATCCGGGCGGACCAAGCGGCCGAGTGCTCGGGCGGACCCTTTGATCGTCGGCCATCAGGGCTGTCGGGCGATAACAGGATGGCTGGAGGAAGAGAGGCTTCGACGTAGCCCTACCTAGCGAGCCAAATGTAGCATTTGGGGTTTCACAGACCCTTAAGAGGTTAGAACTTTGGGGTGCGTGCGAAGAAATCCCTCTACCCAGTCTGCCTGCTCAACGATCCCACAGCCTAGCTCGACGAACCCAAGGGACAAGGAACGCAACAGTTTATCCTGGTTCGGGCCACCTCGCGGTGTAATACCCTACTCCAGCTTTGTGGTGGATTGCCTCGAGGGGCTGAGGATGAACTAGTACAGTCGACGAACAACCTCAGGAGGTGAGGTGTTCTTGAGCTTGATGAGCTAGTGAGGTGGTCAGGGTGGAATGGATCTGATCCCCCTCTATGGTGGTGGCTAGGTCCTATTTATAGTGGCCTTGGTCCTCTTGCCAAATGTAGGCGGGAAGGCATTCTACAACGGCCAAATTTGAAGGGAGACAACTAGTACAAGCCATCCTAACAAAAGTAGTCTTCGCGTGCAAAAGGCTCTGGTGGTGACGCTGCGGTGAGCTCCATGGTGACCTCTATCCTGTCGTCCTGGCGGTCTTGGTATTGTTGCACTGATATGGAAACCTATGCTTGATTCCTCGGGACTCCAAGCCTATGCATGCCTCCTTAGCACCAAAGGGGAAACTGGTGCACTACGCCTGCTGGCACCTGCCTGTCCTTGGTCATCATGGCTCACATCATGTGAACCTCGCGAGGTGCATCTTGCCTTGATATCTCTGCCCCTCAGGAGCCAGCCTAGTGAGGCCGCCCGCAGGGAGGTCCTGGTGTCTTCTGGCTTGCGAGGCTTGGCCCCTCGTGAGGGTCTTGGGTAGTTGTTGCTGAAGCTGGGTCATACCGGGCCGTCTATGGAGCCACACCGTGGGGTGCAGGGCAGGAAAGTCTGGGTACCCCCGTTCCCAGGACGCCGACAGCGTCGAAGCCTCTCTTCCGTCGGTCGACCCGCCGCAGCTCCACCGCTTCCATGACTGACGCCCGTCGAGCCTGTGCTGAGCGTTGGACTGCCCTTGCCGCTTGCGTCGCCTAGACGGCGCTTGTCGGCGGGCCTCCTCGTTGTTCTCCATTACCTGCCGCCAACGTCGCCACCAGCCCGGCGGGGCACGAGCAGCAAGCTTCTTCACAGCACCCCTCCGTGCAGCGAGATGGACGCACCGCCACCCCGTCACTGCCTCCAGCTGGTTCGCCATCCCATGCTCGTCACGGCCCAGCCAACATGCAAGCCGCGTTGCTCATGGCGCGTGAGCTCCTGCGCTACCGCCCCATCGATGACCTCTAAGAAGACTGGCTGGACAACATCACCGAGCTTGTCAGCGCCGCTGGGGGCTCTCCTGCTCCGTCCATCTAGCTGCCTCGCCCGTCGCCTTCTGCGGGCGACGTGGCCCATGGAGCGCCTCCGCCACCTCCCCGCCAGGATTTCACCCTTGGTCCAAGACGGGAGGCCCCAAGGCGCGACCCACCGTGAAGGGTGCCCGCACATGAAGAAGAAAGCTGCCAGGTGGTCCAACGGCCATGAGCAGAGACTTGTGCGCTTCCAGCACCGCCATGTCAAGATCACGCACCGCTTGCAGTGGCGGCGCATGAGCAGCAAGATCAAGCTCCACCTCCACGACCGGCCCTGGTGACCACTGTGGGCTGCCGAGCCTTCACTCCCGAAATACGCAGCATCGTCTAGCCGGGCAAGTTCAAACCCGACCTGCCTCCGCACTACGACGACACCCCTGACCCTGCTGAGTTCCTGCAGCTCTACGAGCTGAGCATCGAGGCAGCCAACGACGACAAGAAGGTCATGGCGAACCGATTTCCCATGGATCTCAAGGATAGCGCGCTCTCATGGCTCTTGAATCTGCCCGTGGGATCGATCTCCTCATGGGGCAAGATGCGTGAGTGTTTCGTCGCCAACTTCCAGGGCACTCGCGACTGCCCGCCTGCCGCAGGTGACCTGCGACGCATCAAGCAGCAGCCAGGGAAGACCCTGCAGAAGTTCATCCAGCGCTTCAACATTGTCCGCCTCAAGATCCCCAAGGTTTCGGATGAGGCCATCATCTCACCATTCTCCGATGCCGTCCGCGATGTCAAGATGAAGGAGGAGCTCGCCATCGATGAGGACATGTGCACGGCTCTGGAGATGTTCAACATGGCAACCAAGTGTGCGAGAGCTGAGGAAGGCTGCCTCTCCCTCCTCGAGCTCCCGGTGGCAGACCCAGATGACAAGAAGGCCAAGGACAAGGACGTGAAGCGCAAGGGGGCTGTCGTGCTCGCGGCAGCCAGAGATAAGCGCGGTTGCGACAACCCAGAATCATCCAAGGGCAGTCGTCCATTCTGCATCTTCCACAACGTACACAGCCACTACACCAAAGACTGTCAGGAGCTCAGGGCCATATGCGATGGGCGCCTTGGTCAATGCCCCATGCGCAACAGTTGAGGCTACGGCCGCGGAGGAGGCAGAAGTGGAGGACGTTGGGATGACCGCGGTCCCCGCCAGGAGTGGCACGACCAGCCTCGTGAGGACCACCGGCAAGGCCAGCCTCGCAAGGGCGCCTAGAGAGACCAGCCTCGTGAGGACCATCCTCAGGGCAACACCGGCCTCCCTCTTCTGCCACCACCACCAAGGAGGAATGATGACCACGACCAGGACGAGGGGGCTGGGGGCTTCCAGGAGTCTCGCGCTATCGCCTGCATCTTGGGTGGCGCTCAGGCCCCAGCCTTCCAGCGCATCTTCAAGCAGTTCGCTCATGAGGTGAACGCGGCCCTCCCCAGGCTCGAGGCCACGCGTCCGCTCAGGTGGTCCAAGTGCACCATCACCTTCAACCTGTCTGACTAGCTCAAGTGTGCGGCAACTGCTGGCACCCTCCCGATGCTTTGCTCACTCGTCATCAGCAACATCCTTGTCGCCAAGACCCTCATCGATGGCGGTGCAGGGATCAATGTTCTTTCCATCGAGACATTCGACCGCCTCCAAGTGCCATACGATCAGCAGCAGCCCACCAAGCCTTTCTCAAGAGTGATCGACGACTCCACCACCCCGATAGGGAAGATCCGCCTCCCTGTCACCTTCGGCCAACGTGAAAACTACCGCACCGAGCTCATCAACTTCGACATCGCTCACATCCGCCTTCCATACAATGCCGTCCTTGGATATCTGGCCTTGGCCAAGTTCATGGCGGTGACCCACCATGGCTACAACGTCCTCAAGATGCCAGGTAACCGCGACATCATCACGATCTCCTGCGAGGAGAAGTACGCGGTGTGCTCCCTTGAGCGCGCCTACCAGGCTGCGGCGGTGAAAGACCTAGACAACGAAGGCGCCATCTACTCTCCTGAGGTTGTTCCCAAGAAGAAGAAGCAGCTGCTCCGCCAAGAGCCTCAGGAGAGCTGTATCTCCAGCCGCACCACCTCAAGACCTACGCCCACGGATGGGGTGCCTCCCTCCCTCGCATAGGAAGGCGCGCCTGGCACCCTCCTCAGGCTGGGCTCGGGGGCTCTCTTCTGGAGGGCCTCTGACTTAGCCAACATCACGAGAGAGGCGCTTGGGCACCACATGGAGGCATGCTTCATTGCACGATTCCCTCACAAGGGCACAAGGGACGGGGTGCCAGCTGCTCAGGAGTTCGTCACCAAGGCGATTGACGAGCTTCAAGAGGCCAGAGCCATGCGCGGTGACCGCCGCCTACCACCTGGCACGGCCCCTTAGTCCTGGCGAAGACAATGAGCCGCGTGTCTGCGTCAACATTCCAGGGCTCAACAAAGTTGCATCCTAGGAGCGCTTCTGGCCTTCGCGCATTGGTCGGTGTGAGGGTCCACCTCACGGCTACATTCACATGCCCTTTGGTCTGCTGAGTGCGGCTGTTACCTTCCAGGGACGCCTACGAAGCATCATGGCGGATCAGGAGGCCAGGTACCACACAGTCCTGGCGGAGATGGCAGCAGCTATTCACGAGCCTCCCGAGCCTCCAGAGCGTCCCGAGGATCAGGACCCAGGTGGCTTATGAGGAGCAACCTCCTCAGCATGCATCTTCAGCTAGTTCAACATCTCTTCAACAATGATGCCATGTGATATTTTCCGGTTTATTTAGTTGGGGGCGCTCCTCAGGCTGCATTATCCCTAGACCGCATGGGCCTGTCCCTGCAGCATGTATCTTTCTTGCATTTTCCGGTTTATTAAGTTGGGGGCGCCCCTCGGGCTGCATCATCCCCAGGCCGCGTGGGTCTGTCCCTGCGGCATGTATCATTCTTGCATCTATCTGAACTAGCTTTACCTCCTCCCATAAGATGATTTATGTTGTCACCTCCTCGCCTGTCGGCCTTCGCGGCCTCCCGCATTGCTGGCCGGCCTCCTGCTCATCCTGCAACGGGGGCTACACATGCTGGCACGTCGCTTGTGCTCGGGTCCGTCCTTGCAACACTGATAATCCTGAGAGATCGAGCTCTGGCTCGCGGCCCGTCCCGCACATGTCACCTCACTAGATCCTCAGTGCCTTCATCTTCTTGCGGAAAGATCAGAGGTAGTGCAGCAAATGTGACTATGAGCTATGATCTCCCTTCGGACTAACCCACAGGAACCTCCAGAGCTTAGCTACGGGTGGCCCCACCAGCTGCCCTGTTTGCATGTTAAAGGGGGGCTCCCGAGCATCGCGCCTCGGGAGCTCCTACTGACTCTCCAACCCTCACCCCCTGGCCTTGACTACGGCATCGCGACCTGGCATACCGGCGGTGGCAGAGCTTCGCTCGAGAGTCGGGACCCGAGGACGTAGAGCACTTACATGAGCGAGGAAAGGGGAGGTTGGCGTAAGCCTACCTGGTAGCACGGCCACTGAAATGCAAATCAGGCGTTGCGCAAGGAATTGCCTCAGGCTCATTAAGATAAGTCACCTATTCATGTTAACGCGACGCCACTATCTGGAATTTTCCACTCTTACAACCTTGCTCCGGCAATGCCACCTACCTTTCCAGCCTTCAGGAATCTGCTTGCACGCCAAAGGGGACCTCTTGAGCATCGTGCCTCAGGAGCTCTAACCGGACCTTGGGCTGCTCACCTCCTGGCCTTGACCACGACATCGCGACCTGGTGTACGTGGGACGGCCGAAGCTTGCCTGGGGACTGGGACCTGCCGGCATAGAGTGCTAAGCTACCGCGAGGGCGAAAAGGGGGACAATGTCGAAGCAAGATACCTAGCCACAATGTTATAACAGGAATAATAAACATTGGAGCAAAAGCATTACAAGTTCCTTACCTACCCCCATGGGGTTTTGTCTCGATTCCTCATAGGGAACAAAAGAAGAAAAACCTCAAGGAGACCTGACTATGGGCGTCCCGTCAACACCATCATCAATAGTGGGCCACAAGAGGCCGACACCAACCCCATCCAGGTCATCAATGATGCCGAGCAGATGCCGCAGCCGTGCTCCGGGCACGGCGGGAGCTCGGAGGCACGTAGTTGTTGTCACTTGACTCCGGGGACTCGCTAGGCTTGGGAGAGTCACTGCTGCTGCTGAAGAAGCTAGCGGCAGGACCGGGAGCACGCTCAACCCCCGCTGTCGCACCATGCTAGTGGCTTCCTCCGGGGCAGCACTCCAGGTGACGGCCTTCCTTGTCGAAGACCTTGAAGAACAACATGGAGGCGTTGTCAAACTCGAACTGGATGGCAAGGTCCCCCTCCATGCGGCAAGCGCGTGCGACCTCGCCGCATCCTCAAGTCATGAAGATTTTACCTGGGGAGACGACCTCGACCTCCGCCCTCATGGCCAGACTGCATCACCCGCGTGCTGCAGCCACATCTCAAGTGGCCCCCTCAGTGGCATCTCCTCGGCGAAGAACCGCGGGAACCGGATCCAAGTGCGCCGCCGCCCACATCACGAACTCACGCGAGCCTTCGGCGTGGGTTCGCGGGTCGGACTGCCGTACAACCCCAGCCTAGTCACCATGGCCATGGCTCGCGCAGCGCGAGGTACTGCCGCCCTCTCCTGAGCCATGCACCTGGGCGTATAGAGGGAGTGGAAAGCTAGGCGGTGGCCGCTCGTACCAGGGCTGCGTCACTTCCTGCCTCTCCCCAGCGTCGTGAGGGAGCCTGGACCTTTTCTTTGATGGGAGCAGCTCAGGCACCTTGCAGGGGGCATTCCCCTTCTCCGCCACGAAAACCTCCTAATCAGCGCCATGGAAGCTACAACAAACGGCGAGGCAAAGAGGAAGAAGAGAAAGTCGGTGACAGGAAGAAGGAGATGAGTAGGGGGATCTGCCCTCCCCTCATTTATAGCCAGGAGGAGGCCAACCACCGGCCTCCATGATCGCACGTAATGATGGTTTCTCTTTGCATGCAACGGAGTCTCATCAAGTCAAACGGTAGCCAAGGCAGCGTGGGGAAGCGGAGGCGCCCACGACCCATCAATCGCCACACATCGACCAAGGCCGTAGGTGGTTGGGGCCCGTAGCGCTCCGCCCTTACCCTTTGGCTTCGCATTGAAGCCAAGTCCGAGCGTGCCTTGGGCCCGGGGGCTACTGTCAGCATCCTGGGAAAGGGGATACCTAGACTTGCCTGCCTACGGCCCACGGCGTGGCTCCATCGATGGCCCGGTATGGCCTAGCTTCAACAACAACAACTCAAGACCCTCACGAGGCACCAAGCCTCGTGAGGCGGATGGCACCAAGACCTTCCTAGGTGGCGGCCTCACTAGGCTGGCTCTTGAGGAGAGGAGATATCAATGCAAGGTGCACCTCGCGAGGTTCACATGATGTGAGCCATGACGATCAAGGCCAGGCGGGCACCAGCGGGCGCAGCGTGCTAGTTTACTCTTTGGTGCTAAGGAGGAAAACACATGTGCAAGGTCTAGAGGAATCAACTAAAGGTTTCCATATTGATGCAACAAGACCAAGACCGCCAGGACGACAGGACGGAGGTCATCACGGAGCCCACATCAGCATCACCACCAGAGCTTTCTGCAGGCGAAGACTACTTTTGTCAGGATAGCTTGTACTAGTTGTCCCCCTTCAAATTTGGCCATTGTAGGATCCCTTCCCGCCTACATTTGGGAAGAGGACCAAGGCCACTATAAATTGGACTTAACCACCACCATATAGGGGGACGAATCGTTCAGATCATCCACACACCCACCAGCTCATCGCGCTCAAGAACACCTCACCTCCTGAGGTGGTTCGTCCACTGTACTAGTTCATCGACAACCCCTTGAGGCAATCCACCACAAAGCTGGAGTAGGGCATTACACCGCAAGGTGGCTCGAACCAGGATAAACTGTTGTATCTCTTGTCCCTTGGGTTCGTTGAGCTAGGCCATGGAATCTTTGAGCAGGCAGTCTGGGAAGAGGGAGTTCTTCACACTCACCCTAGAGTTCGAACCTCTGAAGGGTCTATGGAACCCTGAATCCGACAGGTTCAGATAAAAACACTCTCTGAAGAGTTCGACACTGGTTTCTTCTTGAAGATGCACTTCGCAGAAGACTTGGAAATTGCAGATATTTGAAACGGAATTGGGTCCGATGTCCTGAGGATTAAGTTAAAAGAAATGTAGAACATCACGAAAGAATTTTGACCCGGGTGGTGAGAAGCCCCGGTTCATGTGATCAGTAAAAACAATAACCTCATTGTCCGGCGGCCGAGGTCTGACTTCATCTGGGTTTGGAACACACCAGTGGATGACATTTTTGCCGACAAGAAGCTGATTTTGACATACTCATGAAGCATTTTTTCGGTGATGATAAAAGGGACCCAGTCACATGACGTAACGGTCTTAGTCATGATTGGTGTGAACAGCCTAAAAAGATGATTTAGAACGTGATTAAACCGGTAAGGTATAGCCGGGTTATATCAACATTGAATTAGCGATTTTAAAGCTATTCGGAGTTAAACCAACAAGTACTTGGCGGATTACAAATTATTGTTCAAACCGCCATGAAGGGCTAATGGCTATGGATCTGGAGAAGAGCTAAAATTTACTAAGTGCCAGAGAAAACAGGTTTCACAGATTGGTGTTGTAATTTTGGATCTACAGCAGTTCAGGAAATGAAGTAATTTCTAAACCTACGGTGGTGGGAGTAGAAAAAGTTCATGTGCTCAGATGAGATCTTCTACAGAGGGGAGGTATTCTGATATTAAAAACGAGTGCTAAATTGCTAACGCACAGGTTTGGTACCGTATTCAGCACAAATACTACACGATCTACAGGAGAAAATGAAGAATGGCGAAGAACACCGATTAATAAGTGAAAACCCTAAGTGCAGATCTGTTCTGGGGTGAAGTTGAACTTACTAATGCTGATGGACAGCGGAGGTACACCACGGAGTTCTAGTTTGTTCAGGTTGATGCAGCACCCGAAGTTGATGCAGTGGACGGGAGCCGATGGCAGCGGAGCTTGGGTGCGTAGGAGCATTGAGAGGAAGAAGATGGAGACAAGGGGGCAAGGGTAAAAGTGAAAATAGGTCCCCCCCTGTCCCTATTTATAAGGAGGTGGATAAATGGCATGCGCGAGAATCGAGGAGGCTGAAAAAATGGACATGTGGCTACAAGGACGCCTCGATTTTCAGGAGGTCCATTAAAAACAAAAGATATGGTGAGATGTTCTCAGCCTCGTGCAAAGTTAATGTGAGATGACGTCATGACATGTTAACACAATTTTTTGGGCTGACATCATGGCGGGTTATATCATGAATATAAAAATCGACGATGGAAGATTTTTCCAAGTCAAGCACTGAAGATTGATGTGAACAAGTTCAAATCAACCTGGGGCCTAATGTTGGGGATATAACTACTGGGTATGACTCGCCCAGGAGAGTCTGGGTCATACTACTCGCGACTTAAGATGAGAAGGCCCGAGAGGACGTTGAATATGGTGGCCCATGGAGCAAGCTTATTGAAAGCCCAAGACCCGGAGGTGTATTGAGGCCCATGGGTATGAACCGCCATATGTTTAACTTGTATTGTAAGACAAGCTTACTTGGTCACCGAGCCGGACACATTGTGTATGAGCCGGCCGGGACTCTGTAAGCCATCGAGCATCAACCTATGAATATAAAGGGGTGACCCGGCGGCGGGTTAACTCAATGAACAATCAATTGAGATCTAGGTCAAGCATATTCGCTGCCTAGTAATAGAAATCCAAGCAATACAACCTAAAGCAGGAGTAGGCTTTTACCTCGTTGAGAGGGGCCGAACCTGGGTAAAACTCTCTGTGTCATTTGTCCCGTTTAAACCCCCTTCAAACTAACTATGTCGCGATGGCTCCACACCTAAGTCCTTTTGCTAGGGCATCTGTCGTGTTAAGTCCACGACACCTCCCCTTCTTTGTTCGAGGTAAAACTAAAATAAAGTCCATAGATATATCCTCCCATGGAATACTAGGTATAGGCAAAGGCATATATAAACCGTGAGGATTGAGTCATGACTTAGCTTTTTGACTTGTAGTGCCGCGAGAAACAAAGCGCTCAACATCCCGTCTCATCTTTGGCCAAAAGAAATGCGTAGCAAGTACATCCTCCATCTTCTTCACGCCAAAGTGTCACATTAATGCTCCTCCATGCGCCTCCTGCAACAATAAAAGACAAACAGAGCCAGCTGGAATACATAGCTTGTTTGCACGGAACACAAATCCATCGTTAACGACAAACTTGTTCCATGTTCTCCCTTCTTTACAATTCAGCAATACATCTATAAATTCAGGATCATGCACATATTGATCTTTGATGGTCTCCAAACCAAATATTTTAAAAGTCAAGTTGTGAAAGCATAGTATAAAGATGAGACAATGCATCAGCAATAACATTTTCTTTACCCTTCTTGTGTTTAATGACATAAGGGAAGGTCTCAATGAATTCAGCCCATTTAGCATGTCTACGGTTCAGTTTTGCTTGACTTTTAATATGTTTCAAAGATTCATGATCAGAATGAATAACAAATTCTTTGGGCCATAAATAATGTTGCCATGTTTCCAAAGTCCGAACAAGAGCATATGAAAGTGCAACTATCCCTGGCTGGTTTTGGTAATTCCTAACAACATATAGCTCATTGAACCAATGCTCTTTCAAGATGATCATTTTAGAAAGTTCAATGATTGGCATGGCATGGACTAGAAATGTGGCCCCCTCAAAATGCTAAGGACACATATTGGCTCAAGCTCAAGACTCTACATTTTCATTTTTAGTGATCCAAGATCACATTGAGTCCATAGGAAAAGCCAATACTACTAAAAGGGGATGAGGTGTTGCCTAATGCCTTGCTTGCTCAAAATTCTTAGTGATATGCTCCAAAAGCCCTCAACCACTTTCTCATATCCCCATATGTCCTAAACCAAAAGTCAAACTCGGCCCCACCAATTTGATCTATCCGGCGCCACCGAGTTCATTTAACAGAGCCACTACCAGTAACCCTAATCAGTTCGGTCTCACCAATAGGGATCTTGGTCTCACCGAGATGGGATTGCAAACTCTCTGTTTCCCTTTGTAACATTTCGGTCTAACCGAGATGAGCGATCGGTCCCACTGAGTTCGCAATGCAAACTCTTTGTTTCCCTTTCGTAATGTCTCAGTCTCGCCGAAATGAGTGATTCGGTCCCACCGAGTTTGTCTGACCAACTCTCTATTTTCCTATTACAGAAATTGATCTTACCGAGTTTATGTGATCGGTCTCACCGAGATTAGGTTATGCCCTAACCCTAATAAAATCGGTCCCACCGAGTTGACAAGTCGGTCCCACCAAAAAGCCTAACGTTCACATTTTTAACTAAATCGGTATGACCGAGTTTCATGATTCGGTCTCACCGAGTTTGGTGAACTGTGTGTAACAGTTAGATTTTGTGTGGAGGCTATATATACCCCTCCACCCACTCTTCATTCATGGAGAGAGCCATCAGAACGTGCCTACACTTCTAGCATACATTTTTGAGAGAGAACCACCTACTCATGTGTTGAGACTAAGATATTCCATTCCAACCACAAGAATCTTGATCTCTAGCCTTCCCCAAGTTGCTTTCCACTCAAATCATCTTTCCACCAAATCCAAATCTATGAGAGAGAGAGTTGAGTGTTGGGGAGACTATCATTTGAAGCACAAGAGCAAGGAGTTCATCATCAACACACCATTTGTTACTTCTTGGAGAGTGGTGTCTCCTAGATTGGCTAGGTGTCACTTGGGAGCCTCCGACAAGATTGTGGAGTTGAACCAAGGAGTTTGCAAGGGCAAGGAGATCGCCTACTTCGTGAAGATTTACCCTAGTGAGGCAAGTCCTTCGTGGGTGATGGCCATGGTGAGATAGACAAGGTTTCTTCTTCATGGACCCTTCATGGGTGGAGCCCTCCGTGGACTCGTGCAGTCGTTAGCCTTCGTGGGTTCAAGTCTCCATCAACGTGGATGTACGATAGCACCACCTATCGAGACAAGGCCAAAAATATCGGTGTCTACATTGTGTTTGCTCCCTCCAAACTCCTCCCTTTACCTTCATGTGCAATGTTTTTACATTCCGCTGCTATACTCTTAGACTTGCATGTGTAGGTTGATTGCTTGACTTGTGCTAAGTTGCTAAAATCTTCCAAGACTTAAAATTGGGAAAAGGATAGATTTTTATTTGGTCAAGTAGTATAATCACCCCCTCTAGACATACTTTCGATCCTACAAGTGGTATCAGAGCTTTGGTCTCCATTTGCCTTGATTTCCATAGCTTTACTGATCATACACTGGTACGCGTCGGTCCTAAACAAACTGTTTTAACCCCTTTCTGCGACGGCATTTGGAACCGTCACCAAGTGAGTGTGGGTGATAGGGGGCTCCTTACCACACAACCCAGAAATCATCGGGGATATGCCCTCCTGGCACACACGCTTGGTAAAATGAGGTCATGTGCACCCGGCGAGCGCTCAAATACGGAAATATGTATAGTAGAGCTAAAAACACAATTATACACTGAAATTGTTTCTGATCGCAAGTACATCCCACACAGGTAGTCCCTACTAAATGTTTCCATTCGTATGTACATCTCACACAGTCGCTCCAAGGAAAACATTTCCGTTCACAGGTACATCACACACAATTTTTCCCGTTAAATCGTTTGTGATAGCGTTGCCATTGCACATGATATTAATAACTTTACCGTTTGTGTTACTGAATGCATCACACATGGTGCGTAGAAGAAACTATGTGGCAAAGGCTGTCCATCACACATACTTTTTATGTGGTAAACGTTTGCGCAAGGTGGCCTAACGCAAACAGTTTTCAAGAGAAACTCATGTGTGCAGTTGAGATTGATCGCACACATAGTGGATCCTAGAAACGTTTCTGATCTCCATGTATATCGCAGACGTTTCTCTTTCACAAACTGTGTGCAGTGTAATCCCTAATTAATCCCTAATTTAAAAATCACATGTTTTTAATTTGAAAGTAGGCAATCACTTATTTCGTATCCAACCATGTTTATTACAAATATAGGTTCAACCACGAATCCATAATTCGATGCACATGTACATATACTGAAAAACTCCAGAAGCACCAAGTAAAGAATGGTGAACCACAGTTGTACTAAAGACTGTAAAGAGAGAGGTGAAAGACATTCTTGTTGCTGGAGAAGGTGAAGCGGAATGCCCATATTGTGCCCTCCTCCATGCGTAATGCGCGCACGACTCTAGGCCAACCCCTTGTGATGGCTGCCCGTCCATCCTTCACTGTCTTCATTAGGACTTCTTGATGCTCATTATAGTCTGTATGAAATACTTTAATCTTCATTGCGTGTCCACCAATCATATACTTTGCGAGGCAATCTTGAGTGAACTGCTTCAGGACCACTAGGAACAAAAAAGATTCAGACATTGTTGTCTAACAACTCATTATGGGCAATAAAAAGAGAAGGCTGCAGAGTTTGCAGTTACCATCCTACAGCTCACTGTTGTGTTGGATAGAGCATAAACAAATAATTTGCTTGCCACCATTCATATCTTTCTGCTAATAATCCTTATCAGTTTGCTCACTTGATGCTTGTTCATCAATATCTCATTACCCCATACGCAAAAAGGGTCGATGCGTGGATCCTTGCCAAGGGCATATGTACCTACAAGCAACAAGTCAATATTAGAAGCTAACTAGTGTCCAGGCCTGGATATATATGCACTACATTATGGAACGACGGGGGAAGTACAAGCCGAGGGATGAAGTTAACCTCGGCAGAAAATGGTGGCCACTCCTGTTGCTGTCCTGCATAAGTAGTGGAAAAGCATGATAAGTATAGGAATCTTAACATCAAACAAATATAACAAAGGTAAAAAACATCATCTCCAAATGATAGCTTGAATGTGTTGGTTTCAGCATGCTGTTAAAGCAGATATAAAATGGAAGGCAATGTTACCGATAGTAGGCTTAACAGCCATCAAATATTGCAATTCAAATTGGTATTGTTGAAAATGAATAGAACGTAGGTAATGCTTAAACATCACACTAGATAGATGTGTAAAACTGAAATAAAGGGCATGTGTTAACTACACTAGGAATAACTGGAACCAAATATAGCCGTTCAAACTGGTATTGATGTAGTCGAGCGGCATAGTTCTGACTTGCACATAATGAACAACACATTGTGAATGACTGAAATAAACAAGGCATAAATGACCAGTATAACAACCAAATATAGCCAATGAAAACTGGACAGAGTCTCACTGCAACCAACCTAACAAGCAAATATAGATAAACATGGCATATGCTTGAAAACTGGACAAATGCCCACTGCAACCAACCTAACAAGCAGATAAAGATAAACAAGGCATCGGCTTGATAACTGGACAAATGCTAAAAAAGCAACCTCACAACCAAATACAGATAAACAAGGCATCTGCTTGATAACTAGACTAATGCTAAAAAAGCAACCTAACAACCAGATACAAATAAACAAGGCATCTGCTTGATAATTGGACAAATACTCACTGCAACCAAACTAAGAACCAAATACAGATAAATAAGGCATCTGCTCGATAACTGGAAAAATGCTCACTCCAACCAACCTAACAACGAAATACAGATAAACAAGGCATCTACTCACTATGAACAACCAAATGTAGCCATTCATGAAACTAACGTGGACAATTCACACTTAAACATCACATAGACCAATTGAACAATACATTTTTGCATAACTGAAATAATTAAACATAGCACAGTTAAAGCACCGTATGACAAATACTACTACAACAAAGTGTACAGGTTGGCAAGCTAGAAAAGGTAAGATTTTCTCATAGAATGTTGCCTCACATTTCATGGACGGGATCCTTCTAGTTGGAAGAGCACAGACCCATGGTGCGCTCTCTGATGTCACAGATGGCTGTTTCACCTTGGGAGAACCTTCGTGGCTGCCCTCCTCATGGTTGTGGTTGTGGTCGATGAGATCTGACTTGGCAATTGAGGATTCCAAGCCGCTGCCGTAGAACATGTCCTTTAGAAGTGACAAAATGGCTTCGATGGTGTATAAAGCTCGCAAATCCTTGACCGCTTGGCGGAGGAGATCAGCGGCAGGGCCGTCAAAGAGATCGACGGCGGTTGAACCAGAGGGGTTGGGGATGGACCACTTAACCTGTGACATGGCCCGCGTGAAGCCGTCGGTGTGGACATGCTTGATGTCATAGCCAGCTTTCCCGAGATACAGTAATACGCTAGCTCGCTGACATGAAGCATTCGTCATGGCAACATAGTCAACGTCTTCGCTGGCTTCCATGGCGACGTGTTGCTCCGGGATCGATAGGTCGGGGCGAATGGCGGCCACCTCGCCAACGTCCGCCGGAGAGGGCATGATAAACCTCTTCTTGGCGGAACGCTTGTCGGGCTCCCCGAGATACGTGGTCCAGCATAGGCTGTGACATTTTGGAGCAGGGGATGTGGATCTGGCAGCGAGGGACACCGCATGCCTCATCTAAAAACTCAGGGGAGTGGGGCAACGGTATGGGAATCGCTGGGTGGCCTGAACTTTATTATCTAAGCTAGGAGGAACGGGCAGACCGGCAGGGCTTGGCAGCGGCGCCGGTGGTGGCCGCGAGCTAGGGTTCAAGGGGGGAGGGGGCGGGTGTGGGACTGTGGAGGGGGTGTTTGAGGATACGTCGTGGCTATTGAAAATTTTAGTGATGGTGAGTGGAGATGGTGGTGGATGAGGGAGGGCGCCGGTTCAAATGCCTCAGCTACTGCAATTTTACTATAAGGTCGGTGCTGGAGGAGTGTGGGCGACGATTAAAGTACGGTGGATACTAGATTGACGCGGGCCGGAGTTCCCAAGATCACGCACAGTCCAATAACAATATGCGTATATGATAATAAGGATAAGTGGCGCGGATCCGCCGATTTTTGCAACGCTCAAGGCGGGTAGTTTGTTTTTTATATTTCTAGCTAGCTGGTCTAACACACACGGTTCGTCCTAATTTCCAAATAAACTTATCCGCCTTTAGCTTGCATAGGTGGTGGTTTTACAGCGCACTTGCATCGCACACGGTTAAGCCAGTACCTCCACCTTAATTTGCTCGTGCTTGCGCGGTCGTGGTGATTTCAGCGCACTTGCATCGCACACGGTTGAGCCAGTACCTATGCCTTAATTTGCTCGCGCTTGCGTGGTCATGGTGATTTCAGCGCACTTGCATCACACAAGGTTGAGCTAGTACCTCCACCTTAATTTTCTCGCGCTTGCGCAGGCATGGTGATTCACATCGCACTTGCAGCACACACGGTTAAGATACTATACCCCGTGTCCATTGAGGGTCATCAGAGTCTTTGCAGCAAAAAATAACGTTAGAGAGGGTCAAAATACAGCCACACCAGCATGTGGCCCAAATATATATGAGTGAAAAGGGTGACCTATGCTGTTCAAAATTCCAATGCACAACTTTGACCCCACGGGCCCATGGTTGGGCGCGTCGTTGAAGATCGATGAGAGGGGCCATAAGTTCAGAACCACCTGGAAGTGGCCAAATATATGTACGAATATTGGGGATGTTTAAAACTTTAAAAACACAACACATAACTTTGGTGGCACCTGCCTCGCAAACCCAAAAGCACCCTAACAACCACCAAGCTAGGATGCTTGGCCCACCACCTCCCACTTCGTGTCAGCGGGGCGGACGCACGTAATGATCAGTACTTTGGTCATACATTCATGTCGCCATGACCTGCCATAAGACGACCAATGAATCTATTGTTTGGTCAAATGACAGTTGTTGTTGTCGATAAACCACTTGGGCCAATAGATTGAACCATCATAAATATCGCACAAGAGGGACCACAAAACCAGCACCTCTTGCATGCAGCCCAAAATGATGTATGTTGGGAAGGTGTGATGTGTGTGTTTTCAATATAGAATAATGTACAATTTAGATGTGGTGCCTACCTCTCGATACAGACAACAACCATGAAGGCAAGGTAGTTAAGGACGAGATACGTACGCATGGTTTGATGTAGGACGAACCCAGCAATCCGAGCATCTGGGAGGGAATCCTGACAACGCATGAGCTTGAGCTTTGGTTGACGGACATTTGATAGTGACTGGCCCTAACACGAACTAGGAGGAATCCATTCATGGCCAACACATACCCCTCATTATCGGTCAAAGGGATGATATATATACACTCGGGGAGCCCACAGATATCCATGTCGTCACAAAAAACCGCACAAGGGAGACGTGGTCGATCAGAAGACCCCGTATACACTGCATGCGACCCGGAAATATGTATGGGTACAATGGTGTATGATGTGTTTAAATCCCAAATGCACAACTTCGATGGGCCACGCCAACTACATTACAAGCCGAACACCGTACCCGACTCCAAGCCTGGTTCAATACCTATGATGTTAGTTTCCCCACTTCAAGGCATCGGCGGCTGTCGGCGTTCTGGGAACGGGGGTCCCAGACTTGCCTGCCTGCGGCCCGCGGCGTGGCTGAGCCAGTAGGCCGTACGGCCCATCTTCACCAACAAAGCATCCAAGACCCTCGCGAGGGGCCAAGTCTCGCGAGGCGGATGACGCAAGACCTCTTCTGGAGTGGCCTAGCTAGGCAGGCTCACGAGGAGCCAAGATATCAAGGCAAGGCAAACCTCATGAGGCTCTCATGACGTGAGCCATGACGATCGGCACCAGGCGGGCGCCAGCGCGCGCAGCGTCCTTGTTTCCTCTTTGGTGCAAAGGGGGCAAGCGCAGCCGTGGAGTACCGATGCATCAGGCAAAGGTTGCCATTCTGATGCAGCAAGACCAAGACGACGTACTGGAAGGCGGAGGTCATCGTGGAGCCCACAACAACGTCACCGCCAGTGCTTTGTGTAGGCGAAGACTACTTTTGTCAGGATAGCTTGTACTAGCTGTCCCCCTTCAAATTAGCTCGCCATTGTTGGCTCCCTTCCCGCTCGATATTTGGGAAGAGGACCAGGGCCTCTATAAATAGGAGTAGCCACCAAAGTGGAGAGAAGAACATCATCTGAGCTAGACGAGATCATCAGAGATCGAGACACACACCACAGGCTCTCATGCACAAGAACACCTCAACCTCAGGAGGTTGTTCTCCCCTTGTATGGTTCATCATCAGCCCAAGAGGCAATCCACCACCACACTGGAGTAGGGTATTACACCACAACGGTGGCCCGAACCAGTATAAACCCCGTGTCTTTCTGTGTTGTGAGTTCATCGAGTTCGTCCGCAAGATCTTAGTGAGCTAGAGGGTAGATCGGTAGGAGGGGAAGACTTCGCGCGCACCCTAGTGTTCGAACCTTAAGGGTTTGCCGGAGCTCCACATACGACATTTGGCGCGCCAGGTAGGGGGGCACCGGGGCTTCTCTCCACTAGCCAGCGCCCCGTACCGCCGCCCTACGCTTCCATGGCAGGTGCCCCTCCACCAACCTCTGCGGCCAACACCAGTAGCAGGGAGTCTGGGTACCGAGCCCTGGCACCCACTCTGCGACAAGTGCAGTGGCCGGCCAAGTTCAGGCCGGAGATGCCGCCGCGTTACAATGGCGCGCCAGACTCGACGTTGTTCCTGCTAGCATACGAGGGGGCCATCCTCGAAGCTGGAAGCGACGACAAGATCATGGCAAACTTGTTCCCCCTGGTGCTCGCCGGCGTGCCGCGCGCTTGGCTGCTCAACCTCCCGGGATCCACGGTGATGTCCTGGGGGGAACTCCACGACCTCTTCATTGTGCGTTACGCAGCGCCAGCACACCACGCAGTCGCGACACTGTTGGGTGGCTCCCAAGCACCACCTTCAGATCGCCACATCAAGCCTTTCTTCTGTCAGATTGGGGCAGCCTGCAAGCGCCAGGGGGCTCCGCCGGGCTGGGCTGTGATGGAGGCCGACCTCACCTTCGACTTGGAAGACCACCCCGACTCCACCGCCGGCCTCGGGATGCTCCCGATGCTCTGCACGCCCACCATCTGCAACGTGGCAGTCACCAAGACCCTCATCGACGGCGGCGCCGGCCTCAACTTGCTCTCCGTGGAAGCCTTCAGCCTTCTCCATGTGCCGCTCGAATGGCTCGGCCTCAGCAAGCCCTTCACAGGACTGGGTGGTGGAGCTGCTCACCCTCTGGGGCAGACCCGCCTCCGTATTACCTTTGGCACGCGAGACAACTATCGCACCGAGCTGGTAGACTTTGACATCGCCCGCATTGGTCTCCCATACAATGCCATCCTCGGGTACCCGACTCTCGCTCAGTTCATGGCGGCGACTCACCTGGCCTACAACCTTATGAAGATGCGGGGGAGCAAGGGCGTCCTCACCATCAAGGGGGACACTAAGGAGGCTGTGACGGTGCTCAGGCTCGCCTTCAAGACTGCGGCGGCTGCACAGCCAGCCGGCGCTGATGCGCCCGCGGCCATGGAGACCGCACCCACCAAGAAGGGGTAGTTGTTCACCAAAGACAAGGTGGAGACCAAGAAGGTGCCGGTCAACAAGGACGGGTCTTCAGGAGCCACCTTCACCATAGGGACTGGCCTTGGCCCGGGGTAGGAAGAAGCTTTGGTGAGGTTTTTGCGCGCGAACAAGGAGATATTCGCATGGGAGCCCAATCAGCTTCTAGGGGTCCCGAGAGAGGTAATCGAGTATCATCTAAGTGTATGCCCCAATGTACGCCCCGTGAAGCAGCGAGCAAGACGACAGTCCACTAAGAAGCAGGCCTTCATCGTCCAAGAGACACACAAGCTGGAGGCGGCAGGCACCATCCGAGAAGTTTGATACCCCGAATGGCTGGTGAATCCCGTCATAGTACAGAAGAAAGGTGGGAAGGAACGGATGTGCATCGACTTCACCAACCTCAACAAAGCCTGCCCCCAAGATCCGTTTCCCCTTCCGTGTATCGATCAAATCGTCGACTCCACAGCTGAGTGCGATTTGTTATGTTTCCTGGATGCGTTCTCCGGATAGCATCAGATCAATATGGCGGTGGAGGATGTGTAGAAGACGACCTTCTTGACACCATGTGGGGTGTACTGCTACACCTGTATGCCTTTCGACCTTCGCAACGCAGACGCAACCTTCCAACGGCTGATGCATATCGCCTTGGGGCGACAGCTTGGCAAAAACACAGAGGCCTATGTTGATGACATAGTGGTCAAATCTCGCGAGGCGAGGACATTGATTCAAGACTTGGAGGAGACCTTTGAGAGTTTGCGTCGCGTGAACTTGAGGCTTAACCCGGAGAAGTGTGTGTTTGGCGTCCCCTCTGGCAAGCTGCTGGGATTTCTCGTATCCCACAGAGGGATCGAGGCGAACCCGGAGAAGATCAAGGCCATTGAAGACATGAGCCCACCATAGACCCTCAAGAAGATGCAAAAACTGGCAGGACGGGTCACCGTGTTAGGGCGCTTCATCTCTAAGCTAGGCAAGCGCGCCTTACCCTTCTTCAAGCTCATGAAGAAGAAGGGCCCCTTCGAGTGGACCCCGGAGGCCGATCAGGCCTTCCAAGACCTCAAGAAATACCTCACCAGCCCCCCGGTGATGGTGGCGCCACGGCCTCTCGAGCCTTTGATACTCTACCTCGCCGCCACACCATACTCCGCCAGTGCGGCGCTGGTGGCGGTTCAGCGGGAGCGCAGAGACAAGGGTGTGCCGCGCCAAGCCAGAGCTGATGCAGCGCAGGGTCAGGAAGGCACACCAGAGCCATCAGCGGTGGAAGATCAAGCTCGGCAGGGCAGCGTCGTAGATACTCCCGAGGATGGCCAAGTCTCAGGAAATCCTCCACCTCAGGACACGCCACAATCTCCGCAAGACCCAAGCCTCAACAGTGTGCTGGCCCTCGTTGAGCACCCAGTATACTTTGTCAGCACCATACTGCGAGACGCAAGGGCATGCTACCCCATGCCGCAAAAGCTCTTGCTCACACTCTTGGTGGCCTCGCACAAGCTGCGACACTACTTCCAGGGGCACCCCATCAAGGGCGTCTCATCTTACCCATTGGAGAGGGTACTCAGGAGCCCAAACTTAACCGGAAGGGACATTGAATGGAACATCGAGCTGCAAGTGTTCCAACTGGAATGCAGCACCACCAGGGTCATCAAGGGAGCTGCGCTCGCCGATTTTGTGGCAGAATGGATAGATGTCCCGGCTCTTGAGGAAGGAGAAGACCGGTCCACCTTCCCAGGAAGTGAGGCACCGGACGGTTGGGTCATGTATTTTGATGGCACATTTGCGCACTAGGGCGCGGGGGCTGAAGCAGTGCTCATCTCTCCCACTCAGGCCAAGCTTTACTATGCCGGGCAACTCTGCTTCCAGCACGGCGAGAAGGTCTCCAACAATATCGCAGAATATGAAGGCCTCATAGCCGACCTGAAGGCTGCGGTGGCTCTGGGGGTGAGGCGCCTTACCGTCAAGGGCGACTCGCAGCTCCTCGTTAACTTCTCCAACAAAGTGTATGAGCCAAAGGACGAGCACATGGAGGCCTACCTTGCGGAGGTGCGCAAGATGGAAAAGCAGTTCTCAGGCTTGGAGCTGCAGCACATGCCCCGGGGCACCAACAAGGAAGCCGACGACATCGCCAAGAGAGCATCCAAGTGGCAACCGCAAGAGCCCAGCGTCTTCGAAGAACGTCTCTTCAAGCCGTCAGCTACGCCACCTCTCTCAAGCGCGACTCAGCCTCGGGAGGAGCTCCCACTACCACCGGCCACAGGAGCACCAGCTTGCGGCCCAACCTTAGGAGCTCGGCTACTCTTGGCGCTCGAGCCTCAGGAGGAGTGCTGGACCAAGGAGTTTAAGGAGAACCTGATGCACGTGACACTGCCGGAGAAGGAAGAGGACGCAGAGCGTATGGCCTGACAGGCCACGACATACTGCATTCAAGACGGCGAGTTGTATAGGAAACGACCGAATGATTTCACGTTGCGCTGCATCTCCAACGATCAAGGAAGGGAGCTACTGACTGACATACACGGCGGGGACTGTGGACATCACTCATCGTCACGGACCCTCGCCGGCAAAGCCTTCCGTAGCGGATTCTATTGGCCCACAGCACTCAACGATGCAGCCGAGCTGGTGAAATCCTGCGAAGCTTGCCAATTCCATGCCAAGCAAATCCATCAGCCTGCTCAGGGCCTCCAAACCATCCCGCTCATGTGGCCATTCGCAGTCTGGGGGCTAGACATCCTAGGCCCATTCCCACGAGCGCCAGGGGGCTACCGTTATCTCTACATCGCCGTCGACAAGTCCACCAAGTGGGCGGAAGTGGAAGCTGTCCATACCATTCCAGCCGGCTCAGCTGTCAAGTTCATCAAGGGCCTCGTAAGCCACTTCAGGGTCCCCAACCGCATCATCACGGATAACGGCTCACAGTTTACTAGTAACCTCTTTAAGACCTACTGTGCTAACCTTGGAACGCAGATCTGCTATGCTTCGGTGGCCCACCCAGGAGCAATGGTCAGGCTGAGCATGCCAACGCTGAGGTCATGAGGGGCCTCAAGACCAAGACCTTCAAGAAGAAGCTGGAGGCATACGGCAGGGGCCGGCACGACGAGCTCCAGTCCGTGCTGTGGTCCATCCGCACCACCGCTACCAAGCCAACGGGCGAGACTCCGTTCTTCCTCGTCTACGGAGCTGAAGCAGTCCTCCCTCACGAGGTCAAGCATCGCTCCGTGCGGGTTCTGGCGTTCGACGAAACGCAGCAGGACGCCATGCGGGGGATGGACCTTGTGCTGGGGGAGGAACACTGTCACGAAGCTGCATTAAGGGCGGCAATGTACCAGCAAGCGTTGTGGCGTTACCACTGCCGCAACTTTCACTCCAGGACGCTCGAGACAGGTGACCTGGTCCTGAGGCGGGTCCTCTCGAGGGAAGGGCTGCACAAGCTTTCACCCATGTCGGAGGGCCCGTTCAGGGTCGTCCACATCTCCAAGCCTGGCGCCGTGCGCCTGGAGATGCAAGAAGGGACACCTATCCAAAACGCCTGGAACATCCAGCACCTCCAGAAGTTCTACCCATGAAGCAAGGCCTAGAGCCTATGAAGCAAGGCCCAGTGTCTGTGAAGCAAGGCCCAGAGCATGTGAAGCAAGGCTCAGTGCCTGTGAAGCAAGGCCCAAAGCCTGTGAAGCAAGGCCCAGTGCCTGTGAAGCAAGGCCCAGAGCCTGTAAAGCAAGGCCCAGAGCCTGTGAAGCAAGGCCCGGTGCCTATGAAGAATCGCCACCCATGACACTCTCACGTAATAATGAGTTGGGGCTGTACATGCCCCGGAGTCTCTGGAGCACCGGCCTCAGGCCTTGGGGCTCCCTCCCATGCCTAGTGGACAGCACTTAGCTCCGCGCTAGTGAGAAGACTTGAAGACTAGATTAGGTGTTGGACGCGGCTTTTCATTTGCTTTCCGTAGTTGGCTTGCTTATCCTTAATCGAGTTTGCCTTTGGCGTTCCTTGCTGATTTGGTTCCTTCACCTTTTACCCGCATTTTTCAGCTCTGGTTTCCTTGTGATCTCTCTCTCGCATACCTCGCGAGGGGGCTAGGCAGGTGCCATCGCGGGCATTTTTCTTCTCTCTGCCTTCTCGTGAGTCACCCTCGTTCGAGCCTGGAAGCTGGCGCATCCCTCCTAATCCGTGCCCCTCGGGTACCGCGATGCAAAGCGCCAAGTCAAGGTGAACGACAAATCCTCTAGTGCACCCCCTAACAATTTTTTTGCAGTTCCTGAGCAAACGCAGATGTCTCGTGAAGGAAAGGGCGTCCCAAACGCGCCAGGTTATGTTATCTTTGCGCAAAATAACAACACAGCATGGGAATAACACACGTGTTGCATTAACCAAGAACCATAGTTCGATACACGCCCCTCTGGGCCCATACTAATTTCATTTTCTGATGCGAGAAAGGGAGAAAGCTAAACAAAGCGGCGTTTTAGCAATCCGCGGGGGTGGGCCCTTAGCAACGCCCGAGCCTAGCCAGACCCCTCCTCACGCTTCACGGAGGCACGGCGACAAGATGACCCGCTGCCTCCTTTGAAGCGGGCGCGGCGGCGCAGCAGCTGGTCATAGCCGTCGCCACTGGAGTTGTCACTGGAGGAAGAGCCGCCGTAGCTGGAAGAGATGCGGTCGCCGCCGAGGGCAGGCTCGCCCTCACCCTCGTCGCGACCATCACCAAGGCCGAGCACCTCCTCATCGTCGTTCGTCTCGGGGCAGCACCCGACGCGGCGACCATCTTCCCCGAACACCCTCACATAGAGGGTCAACCCACCATCATACTAGAAATGGAGCGTGCACCGCCTGCCCAGGCCGCGCGCGCGGGGGAACGTCTGCCAGCCGCGGGCCAGGGCTATGTTGCCCACGGCGGAAGTCTCGACCGCGACCCAGGAGGCCTTGCTGCAGCAACCATCCGCCTGCAACCAGAGCCCTCCTGGACCAGGTGCCGGCAGTTCATCGACAAAGAAGCGCGGAAGCTGGAGCCAGTTGCTGGACAGGTTCTCCGACAAGACAACGAACTCCGGCGACGCCTCCGCTGAATAGAAGCACGGCCGGGGAGGCCTCGCCACCATCGCGCGCCTCCCCAAATCAGTTGGACCGCCATGGTCGGCACAGTCACGTACGCGTGTCGTGGCGCCGCTTCGATGGTGGGCCACGGCGGGGGTCATAGCGTGCTTGCGCGGATGGCCGCGGCCGCGCTTGGGCGCCGGGGAACCAGGGCCCTCGCGAGGGCCTTCCCCTTCTCGGCGGCAGAGAACTTCATGTGTGGTGCCATCAGAAGCACTGCAAGCAATGAAGAAGCGAGCAAGGAAGGAAGAGATGGGCAACGGGGGCTCCGCCCCCCTCCCCATTTATATCAAGAGAAGGCCAACTGGCGTCTCCCATGATCGCAGGTAATGATGGTTGCCCTTGCATGTCGCAGGGACTTGTCAAGCCGAGCAGTCGTCGGGGCAGCATGGGGAAGCAGAGACGCCCATGTCCAATCAACCGCCACGCGTCAACCGAGGCTGCAGGCTTTTGGGGCCCGTAACGCTTTGAGCTTGACCCTTGGCTTCGCCGTGAAGCCAAGCCCGCGCGCACCTTGGGCCCGGGGGCTACTGTCGGCGTTCTAGGAACGGGGGTCCCCAGACTTGCCTGCCTGCGGCCCACGGCGTGGCTGAGCCAGCAGGCCGTATGGCCCGTCTTCACCAACAAAGCATCCAAGACCCTCGCGAGGGGCCAAGCCTCGCGAGGCGGATGACGCAAGACCTCCTCTGGAGTGGCCTAGCTAGGCAGGCTCACGACGAGCGGAGATATCAAGGCAAGGCAAACCTCATGAGGCTCTCGTGACATGAGCCATGACGATCGGCACCAGGCGGGCGCCAGCGCACGCAGCGTCCTTGTCTCCTCTTTGGTGCAAAGGGGGCAAGCGCAGCCGCGGAGTACCGATGCATCAGGAAAAGGTTGCCATTCCGGTGCAACAAGACCAAGACCACGGACTGCAAGACGGAGGTCATCGTGGAGCCCAAAGCAGTATCACCACCAGAGCTTTGTGTAGGCGAAGACTACTTTTGTCAGGATAGCTTGTACTAGCTATCCTCCTTCAAATTAGCCCGCCATTGTTGGCTCCCTTCCCGCTCGATATTTGGGAAGAGGACTAGGGCCTCTATAAATAGGACTAGCCACCACAGTGGAGAGAAGAACATCATCTGAGCTAGAGGAGATCATCAGAGATCGAGAGACACACCACAAGCTCTCACGCGCAAGAACACCTCAACCCAAGGAGGTTGTTCTCCCCTTGTATGGTTCATCATCAGCCCAAGAGGCAATCCACCACCACACTGGAGTAGGGTATTACACCACAACGGTGGCCCGAAGTAGTATAAACCTTGTGTCTTTCTGGGTTGTGAGTTTGTCGAGTTCGTCCGCAAGATCTTAGTGAGCTAGAGCGTAGATCGGTAGGAAGGGAAGACTTCACGCGCACCCCAGTGTTCGAACCTTAAGGATTTGCCAAAGCTCCACATCCGATA
>NC_041386.1:182696967-182704188 GCF_002162155.2 Triticum dicoccoides | reverse complement strand
GGTCGTCCCACACATGCGCTCAAACTTTATTTTGTCTACCATGGGACACACACACACACATAAACACACCTATATAGTGTGCGAATAACTTTGAAAGTTGCTTGTTGGAAGAAGCCAATCCGATGGTACAGGGATGGAAAATCCGAGCACTACTGGCCATTGGATATCATCTACATTCCACCATATTCTACCACATGTACAATCTAGATGACTCCATGGTTGAACTTAAGCATAATGCACAAACCTCAAAACACAAGCACTTCTCCTGTGTTCTCTAGAATCTTCCATATCTTAATTGCCCACACATTTTTTTCTAAATGAATTGTCACCTTTTGTTTTTACCTTTACAATGCACAATTCCATGAATCTTAAAATAGTTTTTTATAAAACTAATTGATTTTGGATGAGATGAACCATAACAATTAATCGAACATCTACATCATGCACTGGGAGAAGATGCGGGAAACCGTTGAGAGGAGTGGCGAGAAATGGTAGCCTGTTTTGAATGAAAACCTAGTAGAGAAGGAAGCGTGAGCTACACGATGAATGCACATAGTGCTTATCCATGTACTGCATGTGCTGTCAAAAGGGCTCACGGTTGTCGTTCGATCTGGGAGCATCCAAGGGTGGACACGTACAATCCGTGGGGTTTGGGTTCTGGCTAGTCAGAACGCACAACACATGTCGCGCGCACAGTGGGGGGGATATCATATGGAGACCAACATTCAGTGAAAACCATGAGGAAATGATGTTTTGAAGTTTAAAGAAAAATCCAAAAAATGCCGGATGTTAAGAGGATGATGTTTTATTGCCACACAAAATTTCAAGTTGAAACACATGACGAGATGTGAGCTATGAAAAAGACAAAATCAGTGTTGAATAGTGTCGAATAGTAATGTCACTATTCAGGGCGGAATTTGTCTTTTTCATAGCTCACATCTCATAATGTTTTTCAACTTGAAATTGTGTGTCCCAATAAAACATCAGCTTCTTAACATCCCACATTTTTTCAGATTTTTATGAAACCTTAAAATATGGTTTCCACGAAGTTTTCATTGAATATTGGCTTTCATGAGTTAACCCATTTCGTGAGAAGAATCTCGGTTTTAAATCCCCGTAAATCCAAAACTAAGGTGAAAATCATGAAACCTGCCATGGTGTCACGACATGACACTTATATGTCGAGGAATTTTTCCGTCCATTGTGGCGCAAGTTTTATAACAAGCCTCTTACAAACCGGAGGTTCTCTCAAAGAAGCCTCGTGGTTTCCATAGGGAAACGTGTGCCCCTTGTGGGCGAAACGCAATCACCACCTCTTTACGCCTTATATTTTCTTCTACGGGGAACATGGAATGACAGGATATCCGTGCTAAAATTTAAACTTATTCAGGGTTCGTTTGGCCTTTTTATAAACTAATTGGGTTTCCTAGGCATTTAATGTCCATAATTCAAATCTGAACTACAAATACATTCTACATTTCACCAAAATGGCTAGAATAAGTATACATTTGTCCTTGGGTGCATGTTTAGGTCCCATGCCAGGAATGGGAACGAATTACAACCGTACCGGTGTCATGGCTCGTCCTCAAACATTTCTAATCTCGGTTTTGAAGTCCCCATAAATCCAAAACTTGCCAGAAAGTCATCAAAGGTGGCATGGTGTCACGTCATGGCACATATATGTCATGGTAAAAACATTGTCCAATTCGGGCCAAGCTTTATTACAAACCTCTTACAAAAACTGGAGCTTCTCTCAAAGAAGCCTCGTGGTTCCGATAGGGAAACGTGTTCCCCTTGTGGGCGAAACATAATTAGTACCTCTTTTCGTTTTGTACTTTATTTCACGGGCAACATGGAATCAGAGGATATCCGTGCTGAAATTTAAACTTATTCAGGGTTTGTTTGGCCTTTTTATACACTAATTGAGTCTCCTAGCCATTTAATGTCCATAATTCAAATCTAAACTACAGATACATGCTCCAGTTCACCAAAATGGCTAGAAAAATTATACATGTGTCCTTCGGTGCATGTTTAGGTCCCATGCCAGGAATGGGAACGAATTACAACCGTACCGGTGTCATGGCTCGTCCTAAAACATTTTGAATCTCGGTTTTTAAGTCCCCATAAATCCTAAACTCACCAGAAAGTCATCAAAGGTGGCATGGTGTCACGTCATGGCACATATATGTCGTGGTAAAAACATTGTCCAATTTGGGGCAAGCTTTATTACAAATCTCTTACAAAAACTAGAGCTTCTCTCAAAGAAGCCTCGTGGTCCGATAGGGAAACGTGTCCCCCTTGTGGGCGAAACGTAATCGCTGCCTCTTTTCGCCTTG
The DNA here is from genome assembly GCF_002162155.2 of Triticum dicoccoides. Taxonomy (NCBI): domain Eukaryota; kingdom Viridiplantae; phylum Streptophyta; class Magnoliopsida; order Poales; family Poaceae; genus Triticum; species Triticum dicoccoides. The sequence continues at coordinate 182,701,852 of NC_041386.1, read as the reverse complement.
TATTTTCTTCTACGGTAAACATGGAACAATAGGATATCCGTACTAAATTTCAAATGATAATCACTGCCTCTTCTCGCCTTGAACTTTGTTTTCTACAGGCAACATAGAATAACAGGAGTGTCGAGCTGAAATTTGAAACTGTTCAGGGTTCGTTTGGCCATTGTATATATTACTAATTACTAAGTTTTCTATGCATTTAATGTAGTCCATGATTCAAATTTGAACTACAACCACATGCTCCAGTGAAACAAAATGGGTGGGAAATCGTACATGTGTCATTGGGTGCATGTTTTGGTCTCATTTAAGGAATGAAAATGAATTACAAACTTGTCGTCGTCCTGAGACATTGAATATCTCGGTTTTTAAATCCCAGTAAATGAAAATGTCACCCAAAAAACAAGAAACTTGGCATGATTTCATGACATGGCACATATATGTCGTGGTAAAAAAATCGTCCAGTTTGAGAAGAGGCGCACACATTAGTAGCCAACGAAGTCCTTTTTGAGACAAAAAGCTGACATGTTAATATCGCAAACGGTCGTAATATATTTACCATGTCAAAAATTTAACCATACTCGGTGGCGTGTGTGCACCTGTTTGATTAGAAAGGACGAGCGCGAGAAGTCCGCCGTGCAGACTCGACGGGACGCGTGCGAGCAGTCCGTCGTGCAGGCTCGAGTGGATGCGTGCATCCTGGCCACCTCACAGGCTCGACGGGACACGTGCGAGCAGCAAGGCCACCCAAGCTCACCGGGAAGCGAGCTCTTTGACCTCCATGCACCAGCCGCCGCCCGCTTCGCTCAAAACTTCTCCATAATGGGTTAATTAAAGCACCTGGACGGAGGGTGTTTGCTTGTGATCGCATGGCAGCATTTGCTTTGTTCATGTTTTCAACTCATATTCCGCCCTAATTTAAATTGCCACATAGGGCAACAGATAATACGACCACAAATAAAATGGCAACGGATAATACGATGACAAATTTACAATGGCGATGATACTAATTGTCTTACATATTCCGGATAATTTAAAATGCCACATGCGGCAAAGCCCGGAAGACACGGGGGCAAGAGAAGAAGGAAATTGCGGACATCGATCTGGGTCGCTACTCTCCCTACTCGTCGATGGATCGCCGGTGGCGAAATCCTCCAGCTCCGTCTTCAATTCCTCACGACTTTGCTTGAAAGCAGCCACGGATTCCTCCACCTCCTGCTCGCGCTCGATCCAGAGCTTCCTCAAGGCACCCATCAGTTCCTCAACGACCGCTTTCAGCGTCATCTCCAAGGCACTGCTCTGCTCATGCAGCATCTTCCAGCCGGCGGCCTCCTCCTCTTTCTCGGTGACCAACTTGAGGAGCTTCGCATTGTCACCCATGAGTTGCTCGACAAGGCCGGTCGCCATGTCAACCGAGGCATCGCTGGTCTTAAGCAGCTTTGTCAAGCCGTCGACCAGCTCCTGCGGCGTAGTGACGCCATCGAGAATGTCGTTGTTGCTGGCGAAGCACTTCAGGAATGCCGCGAATGCACTTGTGGGAGCCCTCGCGTGCTCGTGGAGCTTGTTCGAGGGCTCTGTGGCGTGTCGGGACATCTCTGCTGCGGCTGCACCTTCTCATCGGCACATCTTGTAACACCCACAATGCGGCTATATCTACCACGTGTTAGGGCACGACTTAGAGGCATAGCCGCATGGTAGTCTTGTCGCAAGAGGGGTAATCTTCACACAATCCCATGTACTGAATAAGAAAGGGATAAAGAGTTGTCTTACAATCGCCACATCACAGAATACATAAATAATTCATACATCATCCAAATACACTCAAAGACCGACTATGGTCAAATCCGAATAAAAGGAAGATAAACCCCAAATGCTAGATCCCCGATCGTCCGAACTGGGCTCCACTACTAATCATCAGGAAACAAAACGTAGTAACGGCCCAAATCCTCGTTGAACTCCCACTTGAGTTCGGTAGCATCACCTGCACTGGTATCCTCGGCACCTGCAACGGTTTGGAAGTATTCGTGAGTCACGAGGACTCAGCAATCTCACACCCGTGAGATCAAGACTATTTAAGCTTATGGGTAGGAGAAGGTAGTAAGGTGGAGCTGTAGCATGCACTATGCATATATGGTGGCTAGCATACGCAAATAAGAGCGAGAAGAGAAGCAACGCATCGGACGAGAAGCTAGAAGTGATCAAGAAGTGATCCTGAAACTACTTACATTCAAGCATAACACAAGACCGTGTTCTCTTCCCGGACTCCGCTGAAAAGAGACCATCACGGCTACACACGCAGTTGATTCATTTTAATTAACTAAAGTGTCAAGTTCTCTACAACCGGATATTAACAAATTCCCGTCTGCCACATAACCGCGGGCACGTCTCTCGAAAGTTTATACCCTATAGGGGTGTCCCAACTTAGCCCATCACAAGCTCCCATGGTCAACGAAGGATATTCCTTCTCTCGGGAAGACCCGATCAGTCTCGGAATCCCTGTTGAAAGACATTTTGACAATGGTAAAACAAGACTAGCAAAGCCGCCCGATGTGCCGACAAATCCTGATAGGAGTTGCACGTATTTCGTTCTCAGGGCACACCGAGGTGGCCCCGCAGGTTGCCCGGTTCGGACCAACACTAAGAGCAGCACTGGCCCGGGGGGTTTAAAATAAAGATGACCCTTGAGTCTGCAGAGCCCAAGGGAAAGGTATAGGTGGTAGGTAGGCAAATGGTAAAACCAAGGTTGGGCCTTGCTGGAGGAGTTTTATTCAAGGCGAACTGTCAAGGGGTTCCCATAACACCCAACCGCGTGAGGAACACAAAATCAAGGAACATAACACCGGTATGACGAAAACTAGGGCGGCAAGAGTGGAACAAAACACCAGGCATAAGGCCGAGCCTTCCACCCTTTACCAAGTATATAGATGCATTAAAGTAAATAAGAGATAATAATGATATCCCAACTATATCCATGTTCCAACATGGAACAAACTTCAACTTCGCCTGCAACTAGCAATGCTATAAGAGGGGCTGAGCAAAAGTAGTAACATAGCCAAACAACGGTTTTCTAGGAAGGTGGGTTAGGGCTTGACATGGCAACATGGGAGGCATGATATAACAAGTGGTAGGTAGTGTGACATAGCGATAGAACGAAACAACTAGCAAGCAAAGATAGAAGTGATTTCGAGGGTATGGTCATCTTGCCTGCAAAGTTCTCAGAGTTGTCGAAAGCTTGATCCTCGATAGCGTACTCAACAAGTTCCTCGTTCATGTACTCGTCTCCCGGCTCTACCCAAGTCAAGAACACAAGCAATGGAACAACAATCAATCACGTAGCAATGCACAAGCAACATGATGCAATACATGGCATGATAGGCAAGACATGATATGCAATGCATATGCGTGCTCCGGAAGGGAAAGAATGATCAAGGCATCAAATTGACAAACCAAGTATGCCGCTGGAAAGATGAGATGATTTCGGTTGAAATCAATATAAAGATCAATGGAAAAGGATGCACGGTTTGCAAATGACAAGCATCACAAGAATGACGCAGATCTGCGATTAACAGCATGATACCACTTAGAATGCAACAAGAAACTAAGCTACTGCACTCCAACATAGCAACAAAGCATACGACAGTAATGTACAATAGATGCTTGACAAAACATGAACACTTAGCTACGGCTAAATCACACTAGAACAGGTTCAAACAAGCATGACAAAAGTGCAAAAGATATCAGATTCACAAACTTGGTGAAAATACTAACATGTCAAAAACAGCATCAGGAAGCAATGTTTAGAGCAAGTAAACAACATGCTACAGGAACATATCATAGCAAACAAAGGCAAGACATGATTCCACTAAATGCATAGAACAAAAGTTCGTTAGTGAATATGAGCCAAAAAGGCACAGAAGATGTGATGGCACCCATGTAAACATAGCAAGTTTTATAAACAGATTCAGACTTAGAAGAAAAACAGAGCATGGCATAAACAAATTTACGATAGCAACTTTGCGAGCGCATGCCACTCACCACAAAGCATTAAATGACAACATAAGCATAAAAACAGTAAGAAGACATGTTCATGAAGCCAAACATGGCAATAGAAAGTTCATAGGATGCATTATTAACTAGCAACAACCATGGCAATATTGATTAACATGTTAACAATCTACCAGGAACATTTTATAGCAAACATACAGCAAGAAAATGACATGCTAGAGCACTCGATAATTTCAAACAGGGGCATTAATGTATAGATCATGACCACATGTTCAAAACATCCTCAATGAAATATCCCAAAATAAGCATGGATCTCAATCTAGCATCAAGTTTACATGGCATCAAAATAACAGCAGGAAAAGGATTTACCAGAATCCAAAGTCCCTGAAAACAGCAACATCACGGAGCCTAGTTTGCATGCTTGTACTATTCACCACATAGATCACAAAAATACAATATATGCACACCTGTAAAGATGGCATGTTTTATTTCAGAACACATGTAGACCTCATGCTCATGTGATGCACACATCAAATGCAACAAAAATGAGAAATCACCATGTTCTGCTAAGCACCAGCAGTTAACATTTTATAGAACTCTTGCAACAATGGAACTGGCACCATAATAGACAGTAACATGCATGGAAATGCTTCTAACATGAAGAGATCAACGAGATGAACAATTTGACATATCATATTCATGATTTGGAGCCACGGTCATGGAGATATGATGCGTTGAACAGGTGCATAAAATATGTTAGGGGAACCGGGGACTTAGTGAAATTTCACCTTCCAGATCTGGATCTAGGGTTCACACGCGGATCGAGGTTCGCCGGACTTGGGGGTCGCCGGAGACGGCGAGGCCGGGGCGTCGCCGGCCGGATCCG
>NC_041386.1:182501810-182696247 GCF_002162155.2 Triticum dicoccoides | reverse complement strand
CGACGTTGAGTGGCGGGGAGGTGCTGCGGAGAGGCGTCGGTGGTTGGAGTGCGGCGGCGCCGTCGATGCGCGGTGGCGACGGGCGGTCGGCGGCGGAGGTCGCGGGAGGCGCGGAGCGGCGGACGCGCGGGAGGAGCGGGACGGCGGCGCGCGGGCTCGGGGGCCCGACCTGGGCCGAATGGGCCGGCGGCGGTGGGCGGTCAAGATGCCACGTGGCCAGCTCCGGTTGGACGGGGCGTGGCGGCAGACGCGTCCGACACCGTCCGGACGTGTCTGGCGCAGAGAGAGGAGCGGGGCTAGGGTTTGGACCCGGATGTCGGGGGAGATGCACATATTTGTAGGTAGAGGGAGTTTGGAGTGTCCAAATGAGGTGCGATTTTCACCCACACGATCATGATCCAACAACGGAGAACATGGAGATGGTTTAGATGGGTTATTGGGCTGTTTTGGAGGGGTGTTGGGCTGCAACACACAAGAGGCTTTTGTGGTTACACGGTTAACCGTTGGGGCATCAAACGGCCTCCAAAAGGAACGAAATTTGACAGGCGGTCTACCGGTGGTGTACCAAGGCCACTTGACAAATCTCGACCCATTCCGAGAATGTTTAACTCCCACTCACGAAAAGAGACAAGAGGGGTGCGTCGGGTGTGTGTGGGAGTGTCGGATTGTGAAACGGACAACGGGGAAAATGCTCGAATGGATGAGACGAACACGTATGAAACTGCGATGCCCATGATGACATGGCATGAAATGCATGACATGAACAAAATGCAAATATGTCAAGAGTTGGAGTTACAAATATGGCAAGTTACATCCGGGGTGTTACACCTCTCTAGTGCTTCCGCGGCCTTGGTATTTGTTGCCTGGTTATATGTCCACCCTAAACTCGTCCTACCGGTCATGGCGGAATGACTTGACAGAAAAACACAGTTTTGTGGGTGATGAGGAGAGGAAATGTGAAGATATTTTCGAGTGGGTAGTTTTTATAGCCCGGTGCTAAGTGTGAACACATATTAGTTTGATAGGTGTGAACAGATTTGCAATTACTTATTGCGTTGTAATCAGCAATGTGACAAGAAACAAGGTCAAAATTTATTGATGGTAGAAGGTTGACCATGTAGTTGCCACGTGTTATTTATCACACAAGTGTTAACATAAGGAAATGCATGTGTAACTTACTAATCATCGTACACGAGTACTCGCAGACGCATCGTGTGTGATACTCCTAGCCACTGCAAGCAACTAGTTCGCATTTTTCAAAGTTTTTTGTACACACAGTCGCACATGAATTAACTGTATTAACCGTCTGTGTTGTAAATTATCATCGCAAACAGTTCATGCGAGTCGGTTGTTTGCCACGTATTACACACATCTTGTTAAGTTGAACCGTTTCTATTGCGTTCGCTAATTCAAAACAGTTCGTCCGAGTGAACCGTATGCCCTATATCACACACACCTTGATCTGGCTAACCGTTTATGTTGCACTCCCTAATAGAAAATGGTTCATCGGAGCGAACTATATGTTGTATATTGCACACACATTGATATGGCTGCCCGTTTCTGTTGTTCTGCCTCATCGCAAACAGTTCGAACGGGTTAACCGTGTGCCCTGCATCGCACATGCAACTAAAATATGAACCGTGTTTTATGCATCCTCCATCGCAAACATTTCGCACCTTTTTTGATGGATTTTTTACATCCCTGTTTGTGATTAATGCATCGCACACAGTTTCGTCAAAGGATCTCTGATCGTAGTGTCGCTTTAGCAGCATCCTGCAGTAGTGATAGCCTTGGTTTCACAACCTAAGAGAGTATGGCGTCTAGCATAGGAAATTAGCACCATAGAGGTCCTTACCTTGATGGTACTAATTTTGCTAGTTGTGAGCATAAGACGAAAATGCATATTCTTGGACATAACCCCGCCATTTGGCCTATTGTGTGTATTAGCTTGCAAGGTGAATTCTTTGACGCGAGAGAACCAAACCATGAAGCTACCGCAGAAGAGTTCAAGATGCTACCATACAATGCTCAAGCTTGCGATATCTCTGCCTCTTTTCGACTTGTATTTTCTTCTACGGGCAACATGGAACGACAGGATATCCGTGCTGAAAATTAAACGATAATCACTGCCTCTTCTCGCCTTGAACTTTGTTTTCTACAGGCAACATAGAATAACAGGAGTGTCGGGCTGAAATTTGAAACTATTCTAGGCTCGTTTGGCCATTGTATATATATATATTACTAATTACTAAGTTTTCTATGCATTTAATGTAGTGCATAATTCAAATTTGAACTGCAACCACATGCTCCAGTGATGCAAAATGGGTGGGAAATCGTACCTGTGTCATTGGGTGCATGTTTACGTCTCGTTTAAGGAATGAGAATGAATTACAAACTTGTCGTCATCCTGAAACATTGAGAATCTCGGTTTTTAAATCCCAGTAAATAAAATGTCACCCAAAAAACAAGAAACTTGGCATGGTTTCATGACATGGCACATATATGTCGTGGTAAAAAAAATTTCCAATTTGAGAAGAGGCACACACATTAGTAGCCAACGAAGTCCTTTTTGAAACAAAAAGCTGACATGTTAATATCACAAAAGGTCGTATTATATTTACCGTGTTGAAATTTAACCATACTCGGTGGCGTTCGTGCAGCTGTTTGCTTAGACAGGACGAGCCCGAGAAGTCCGCCGTACAGACTCGACGGGACGTGTGCGAGTAGTCCGCCGCGCAGGCTCAACGGGACGTATGCATCCTGTCCACCTCGCAGGCTCGACGGGACACGTGCGAGAAGCAAGGCTGCCCATGCTCACCGGGAAGCGAGCTCTTTGACCTCCATGCACCAGCCGCCGCCCGCCTCGCTCACAACTTCTCCATTAATGGGTTAATTAAAGCAACTGGACGGAGGGTGTTTGCTTGTGAGCCCATGGCAGCATTTCCTTTGTTCATGTTTTCAACTCGTATTCCGCCCTAATTTAAATTGCCACATAGGGCAACGGATAAGACGACCACAAATAAAATGGCAACAGATAATACGACCACAAATTTACAATGGTGTAGAAAATAATTGTCTTACATATTCCGAATAATTTAAAATGCCACACACGGCAAAGCCCGGAAGACATGTGGGCAAGAGAAGAATGAAATTGCAGACAATGATCTGGGTCGCTACTGTCTCTACTCGTTGATGGATCGCCGGGTGGCGAAATCCTCCAGCTCCTTCTTCAATTCCTCACGACTTTGCATGAAAGCAGCCACGGATTCCTCCACCTCCTGCTCGCACTCGATCCAGAGCTTCCTGAAGGCACCCATAAGTTCCTCGACGACAGCTTTCAGCCTCATCTCCGAGGCACTGCTCTGCTCATGCAGCATCTTCCAGCCGGCGGCCTCCTTCTCCTTCTCGCCGACCAACTTGAGGAGCATCATATTGTCACCCATAAGTTGCTCGACGAGGCCGGTCGCCTTGTCAACCGAGGCATCACTGGACTTGAGCAGCTTCATCAAGCCGTCGACCAGCTACTGCTGTGTAGTGACACCAGCGAGAATGTCGTCGTCGCTGGCGAAGGACTTCAGGAACACCGCGAATGCGCTTGTGAGAGCCCTCCTGTGCCCGTGAGAGCTTGTTCGAGGGCTCCGCAGCGCGTCGGGACATCTCTGCTGTGGCTGCGGCTTCGTGGCGGGACCTCTCTAGTGCTTCCGCGGCCTTGGTCTTTGCTGCCTGATTATATGTCCATCCTAAACTCCTCCTACCGGTCATGGCGAAATGACTTGACAGAAAAAACAGTTTTGTGGGTGATGAGGAGAGGAACTGTGAAGTAATTTTCGAGTGGGTAGTTTTTATAGCCAGGTGCTAAGTGTGAACACTTACTAGTTTGATAGGTGTGAATAGATTTGCAATTACTTATTGCGTTGTAATCAGCAATGTGACGAGAAACAAGGTCAAAATTTATTGATGGTTGAAGGTTGACCACGTAGTTGCCACGTGTTATTTATCACACAAGTGTTATAAGGAAATGCATGTGTAACTTACTAATCATCGCACACGAGTACTCGCAGACGCATCGTGTGCGATACTCCTAGCCACCGCAACCAACTAGTTTGCATTTTTCAAAGTTTTTTGTACACACAGAATCGCACATGAACTAACTGTATTAACCGTCTGTGTTGTAAATTCTCATCGCAAAGAGTTCATCCGAGTCGGTTGTTTGCCACATATTACACACATCTTGTTAAGTTGAACCGTTTCTATTGCGTTCGCTATTAAAAAACAGTTCGTCTGGGTGAACCGAATGCGCTATATCACACACACCTTGATCTGGCTAACCGTTTATGTTGCACTCCCTAATAGCAAACGGTTCATCGGAGAGAAATGTATGCCGTATATTGCACACACATTGATATGGCGGCCCATTTCTGTTGTTCTGCTATCACAAAAAGTTCGAACGGGTTAACTATGTGCCCTGCATCGCACATGCAACTAAAATCTGAACCATGTTCGATGCATCCTCCATCGCAAACTTTTTGCACCTTTTTTGACGGGTTTTTTACATCCCCGTTTGTGATTAATGCATCACACACAGTGTCGGATTTCGGGTTCCGGCAGACCCTTGAGGTTTGAACACTGGGGTGCGCGCGGAGATCTCTCCCCTACCGATCTACGTCCAATCTCCTCGCGTGATCTAAGCTGAAAACAACGAACAACACAAGGGACACGAGGTTTATACTGGTTCGGCCACCGTTGTGGTGTAATACCCTACTCCAATGTGTGGTGTGGTGGATTGCCTCAGGGGCTGATGATGAACAGTACAAGGGAAGAACAGCCTCGTGAGAGGTGTTCTTGAGCTGGTGCGATGAACTTCTTGGATGAGTTCAGTTGCCTCTCTCTCTCTCTCTCTCTCTCTCTCTCTGCTAGGGCTCTATCAGATCTCTAGATGTCTCTACTCTTGGATGTCCCGATCCCTCCTCTACTTTGTGGTGGCTAGCTCTATTTATAGAGGCCCTGGGCCTCTCCCCAAATAAAGAGCGGGAAGGGCGCCAACAATTGGCCATTTTGAAGGGGAACATCTAGTACAAGTTATCCTGACCAAAGGTGGTCTTCGGCTGCCAAAAGTACTGGTGATGACGCCGTATTGGGATCCATGGTGACCTCTGTCCTGCCGCTCTGCTGGTCTTGGTCTCGTTGCACCGGAATGGTAACCTTTGCCCGATGCCTTGGCCTGTGCTTGCCCCCTTTGCACCAAAGGGGAAACAAGGACGCTGCGCAGGCCGGCGCCCGCCTGGTCTCGATCGTCATGGATTGCGTCACGGGCTCCTTGCGAGGTACCCTTGCCTTGATCTCTCCGCCTCCTCGCGAGCCTGCCTGATGAGGCTTCCTCTGAGGAAGCTTTCTGTCGTCTGCCCCGCGAGGCTTGGCCCCTCACGAGGGTCTTGAGTTTGAGCTGATGAAGATGGGCCGCGCTGGGCCCCCACTTGAGCCACGCCGCAGGTCGCAGGTAGGCAAGTCTGGGGACCCCCGTTCCCAGAACGCCGACAGTAGCCCCTGGGCCCAAGGCGCGCCCGGGCTTGGCCTAGCAGGGAAGCGAAGGGGCAAGCACGAAGTGCCGCGGGCCCAAAAAGCCTGCGGCCTCGGGCGCCGCGTGGTGATTGATTGGACGTGGGCGTCTGCGCTTCCCCACGACGCCTTGTTGTGCGCCCGGCTAAGCGGACCCGCAGTTGCACATAGTTGTTCCTCCTTTCTGCTGCTCGCCCGCCTCCTACCTTTCCTTCCTCTTCGAGCTCCAGTCTCCGCCGCCAACCCAGCTCGAGTTCTTCCCTCTCGTCACCGCCATGGAGCTGACGATTAAAGGAAGGGGAAAGAAGCCCGTGCCTTCGCCCCGCACACCTCCGGCGGCGGCCCCTGCCGTTGCTCGGTCGATCATACTCAATCCAGAAGCTTTGAACAAGGTCCGCTCCGCCCTTGCCACGATCTTCAATGAGTGCGGCAGGACCACAGTCTGGCCTGCATCCCATGCCGCCCTTGATAGGATCATCACGGAGGTTCGATTCTTCGCTGATGCCCTATGGGCGGGTCTGGTTCCCCCCTTTTCCACCTTCTTCAATGCGGTGTTCTCCCATTATCAGATCCGCATGATGCACCTTGAGCCAGAGTCCATTACTCTTCTGGCTGTCTTTGCTTTTGTTTGCGAGGTGATGATAGGCATTCCTCCTTCCGTTGCCCTGCTGCGCCACTTCTTTACCTTGCGCCTGAGCGACCCCACTCAGTGCTCAGGGTGTGTGAGCTTCTTCCCTGTGCCAGAGACGGCCGCTTCAGGGATCGACTTCGGCCTTCCTTCTCCTGAGGCTAGGTTCAGAGAGCGGTGGCTGTACTTGGACGTCGGAGTGCCCAACCCTTTGCTCTCGCACCCGACCTTGCCTGCCGTTCCCAACCCAGGCTGGGATCATGAGGTGCTCGCGAGCCCCCGGCTCGCCTTCGTCTGGCGCCGCTTTCAGAGTTTGAGGGCGCTCAATGTGTCAGCACCCAAGGTGGTGAAGGAGTTCCTCCAATGTCTCATTGCTCCTCTACAACGCCACTCTCGCCGGATGTGGGACTTTGCGGGGCATAGAGACCGCATGCGGCTTCAGGAGGAGGACTTGGCGCCTGAAGTGCTGCGGACGGTGCTCGGGGTCTTGACTGGCGATCCTTCCCCAGGCATCCTTCGGAGCAATGGTGTCCTCTTGTATCTTTGCTCCGGCAGGGCCAATTTTGTGAGGCAGATGCCCAGCTTCGACGAGTGCGCACTGCGCCTGGCTGGCTTCATGGGGCCCCGCAAGAACCCAGCCGCCATGGTTGCTTCCCCTGCCGCCCATAGCGGTCCTTCCTCGGGCGACAGGGCGGGGAGACAAGAAATGGCGGGAGTTGAGGCAACCGATGTTGAGGTGCCGACGCCGCGAGAAGCCTCGAAGGCGGCATCTCCCGAGGCCCACCCTGGAGCGGCGGTAGGTGCGGAGTTGCGGCCTATGGTTCCTGAGGCCGGGGCTCCCGAGGACCCAGCCGTTCCTCGCGAGGCGACGCCTGATGGCGCCCCTCAGGCTGACTCCTCTAGCGCTGATTATCTTGACGCTTCTTCCGCACCAGAGGCCGACCCCTGCGCCAAGCGCTTAGGTCGGTTCCGCGTAGACTTCGTGGCCCTCCGCAAGAGAAAGGAGGCCTTGGGTGGCGACGACCGCCCGTGCCACTTTGTTGAAGCGCAGGAAGTACTTTGCCATGCACGAGTAAGTCTTCTTCTTTCTTTGCTCATTTACTTTGCTATCCCTGCGACTGATTGTGGCCCTTTGAGGTCCTGCCCTGCGAGACTCGCCGAGTCAGCCAGGGAGCCATCCCCCCAAGTTTCGCCTTCTCTGCTGGCCCTGGGCTCACCGAGCTCGAGCGGCACCCCTGCTGCCAGACCGGTTCGTGGAGTGGTCCATTCCATAGGGCACCTCGAGCCTGCACGCCCGCTGTCCTTTCTTCATGAGTCCTCCTGGGGCACATCCGGCTTGCCCTGCGTTCCTCCTCTGATCATAGATGGTGAATGGCTGAAGTCTATCTTTGGCTCCTCCTCTGTGGGTGGACCATTGCCATGCCGGATTCCTAGAGAGGTCCGCTCAGCGATGGCTAGGGCGCCAGCCCCCAGCTCCGCGCCGGGAGGGGGCTTGCCGCCTCGTGGCCCTCCGGATGCTCCAGTGGAAGAGGGTGATGCGGATGACGTGCTCAGGCGCGTCCGGGAGCGACACGCCCTTCGCGAAGAGTTCCTCCAGAGGGCGGCGGATGCGGTGAGCCGGATCGGGGCAGAGTTTGCTGACGAGGATGCGCGCCTCGAGGCCGAAGGTTTGCGCCTTGTTGAGGAGAGGCGCAAACTAAAGGTAGCCGTCGCCCTCGCGCGTCACCAACGTGATCTCGATAACGCGAAGGCTGAAGCGTTGATGGTAGCTTTGTGGGAGGCCTGCTCCCAGGCCATTGAGGAGGCTCGAGAGGCAGACCGATGGTGCAACGATGCGGAGGAGCACGCACGGGAGCTCCAAGCCTAGAGCAACTCCCTGGAGCAGCAAGTGGAACTGCACCAGGCGGCCCTTGAGTCGATGGGGGGGGCTCTGTTGACCGGGCGGAGTTTCTGAAGCGCGAGGAGGCACTGATGCTGGGGGCCGCCGAGCGCAATCTTGACCTTGAGCGGTTGGAGACGAGGGAGCGCCTAGTGTCTCGGGCGGAGGATGACGTTGCCACACGCGAAGCCCGGGCCCAGGAAGAAGTCGACCGCCGCGTGGCAGAGGCTCGCTCGGCCTTCGAGCGCGAATACGAGACGAGGTTGGGGCTGATCAAGGCCGAGGCTGAGGGCAGGACCGCAGCCCTCAGGGCCAAACTGGCCGAGGTGACACGGCGTGTGGACTCCTCTGCAGCCGCCCTCAGCGCGGCACAGGCGGAGCTATCCTCTTCCCGGGCCGAGCAGCTTCTTCTCCAACAGAGGGTCGATGACGCCGAGGCCGTCGCGCAGCGGAATGAGGACGAGATCTATCGGCGGCGGGTTCTGGATCATGAGCATGCCCCCATGCTTCAAACGCTTAGAGAAAGGGCCAGCACAGCTTTGGGCAACATCTGCGAGGCTGCCGCTAAGGAGCCGCACGAGGTCAACTACGCCGGCAACCTCCAGTTTTTCACCGATGTGGTGACGCTTCTGGAGGACCGCTCCAAAAGGTCCCGTTGGCTTGTCGAACAGAGGAGCCGAGCCTTGCTCGGGCGTGCATTCTCCCGCGTCTTCAGCTATCTACTGGGCAAGGAACCCCACTTCGACTTCGACGCTGCCATCGCACCCGTGCCCATAGCCGTCTGGGGTGACCTGGCGCGATGGGTGGAGGACAATGTGGATGCCCTCGTCAGGGCCTTTGCGTCTGATGATGACGGTTAGTCGTGGCCGCCAATGAAGGCGGTGTTGTGGATGTGCCTGGCGCTGACGGAGATGCCTGCGGCGGTGGCGGCAATGTCAACGACGCTAGTGATGCCTCCGAGGATGCCCAAGAAGATGCGGTGAATGATATGTCCGACTGACCGCATGTCACTGGTGTTTATCCTGCACGAAGAAGGTTCGGGCTTGGCCCTGAAGAATGTAAGAGCATTTTGGGAGGGGAAGCCCCTCATGTAAAGGTTTGCAATTAGTACCCTGGTAAGCATAATGTTGCATGTGAACTTAGCCGCTGGCCCGGTGATGGGTCAGCTGACTTGTGTACCTTCAGACCTCGACGAGTCCCGAGCGGGCCTGCAGGGGCCACCACACCTTGGGTGTCTTCTGATTAACTTGTAGATTCCGCGATGAAAACCTCCAGAAAGGGTGCGGTAATAGCGGTCCTGGTTGTAAACGTGCCTGGCCCGGGGGGCAGCCAATGCTAACTTTGGACGCAAAGCCGAAACCAGAACGCGAGAGACTGCTCGAACGAGACTAAACACCCCTTCCCCCAAACACACACAAGCATCGAGCTCAAATCCAACTTAAATCCAAATCGAAGAACTTTGTCAACAAGGAAAGGCAAAAGCAAAAGGTCGCGTTCGGCACCTAGTCTAGTCTTCGACGTCTTCTCACCAGCGCGGAGCTAAGTGCTGCCACTGGCGTGGGTGGGAGCCCCCGAGGGCAGCTCTCCGGAGACTCCGGGGCGTGTACAACCCCACTCATTATTACGTGAGAGTGTCACGGGCGGCGAGCTTCACAGGCACTGGGCCTTCTTCACAGGTACCTGCCTAGCTTCATATCGCCAGACGAGGGCCCCGCCTTGCGCCTCACTCTGCCGCCATTGACGGCGACCGGAAACCAAGGACGACGCCAATGGGGCAAAGCGGTCGCCAGCGGTTCCCTCGATGACCACATGTCCCCTGCCGGGGGCAGGCCCTGGGGCACCTCCCTGGCAGGGGCCTACCTCCTGAGAATGCCTTGCTCCGACCGCTGCGGGGACAAACCCGAATCTCGGCCCCTCTCCTGCAGCGCCCTGCGCCCTCCTCCTGAGGGGTATGAGGCTGCAGAATTGGGGCAGCCACCTGCTGTGGTGACCTGTATCTCCCGCGACCCATGGTTAGCGTAAGCTTGCTCCTGAGGGATGAGTGGTACCCGATAGTTGCCGCCGCCGATGCGGTTGTCGAGGCTCTCCTAGGGTTCCTGAAAGAGCTCGGCTCCTGGCGTCTCCTCGCCCCAGCCTAGCCCGAGGAATGAGCCATGATCTTCTTCCAGTGCGCACCCCTGATCCACCATGATCTTCTTCCAGTGTCTGGTACGTGGGATTCCAAGGATCCGCTCATGGCAGCGTATCGATGAGAGGTGGACATAGTGGCTGGTCATTTCAAGGGTTATCAGGTTGACCATATAGACTGGCTAAAGAATGAAGCGGCAGACGCTTTAAGTCACCTAGGCTCTCAGCGTAAACCGGTGCCACCCAATGTCTTCCTGGATGTACTTCATAATCCGTCGGTCAGGTTACCCACAGAGGAGGAGTTGGCTATTGCTGATCCGGAGGCTCAATTGGTAATGGCTCTTCATGTTATACTGGATTGGACAGTCCCATACCTAGCCTACATGAACCGGGGCGAGTTACCAGGTGATGAAACCTTGGCCCGGCAAATAATCTGGTGATCCAAGTCAATGACCATTGTCAATGGGGAGTTACATCATTACAACGTCACAGGGGCGATTCAGCGTTGTGTGTCTCCTCAAGAAGGTTGTGAGATCTTGCGAGAGATCCACGAAGGTGATTGTGGTCACCACGCCGGTTCAAAAACCTTGGTTGTCGTGGATTTGTCACGGTAGATGTCCTCGTGAAAGGACTTAGTCGTGGAGCCATCACAACGGGTTAGCTTAAAGGGGTTAAACCGGACAAGGGGACACGGGAGTTTATACTAGTTCGGCCCCTTTGATGAAGGTAAAAGCCTACATCTAGTTGTGATTGCTATTGCAAGGGTTTCGAAGGCCAGGGAGGAAATCTGCTTTGTCTGGCTCTCGAGTTGTTGTTGTCTATCTCTAAACCACGGCCGGGTCGTCCCTTTATATACATAGGTTTACGCCTGCCAGGCTACAGAGTCCCGAAGCCGGTTTATAAACGTATCCGGTTCGGCCTCTCTCTTTCTATCTTACTATACAAGTTACATGACTAGGCCTGTTTACATTTACAGACTGTAACCCGCCTTTGGGCCCTCCGTAAAGCGCCATCATCTTTACATCTTCATGGGCTTCTATTCTTCAAAGAGTCAACCCGACTACATAAGACCGGTTTACCTCCAGTAGTAATATCCCCAACATTAGGCCCCAAATTGGTTTGAACTTGTTCATGTCAATCTTCCACACTTTAGAAAAAAATCTTCTCTCTTATCTTCATTTTTGATCTTGTAAACCGCCGTGACGTCATACTTCAAAATTACGATAAACCGTCCTGGCGTCATCCATCCGTTGATGTCGGAGATTTCCTTAATTTAATATATATCCAGTCATCAAGGCGACACCTTTATTAAATTATCCATTTTTGGGCTCCTCGATTCTCGTACTTGCCAGTTTTTCACTTCACCTTATAAATAGGAACGAGGGGTCATTTTCACCGTTTCCCCCCATGCCTCTTCGCGTCGTCTTCCTCGCACCGCTCAGCCTCTGGAACTCCACCGCCACCATCGACCGTCGTCTCTGCTCCAACCTTGGCCGCTGCATCACCCTGAACGCACCAGAAAACTGCGGCGCCCTTCCGCTTCCTCATCAACTCCGGTAAGTTCTCTAAATTTTTTCACCATAGATCTGTTCTAGGGTTTTGACATTCTTCGCAGTTCTTCCAAAGTTCATCAATGCTATTCTTCCCTGTTCTTCCTTTAATAGATGGACACTTCATGCTTGATGCATCTCTTGCCGTAGCTTACCTACCATGGTCATCACAAATCCTTATGCGCAAAGAACTGATCTAATCTGTCAAAAAATGCTTTAGTTCTGCACCCCTTCAAGATCCAATTATTTTTGCTTTTCTGTCCTATCTTTAGATCCGAAAGTTTTATACATCATTGTGAGATATGTTTCTATGTTCCTGTGAGATCCATTTCTCCTCGCACCAATATAAGCGGTTTATCATTGTATAAATAGCCTATGCCATTAGCCCTCTGATAAACCGGAAGAGCATGTTACCTTCATAATTATGCTCCGGTTTAACAGTGTCTGATCAATCCTGCGCTAGCATTACCTTTCTTTCTCATTATAGTAGTCTCCGGGTTTTACCATTTATCATATCAGTATGTTTCTTACTCCCTTGTCTCTTGTGTATAATCATGCATAATTTATAAACCGGCCTTTCATTTTCAGTTTGTTCGCTTTGCAATGGCCAAACAATTCACTGCCTGCAACTGGGCTCGTTCCCGGGTTACTGAGGCTCAATTGAATGAGATGGTTAGCATCGGCTCTCCGCCTAAGAAAACTAAGATCAAATGGCAAGTTCCAGGAACTGAGAATCCTCCAACCCCAAGACAAGGCGAAGTGGTAATCTTTGTTGACCATATAGGCCGTGGTTTCAAACCGCCAGGGTCAAAATTTTATCGAGATGTGCTTGCCAGCTTCCAGCTGCATCCACAAGATATTGGTCCCAACTCAGTCTCCAGCTAATGCAATTTCCATGTCTTTTGTGAAGTCTATTTACAAGAAGAACCAACTGCAGAACTGTTCCGGGATTTCTTTCACTTAAACAGGCGCACAGAGTTTGTGAATGGCCCGAACACAGAGCTTGGTGGTGTCTCGATTCAAAAGCGGAAAGAAGTGGAATTTCCTCATGCCAAACATCATAGCCACCCAAAGGAATGGAACCAAACATGGTTCTATTGCAGAGACACTTCGCCTGAGGATGAAAATCCCCTCCCCGGCTTCCGTGATCATAGATTATCCAATACTCACCCAATGCCACAACGCCTGAGCTCTTCAGAAAGGGCAAAATACGCTCCTCAATACCGGTGAAGTTGATGATCCTCAACGCCACTGCAACATCCAATTATCTAAGGAAGAAGTTACTGATGGGGTAAAGAAAAGTCTGAATGAATCGGAACTGGTCTGTAGTCAAACCGGTCTGAATCCCTTCTACACCAAGAACAAACCGCCTGCTGTAAGCATTACACTTCCTCTTCATCTCTAATATCTTTGACTTATACAAGCTGTAACCCTTCTTTATATGTATAGGGTGATGACCCTTTCTGGAAACGGAAACCCATAGAGAAAGCGGCAAAGCCAACTGGAGATAAAGTGGTCAAACCAACCCGCCCGAAGACCAAAGCCGTAAAACAGACATCAAAGCAGAAAACGGCTAACCGGATTACTATGGAACTTGATGATGATACTGATGACCCAGAAGTTGAGGTAGAACTTGAATCACTTGGCTCTCTTATTATGCATCTTGTTAACAATGATCTTCCTCAGGAGGAGGCAGAAGCTAGTCAGGCTGAGGACGTAGAGCTAATTACCCTTTCCTCCTGTTCAGACTCTATGCCAACACAAAAAAGTCGCCAAACAATTCGGAAAGCAAGCTTTTATCATCCTCTTGCTCACTTGGATCCAACATTTATTTTGAAGACTCAACAGCATGAAGCTCGTCGGACAACCCGGCACAGTGGCCAACAGGTCACCTCTACCGGTTTACCTGATACTCCAGTTCGGAAGTGCCGGTCTGAGGTCTCTCCTACTTCTGACCATTCTTACCCCAAGGCAGGTTATTTCAGACAGCCTCTTAATCCGGTCGATTCAAATTATCAGGTGACACCTCCTTCCTCTTCTGGTGAATTGACAGCAACTCAACTCCCCCTTTGAAAACTGTGGCCGGGTGAGTTATGAAAAACCTTTCCTTTCAATGCGCCCTACATCTTTTGAACAGGATATTAATCCTTTTTTATTCTGCTTGCAGGGCCAAAGCCAGACCCAGCAAGAAAGCTCGGGTCACCAATCCGCCAGAAGACCCTGTTGCCGAAGAAGAAGAACCAAGAGGTGAACCGGAGCAGACTGGTGAACCGGAAGGCCTCCATCCTGAAACAACTTTTGATGATCCGCCCCTTGATGGCCCACATACTGATGAACCAACAGGTATTGTGCCTGCCACCCCTGATACTAAACTGGCAGAACCAAACCGGGCTAATCCAATGAAAGACACTAAAATTCCATTATCATCCACCAAAAATCCTGAAGGCCAAGGTGACGACGTTATTATTACTGGAGCAGGCCACAGCTCTCCTGGTCATCCCATCATTTTGGCTCAGCATAGCGCCAAAGAAGAGCAAATTGCCAGGGATAAAGGTAAATGGAGCAGCGACTTATCAAACTATGCTCATCTTAACGCTGATGAGCTTCATTCCGGCTTCTTGAACCGTCTGCACTCAAACCGGGATTATGAAGCCGGTTTGGTGAATTTGATGAAAGAACGATATGAGGTAAATGCTTCTCCCTTGCACATTGATTTATAGCTGAAATACTATTCCAAGTAGTCTCCAAGAGCCGTTTTATGATTGTCAATCATAAACCGGGTCTTTGTAACACTTTAAGCATCCCATCATTGATCCTTGCCAAGGTGTGTCCTCAATCATAGATAAGACTCATGTTTGAAAAATTAGATAACGTTCTGCAGCATAGCCCCCAAAGGCAGGTTTAACTTGGCAAGTTAATCCAGTTTTTAATCCACACGGCCAGTTTAGAACAAACGTACATTAGCCCCCAAGTGTCAAGGATAATGCTTGCATTGCTCTAGAGACTTGCATAGAGGGTAGTATTTGAGAGAAAATAGGCATTATCCCCCAAGTATGAAGTGGATAACTTGTTATATGCTTTATACTTAGTGCATAAATATGTTGTTTTGTTGAATATACCTTCAATGTTGCAGGCTGAACTGAGAAGCAAAGATGCCCAAAACTCTGACTTACAAGAAAATGTGAAGTCTCAACAAGCCAAAGCTGCAAAAGCCAAAGAGGAGCTGACGCAGGCCCTGGCCGGAATGAAAAAATTGAAAGAATCCTTTAATCAAGATCGTGCTGAATGGGAAACTGAAAAAGCCGGTTTGACCAAAAGAGCTGTAGATGCCGAGGAAGCCGTGAAATTGGTGGTTGAAGAACTAGCCGGTTTGAAGCGCCAAATCAATGCTATGACCTCTACTATCTTTGGTAAGTGTCTGCTTATGTATGTTGCACCAGTCAATGAATCTTAAAACTGACCAAAATGTTGTTAAAATCTTTGGCAGGAACTCGGATCACCCATCTTGGTGCAGATATGCGGATGAAGTTCAAAGCGGCATATACATTGGTTGAGCAGCTATACTCTGGATCTCAGCGAGCCATTAGTACAGCGGCTTATAACAAACCGGCGCCAACGTTGATTAAAGAGACCCTTGAGAAGCTGAGCATGTTACCGGTGCGTATTGTCGAGTTGAAAAGAGCCGCTACGAGAATAGGAGCATTAACCGCCCTTATTCGAGCCAAGGCCTGGATTCCAGACCTTGAAGCGGAGGATATCATTAAAGGATATCCAGGCATTAAAGAAGACGGTTCAAACTTTGACAATGATGATCTTCGGCGGCTGACCAAACAGATGCGGCCAGCGGCCAGCAAATTGGCTGATGACACCGATTTGTCCCATTTTCAACCGTTTTATGATGCAGAAGGGAGAAGACAGACAGCCGAGATCCATGAAGTCGAAGAACTTGTGCCTCCGATTCGTAAGCACACTTATGCCCCTGATATTAACCCTTCTGATCTTATCCATGACGAAGCAGTGTTCCAAGCTTTAACCGGAATCGATTGGTCAACGGCTGATTTCCAGCGGCTGGGGAGGGATGAATAAGTGCCTACACCAACTGATCCGCAATCGTCAAACCGTCGTGATGAAGAGTCCTGATCCGGTCGCCGGTTTACATAGCTACTGTGAAAAACAATGGCACTGTTTGAGCCACTTTGAAGCTTGATGTAATAAGATAGCTGAAACTTTGTTTATCTGCCATGCCATCGAGCATGTTTCATAACACTTTGTGACAATCTGTGCCGCCCTTCAGGATATATTTTATGCATAGCCTATGATGACTTGCCTTCCTGGGTCCAAAAAAAACTTAAAAAGTGTCTAGCGGTTTACCGCTAAACATGTCATAATATCCAAGAAGTATATAGTACTTGAGCTGAGTAATCAAGTGTTTGTACAAAAAATAATGTACAGAACATACGTCATTGATTGACCAAATGTGTATACAACAAAGGTGTTTAACACCAACCCGATACGTTTGATAATTTCATCTTCATAATGTTGGTCTATCTATTAAACCGGACCAGTATAACTACCGGATTTTCTTCATAACACTGGCGATTTAGTCAAACCAGACCGGGTCAATGACCACTGGTTTATAATTGATCATGTGCCAACAACTGGTGGTTGGAAAGCATGACGGGTCAAGTATGCCAGTTTATCAAAAAATACTTATGATTGTCAACATACAAAATTCAAATAGGAAAATATGCGAGGCTTTTTACGAGCTGCCAGGCTCCAAATCGAGGCTTTTCATGGGCTGCCAGGCCCCTGAGTTAAACCATTTAACAAAGCCTTTTAAGATGGGCCTCCAATTAACCAATCATCGTTTTAACTGTGACAAGTTCAGGGTCTGTAAAAGATTGACTTGTCAAACGTTCGATGGGTCATGCCAGGATTACTTGGATAGGAGTGGCTTACTTGATGAAGGCAAGTTAACCCAGGGTTTTAGGTGAATACACCAGGCTTCCAAGCCATGGCTTGATAGCCAATTACGAGGGTCCTTTCAAACTATTTGTTGCTTTGCAAAAAAGAGCCCCCAAGTAACTTTGTGAGCGATGCTCAGCGTGTGCCTATGTTTGAGTTTGTACTGTGTACAATACTCTCTTTGGCTCCACAAATTTTTCCTTGTGTGGCTGAAATGCCTATCAAGAGGTGTAGCTGTGGTTCAAACATGACCAAGCCCCATAGTGATTTTCCTTATCTTTATGCAGATGCTAAAGCTGGTTTAACAAAGACTCCGCTTTGAACGTTAACTTGGAAAAGCACACACATGATATAAGAAAGAACAGATACCCCGCTTATAACGGAGGCTCCGGTTTATTATATGGTATAAACATTGTCATAAATATGTACAGGTGAAGAGACTATGGCTTCAAGTATAGTAAGGCCGAAGGAGAGCTATGTTCCATGGCCGCTTTGTCTCCTCCTCCGATTGACGTGAGTCTTCATGCTCTCGAACATCAATGAGGTAACAGGATCCGTTGTGCAGATTTTTGCTGACCACAAAGGGTCCTTCCCAAGGGGGGATAACTTGTGCATATTAGTCTGATCCTGGATGAGCCGGAGCACCAAATCACCTTCTTGAAAGGTTCTAGTTTTAACCCGGCGGCTATGATAACATCGAAGATCTTGTTGATAAATCGCCGAACGTGCTGCTGCAAGATCCCGCTCTTCATCCAACAGGTCCAGAGAATCCTGACGTGCCTTCTCATTATCAGCTTCAACATAAGCTGCCACACGGGGCGAATCGTGACGGATGTCACTAGGAAGAACCGCCTCCGCTCCATAAACCATGAAGAAAGGCGTGTAACCCGTAGACCTATTGGGTTTGGTGTTGATGCTCCATAGCACAGAAGGTAGCTCCTCGACCCAACAACTCGGCGTCCGCTTTAAGGGAACCATAAGCCTTGGTTTGATACCCCGTAGAATTTCTTGATTTGCCCTTTCCACTTGACCATTAGATTGGGGGTGAACCACTGATGCTAGATCAAGCCGGATGTGCTCACGTTGACAGAAGTCTTCCATCTCTCCTTGTGACAAGTTAGTGCCATTATCTGTTATAATGCTATGTGGAAAGCCAAACTGGAATATCACCTTTTTGATAAATTGAACCGCCGTGGCTGCATCACACTTGCTAACTGGCTCTGCCTCTACCCATTTAGTGAATTTATCAACTGCTACTAACAGATGGGTCTTCTAGTCCTTGGAGCGCTTGAAGGGTCCAACCATATCCAGCCCCCAAGTTGCAAATGGCCACGTAATTGGAATCATCCGCAACTCTTGAGCCGGAACGTGCGCACGGCGGGCAAACTTTTTACATCCATCACATCTTTTGACTAAATCCACCACATCAGCATGCGCCGTCAACCAGTAAAAACCGTGGCGAAAAGCTTTAGCAACCAACGACTTTGAACCGGCGTGGTGACCGCAGTCCCCTTCATGAATTTCTCGCAAAATCTCACAACCTTCTTGAGGAGAAACACATCGCTGAATTGCTCCTGAAACACTGTAACAATGTAACTCCCCGTTGAGTATGGTCATGGACTTGGAACGCCGGATTATCTGTCGAGCCAACGTTTCCTGAACTGGTAACTCGCCCCGGTTCATGTAATCCAGATATGGGATCGTCTAATCCGGTATGGCATGCAGAGCTGCCACCAACTGAGTCTCCGGATCAGGAATAGCCAAATCTTCTTCGGTTGGTATTTTGACTGACGGATTGTGCAATACATCAAGAAAGACATTGGGCGGAACCGGTTTACGTTGGGAACCAAGACGACTTAAAGCGCCCGCCGCTTCGTTCTTCCGCCGGTCTATATGGTCCACCTGATAACCTTTAAAGTGACCAGTCACTGCATCCACCTCTCGCCGATATGCAGCCATGAGTGGGTCCTTAGAATCCCAAGTGCCAGACACATGCTGAGCCACTAGATCTGAATCACCGAAGCACTTAACCCGACTCAAATTCATCTCTTTAGCCATCCGAAGACCATGGAGTAAAGCCTCATATTCAGCTGCATTGTTAGTACAAGGGAACATTAAACGGAGGAAATAACAAAACTTATCACCTCATGGGGAAGTTAATACGACTCCAGCCCCCGAACCCTCTAACTGTCTGGACCCATCAAAATGAATAGTCCAATATGTATTATCTAGTTTCTCCTCAGGTGCCTGTAACTCCGTCCAATCGTTGATGAAATCTACGAGTGCCTGGGACTTGATCGCCGTGCGGGGTATATATTTGAGCCCGTGGGGTCCAAGCTCAATGGCCCACTTGGCAATCCGGCCAGTTGCCTCTTTGTTTTGAATGATGTCACCCAGAGGAGCTGAACTGACCACTGTTATAGGATGGCCCTGAAAATAGTGTTTGAGCTTCCGGCTTGCCATAAACACCCCATACACCAGTTTCTGCCAATGCAGATACCTCTGCTTTGACTCAATGAGCACCTCACTGATATAATAAACAGGCTGTTGAACCGGCTACTCTTTGCCAGGCTCCTTGCACTCTACCACAATGCTACGCTGACAGCTCGGGCATTAGTAGCCACATATAATAATAATTGCTCGTTATCGATCGGTGCTACCAGCACGGGCGGTTCCACGAGCTGCCTCTTCAGATATTCAAACACCTTATCAACTGCCTCACTCCAGACAAAGTTATCCATTTTCTTGAGCATCTGATATAAGGGGATGGCCTTCTCTCCAAGGCGGCTGATAAACCGGCTCAAGGCTATAATCCGGCTGGCCAGATGTTGCACATCGTTAATACACGCCGGTTTAGCCAAGGACGTAATTGCTGCAATCTTTTCCGGATTAGCCTCAATGCATCTGTTTGAAACCAGAAAGCCTAAGAGCTTGCCTGCCACGACACCGAAAACACACTTCTCCGGATTGAGCATCATCTTGTAAACCCGGAGATTGTCAAAGGTTTCCTGTAGATCATCTATCAAAGTCTCCTCCTTTCTGGATTTGACCACAATATCATCTACATACGCATGAACATTGCGCCCAATTTGCTTATGAAGGCAATTCTGAACACATCGCTGGTAAGTTGCCTGGGCACTCTTGAGTCCAAAAGGCATGGAAACATAACAGAAGGCTCCAAAGGGAGTTATAAAGGTTGTCTTCTCCTGGTCCTTAACTGCCATTTTGATCTGATGATAACCAGAGTAAGCATCCAAAAAACACAAACGGTCACAACCCGCCGTAGCATCAATTATCTGATCAATGCGAGGGAGAGCAAAGGGGTTTGCAGGGCAAGCCTTGTTTAAATCTGTGTAGTCCACACACATGCGCCAAGTGCCGTTTTTCTTAAGAACCAGCACCGGATTGGCTAACCACTCTGGATGAAAAATTTCAACAATAAACCCAGCAGCCAACAAACGGGCGACCTCTTCACCTATAGCCTTGCGCCTTTCTTCGTTAAAACGATGGAGGAACTGTCAGACCGGTTTGAATTTAGGATCGATGTTGAGTGTGTGCTCAGGGAGTTCTCTCGGTACACCTGGCATGTCAGAAGGTTTCCATGCAAAGATGTCCCGATTCTCACGGATGAACTCGATGAGCGCGCTTTCCTATTTGGGATCTAGGTTAGCGCTGATGGTGAACTGTTTGGATGAATCGCCAGGGACAAAGTCAACCATCTTAGTGTCTGTAGCTGATTTGAACTTCAATGCTGGATCATGTTCCGTAGTTGGCTTTTTTAAGGAGGTCATGTTTGTCGGATCAACTTGCTCCTTATAGAATTTTAACTCCTCCGTGGCACAAACCGACTCAGCATAAGCCGCATCGCCTTCTTCACACTCCAAAGCAATCTTTCTACTTCCATGTATTGTGATAGTCCCCTTATGACCTGCATTTTAAGTTGTAGGTAAACATAACATGGCCTTGCCATAAACTTAGCATAAACCGACCGCCCAAACAAGGTGTGGTACGGACTTTTGATCTTCACCACCTCAAATGTCAATGTTTTTGACCTTGAATCATAGTCATCTCCAAAAGCTGCCTCCAAAGCTATCTTACCAACGGGATATGCAGACTTACCAGGCACCACACCATGAAATACCGTATTCGATGGTTTAAGATGCTTATCTGTCAACCCCATATGGCGGAATGTATCATAATACGAAATATTGATACTACTTCCCCCATCCATGAGCACTTTAGTGAACTTGTATCCCCCAACTTGAGGGGCTACCACCAAGGCCAAATGACCTGGATTATCAACCCGGGGCGGGTGATCCTCTCTGCTCCACAAAATAGGTTGCTCTGACCAGCGTAAATACTGAGGTACTGCCGGCTCAACAGAGTTGACTGCCCTTTTGTGAAGCTTCTAATCACGTTTGCACAAACTAGTAGTGAAGACATGATATTGCCTGCTGTTCAGCTGTTTGGGATTGCTTTGATAACCCGACTGCTGCTGCTGCTGGTGACTCCCCTGATAGTTGTAACCTCCCTGGTTGCCTTGTTGTCCTTGATTGACATGTCCGGTTTGATTGCCTGGAAACCCTGAACCGGAACCACCGCCTCCGTAACCCGGCCCGTGGAAACCTCCTCCTGAACCGCCGGGCGGGCCGTTGTCATATTGGAACATATTGGAATTCTTGAAATCCCGCATGATATAACAATCTTTCCAGAGATGTGATGCCGGTTTCTCCATCTATCCATGCTTTGGACAGGCTGATTTAACAAACGCTCCAAATTGTTGCCTGGACGTCCACCCCTTTGGGGCTGCTTGCCTTTACGGTGCTGGCCATTCTCCTGCGCGTTAGTATTTGCGACAAAGTCCAAACCACTGTCAACCTTGGGCTTACCAGCGTTTCCATGGCCTGCCGGATTGTGTTGTTGGCCTTTGGCATTGCCGGTCTTCTTACCCTTCTCCGGTTTGTTTGTCCTCCTCTGAATCCGGATCCTTGGTATTATCTAAATTGTCATATTTAACCAAAGCGGCCATGAGTGTTGACATGTCGTTGCAGTGGCGTTTGAGCCTTCCCAACTTCTGTTTCAACGGTTTGAAACGGCAATTTCCCTCTAACGTTAACACTGCGGTGTCTGCATTGATATGATCTGATGAATGCAAAATCGCCGAGACCCCTTTGACCCAATGGGTCGTGGACTCCCCTTCCTCTTGGACACAAGCGACCAGATCTACAATTGACATTGGCTGCTTACACGTATCCTTGAAGTTCTGGATAAATCGGTGCTTCAGTTTGGCCCATGATCCAATAGAGTTGGTTGGCAAGCTCTTCAACCAAGTGTGAGCTGTTCCTTCCAACATCATGGTAAAATATTTAGCACACACCGCCTCATCCACATCTAACATCTCCATTGCCATCTCATAGCTCTCCACCCACGCCTCTGGCTGCAAATCGGCGGTATAATTTGGTACCTTACGAGGTCCCTTGAAATCCTTGGGTAGTCGCACATTACGCAAAGCAGGAGTTAAACACGGTACCCCTAAGGAACTGAACATCGCCCCTGGCTCCATGGAGGCGGTGGGGTGAACCGGAGTATGATGTCGTGCTTCATGTCAAGCTGTCAACTCGGCCTCTCGACGTGCGCGGCCATGGTCCACAACATCTTGCGCATTAGCACCTCCCCCAGCTGGGTTGTTCCCTCGTGGCGAATTTCGGCGGCGTGCACTACTGGACACGGCCGGTTCGTCTTCCACGTGTCTTCTATAACTCCGGCTTGGATGGGGAGTGGAATGAATCCTCTCACGGCTGTGTGAATATGCTTGCTGTTGATTTAGCGCTGTCTGAAGGAGATCCCTGGCCCGACGTGCTTCCACTGCAACTGGTGACTCGCCGTCGGTTGGGAGGGCCGCCAGGCGTGAAGCGGCGGCCACAATGTTGTCCAACGGGTTGGAATAATGCCCGGGCGGCGTTGATGGTACAACGTTGTTCTGGCCAGGCAGGTCCGTCGTGCGCGGCTGAATCGGCGCTCCTGCTCCTGGCGCCCCCGCCCGGTTTAGCGTGGGTTGGTTACCAGCTCCTGCACCTGGCGTGTTGAAAAGATTATGCGGCTCATAAACCGATGGGAGACGTAATCGGTACCTTCTTCTCATGACTTCCTCTGAAGCATTCTGATCCAGTCTAATCCGGTAAGCCTGTGCTTCCAACTCGGCCCGCTTCGTAGCCATCCTGGCGTTCTCTGCTGCCAGGTCCGCTTTAGCCTGGGCTATCTGATCTTTCACTTTTGCAATCTCCGCATCATGCTGATCCCTGGCTGCTGCGTCTACCTCCGCGAACATCAATGTTGCCAGAGCGTCGAAAAAATCAGACAAGACTTGGGCTGGAGGTGGTGCCGAGCTTCCTGCCCCTGCTGGTGTGGACGTCGTTGAACCGGAGAGCATTGCTGCGGTGGTAGATGAATGAGGTGCCGATTGTGTGCCGGCCATGAAGATGGCGGCCCAGTTTGGCAGACCAGGGGAATCCGGAATACTGTTGCCCTCGGATCCTCCCTCAATCCGACCGTCCTGCAACTGTTAAAGCGATTCGGTTTCTCCAGAAGACTCGTCATCAGAGCAGACTACGGTTTCTCCATCGGACACCGGTCCGTCCTCGTACCCTGATCCATGGACGACACCTACGAAAACATGCCTTGCCTTGGGCTGAACCGGCGAAGAACTTGCACGCCGAGCCGTTTCGATGATGTCGGTGTAGATGTCTGGCTCGGGGGCCGGTTAGCCGATCTTGCCGATGAAGACGTGAATCCCACCAAAGGGGACCCGGTACCCGTATTCGATTGAATCGACCTTGGGACCCCATCCTGCATTGTCGATGTAGAGCTTGCCGCGGCAACTCTTCGTCATCCGGCCCACAGCGTATCCCTTGAGTCCATCGAAGCTGCCCTTCAAGAACTCAAAACCATCATGCGATAGCCGCACCGTGGGCGCCAACTATTGTGGATTTGTCACGGCAGATGTCCTCGTGAAAGGACTTAGTCGTGGAGCCATCGCAATAGGTTAGCTTAAAGGGGTTAAACCGGACAAGGGGACACGGGAGTTTATACTAGTTCGGCCCCTTCGATGAAGGTAAAAGCCTACGTCTAGTTGTGATTGGTATTGCTAGGGTTTCTAAGGCCAGGGAGCGAATCCGCTTTGTATGGCTCTCGAGTTGTTGTTGTCTGTCTCTAAACCGCAGCCGGGTCGTCCATTTATATACATAGGTTGACGCCCACCGGGCTACAGAGTCCCGAAGCCGGTTTATAAATGTATCCGGTTCGGCCTCTCTCTTTCTATATTACTATACAAGTTACATGACTAGGCCGGTTTACATTTACAGACTGTAACCCGCCTTTG
Source organism: Triticum dicoccoides (assembly GCF_002162155.2). Lineage (NCBI taxonomy): Eukaryota > Viridiplantae > Streptophyta > Magnoliopsida > Poales > Poaceae > Triticum > Triticum dicoccoides. The sequence continues at coordinate 182,672,164 of NC_041386.1, read as the reverse complement.
CGCCCTCCGTAAAGCGCCATCATCTTTACATCTTCATGGGCTTCTAATCTTCAAAGAGTCAACCCGGCTACATAAGACTGGTTTACCTCTAGTAGTAATATCCCCAACATTGGTGGCTAAGGCTTTTCGTCACGGTTTCTATTGGTTGCTGGCTCATGCTGATGCTGAGGATTTGGTGAAGAGGTGTGTCTGTTGTCAGAAGTTTGCACGCCGCGCTCATATTCCGGCCCAGGAGTTGAGAATGATTCCAATCACTTGGCCATTTGCAACTTGGGGGATAGACATGGTTGGACCCTTTAAAAGGTCCAAAGACAAGAAGACCCACCTGCTGGTGGCGATTGATAAGTTTACCAAGTGGGTAGTGGTAGAGCCAGTCAGTAAGTGTGATGCAGCCACGACTGTTCAATTCATCAAAAAGGTGATATTCCGGTTTGGTTTTCCACATAGTATTATAACTAATAATGATACTAATCTGTCCAAGGGAGCTATGGAAGAATTTTGTCAACGTGAGTACATCTGGCTTGACGTGTCGTTAGTGGCTCACCCCCAATCTAATGGTCAAGCAGAAAGGGAAAATCAGGAGATTTTGAGAGGCATTAAACCCCGGTTTATGGTTCCTTTAAAGCGAATGCCGGGTTGTTGGGTGGAGGAGTTACCTTCCGTATTATGGAGCATCAACACCACACCAAATAGATCTACGGGTTACAAGCCTTTCTTTATGGTTTATGGAGTAGAGGCGGTTCTCCCTAGTGACATCCATCATGACTCGCCCCGTGTGGCGGCTTACGTTGAAGCTGATAATGAGAAGGCACGTCAGGACTCACTGGACCTGTTAGATGAGGGGCGTGATCTGGCAGCGGCGCGTTTGGCGATTTATCAACAAGATCTCCGACGTTATCACAGCCTCCGGGTTAAGACCAGAACTTTTCAAGAGGGCGATCTGGTGCTCCGGCTCATCCAGGATCAGACTGATATGGACAAGTTATCCCCACCTTAGGAAGGACCTTTTGTGGTCAGCAAAAATCTGCACAACGGGTCATACTACCTTATCGATGTTCGCGAGCACAAAGACTCACGTAAATCGGAGGAGGAGACCCAGCGGCCATGGAATATAGCTCTTCTTCGGCCTTATTATACTTGAGCCACAGCCTCTTCTTATGTACATATTTATGACAATGTATATATTATAAACTGGAGCCTCAGCTAAAGCTGGGTCTCTTTTCTTTTTACATAATGTGTGGTTCCATGGGGGCTTCTACTTATAAAGCGGAGTTCTATTAACCCGGCTTATAATGCCACGTATATATAAAGGAAATCACTAGGGGGCTTGGTCATATTTGATTGGCTTAAAGCCAAAAAACGGAAATCACTAGTGGGCTTGGTTGTATTCACACCATAGCCATACCTCTTGATAGGCTAAAGGCCAAAGGGAAATTATGTGGACCAAAGAGAGTTTGTTGCAAAAGCACAACTCAAACATAGGTACCACTGAGCACAGCTCAAATATTGCTTGGGGGCTCCTTGCTTCTCAAAGAGCAAAGAGTTTGTACCCTTGCAATAGGCTATCAAGCCAGGCTTGGAAGCCAGGTGTATTCAACTAAAACCCTAGGTTATCCTGCCTCTTTAAGTAAGCCACTCCGTCCAGGTAAACCTGGTATGACCCATCGAACGTTTGACAAGTCAATCTCATAGACCCTGAACTTGTCAAAGTTAAAACGATGACTGGTTAAAAATTGAGGTCCATCTTAAAAGGCTTTGAAAAATGGTTAACTTAGTGGACTGGCAGCCCATGAAAAGCTTCAATTTAGGGCCTGGCAGCCCATGAAAAGCCTTGCATATTTTTCTGGTATTTTTTGCAATATTTAACTTCTTTTGATAAAGGATTTATGAAAATTTTCTGATAAATCGGTGTCTATAACAACCCGACATGGCTTTCAACGCTAAGTTGTTAGTACATGATCAGTTACAATCCGGCATTAACTTGATCCGATCTGGTTTTGTCTAGAAGTCACCGGAATTATATGAACAAACTGGTGTTTATCATAACCCGGTATGATTTTGATATGAACCGACAAGGATGAAAGGAGTCATCAATACTCCAGATTGGTGTTATCACCCTTACTATAACAACAGTTGGTCAGCCAACGAGATATATCACAGGTATCATCTATCTTATATCTGGTTATTATAGTCTCGGTTATACATCCAAGCTACGTATATATTTTGGGCATCAAGACCCATCCAGTGGTAAACCACTAGGACACTTTCAAGTTCTTATATGCAGGAACAAATTAAATAAAGCCGCAATGGACTATGCATACAATAGATCCCAAGGGCATGGAGATTTATCAGTATCAAGCAAAATAAACATGCTCGGTGGCATAACAGATAAGTGTTTAAGCTATCCTATTACAAAGCGCTTTAAAAGCCCACACAAAATAATTGTTTCAATAACGAGTGGTAGACTATGACAGATAAACCGGCCTTCGGTTTAGGATTCGGCATCTGGACGACTTGAAGATTGAAGATCGTCTTGAGTTGGCGCATCCTCCTCCTGTCTACCAAGTGGCTAGAAATCAATCATCGTCCAATCGATTCCAGTTAAAGATTGGAACACGACCTCTTCACTTATAAGGTTGGAAGGATCAATGTCAGGGGCATAAGTGTGCTTACGAATTGGCGGAACAAGATCTTCTCCGTCATGTGTTGCCATAGGATATCTCTTCTGATCAACATCATAAACCGGCTAGCAATGAGACAAATCTGTTTCATCCGCCAATTTGCTTGCAATGGGTCGCAATTCCCTTGTCATCCTTCGGAGATCATCATTGTTGAATTCTGAACCATCTTCTTTTACGCCGGGATAGCCTTGGCCAATATTTGCCGGTTCAAGATCTGGAATCCACGCCTTGGCCCGGATTAGCGCAGTTAACGCGCCTGACCTTGCAGCTAATCTCTTAAGTTCATCCAACCGGGCAGGCAACATGGACAGCTTTTCGATGGTTTCTTTTATCAGCGTTGGAGGAGGCTTGTTATAAGCAGCAGTGCAAATACCTCATTGAGATCCGGAATACAGTTGTTCTATCAGAGTATAGGTAGCCTTGAGCTTCATCCGCATGTCGGAGCCCAGATGAGTAATGCGGGTCCCTATCATGGTAAGCATCAGTAAACCGACCATTGATGAGATAGTATGAATTGAAAAAAACTCCATATGAGGATACTTACCAAATACAGCAAAGGTCATGGCATTAATCTGCCGCTTTAAACCGATCAGTTCTTCAACCACCGGGTTAAGAGATGCTGCTGCGTCTTCAGCTTTCTTCTGTAAAGCGGATTTTTCTTCCTCCCAATCCGCCCGCTCCTTCTTCAAGGTCTCCTTCAGCTTCTCCATGGCTGATAAGGCGGTGCTCAGTTCTTCCTTGGCTTTAGAAGCCTCCGCTTGTTGAGATTTAATGTTCTCCTGAAGGTCCGCGGTTTGGGCATCCTTCTTACTCAGCTCGGCCTACAAAGACAAGATATATCATCAATGGGCTATGTATATTTGAAGTACCAAGTGTATAACAAGTTATGCACTTTGTACTTGGGGGCTAATGGCTATTTGCTCTGTTATCAGAAATTTTTGCAAGTCCTAAGTACAATGCAAGCATTATCCTTGACACTTGGGGGCTAATGTACATCTGTTCAAATTGAAGCACTGGTTAAAGACCCGGTTTACCTTGGAAAGATAAACCGGCCCTTGGGGACTACACGGGCGAAAAGTACAGGAACACAATGATAAAGTACCGGTTTATTTTAAAAGACCACTTGACATGGGAAAGATAAGCATGCAAGGGTTAGGATATTACAAATGTCCCAATTTATGATTGCCATCATAAACCGGCCCTTGGGGGCTACTAGAGTTGGTACTTACAAATTGGATTTAAGAAAGGAAAAGTGATGAAAGTACCTCATAGCGCTCCTTCATCAGATTCACTAAACCAGCTTCATAGTCACGATTTGTGTGCAGACGGTTTAGAAAGCCAGAGTGGAGTTCTTGAGCACTGGGTGGGCATAGCTTGATAAATCGGTGCTCCATATGCCTTTTTCCATTGCAACACGTTCTTCCTTAGCACTATGTTTGGATAAAACAACAGGGTTGCCAGGAGAGGTATGGCCAACACCAGTGATGATAACATCATCTTCCTTGTTACCAGCAGTCTTCGTTGGGGTTGTTGGGGTATAAGTAGCCTTAGCCGGACTAGACGGTCCATCATCATTATGGACCGGACTCGTTGGTTTATCAGCAAGGTCTGCTACTTCAGTTTCTTCTTGCTCATTCAAATCATGATTTGGAGGGGGTGGTTCATCAAACACAGTGTCCACATGGGGACCTTCCGGTTCTGCAGTTCGCTCCGGTTCAATAATCAAATCATCAGACGGTTTATTCACCCGATCTTTCTTGCTGGGTCTAGCCTTGGCTCTGAAAAGGAACAGATGCAAGGATGAATACAGCATGCAAATACAAAGCGTCAAAAAATCCAGTTAAAACTTACCCAGCAACGGTCTTAAGAGGAGGGAGTTGTGTGGCCGTCGACTCGCCAGAGGATGAATGAGGCGTTCCCTGATAATTTGAATTAGACGTATTAAGAGGTTGTCAGAAATAACCTGCCTTGGGATAAGAGGTATTAGAAGTGGGTGAGACCTCAGGTCGACATTTCCGAACTGGAGTGTCCGGTAAACCGGCTGAGGTGACTACTTGACCGTTGTGCCGGGTGGTACAGCGAGCTTCGTGCTTCTGCTTCTTCAAAAGAAATCTTGGGTCCAAATGAGCAAGAGGATGAGAAAAATTTATTTTCCGGATTGTTTGACAGACTTTCTGTGTTAATCGAATGTTTGAACTGGAGGAAGGAGTAATTACCTCTGCGTCATCAGCCTGGCTACCTTCCGCGTCATCCTGATAATAATCGTTGTCAATGAGTTGTATAAAAAATGAACCGAGAGAGTCAATTTCTACGTCTACGTCCGGATCATCAGGATCATCGTCAAGGTCAAAATCGATGGGTTCAATTGCCTTCTTCTTAGCAGGGTTCTTGACCGGCTTCGTCTTAAGCCGAGGGGTTTTCGCCGTTTTGTCTTTAGGTTGTTTTTTCAAAAATGGATCATTGCCCTGTCAAAAGATGGAAAGAAAGTATTAAAGATTGCACAGTTATGAATATCAGGTATAAAGCAGAGCCAATGCAATACTTACAGCTGGCGGTTTGTTCTTGGTATAGAAGGGACTTAACCCGGTCCGACTACTAACAACCTCTGATTCATTCAATATCTTCTTCACAACCTTAGTAACTTCAGCTTCTTCCAGCTGGATATTAATGTGACATTGAGGGTCATTTTCATCGCTGATATACTCGCACATTAAACCGCAGTGATGGCTTAAGGGTAATATGCTCCATGAGATCCAGCAGCAAACAAAATCAACTCCTGTCAGACCGTTAGCCATAAAGGCCCTAAGCTTAGAGAGCTGTGGAGCATAAGTAGCCCGTTCTTGAGTACTCAACAGCTGCGGAAATGGATGAGTGTTCATAAGCCGGTGGGGATGGTAACTCGGCAGAGGATTTTTTTCATCAGGGGAAGTGTCTTTACAATAAAACCAAGTATGGTTCCATTCTTTCGGATGGCTATGGAGTTTGGCATGAGGGAAACTGACGTCTTTCCTCTTCTGAATTGAAACGCCGCCTAGTTCGGTATTGGGCCCATCCACAAATTCAGTACGACGGTTCAAGTAGAAGAAGTCCCGGAATAGCTCAACAGCTGGCTCCTCCTGCAGGTATGCTTCACAAAATACTTGAAAATTGCAAATGTTGAACACATAATTTTGTCCAATGTCTTGAGGGTGAATCTGGAAATTGGCAAGTACGTCACGGAAGAATTTGGATCCAGTCGATTTAAAGCCGCGACCAATGTGGTCAACAAACACTACCACCTCGGCATCTCTGGGGCTAGGAGAGTTTTCTGGACCGGGGACATGCCACTTGATTTCACTCTGTTTCGGTAAAGTGCCAATCTTGACACATCCTTCCAATTGCACCTCAGTAACCCGGGAGGGGACCCAGTTACAGGAATACATTTTTTTGGCCATTGCAAATGAAGAGCTGGAAAAGATTACTGTCGGTTTATGATTCGTAATTGACAAGGCATAAAGCGTAACAGCGTAAAGAGAAAGGAATTTAAGCAGGTAAAATAATTAAATCGGAGGTTGATGCAATTATGAATGGTAAAGCGATAAGCAGAAGCAGAGGTATATGCATATTGTTAAACCGGAGTCTAGCGATGGAAGAAGTGAAAGAATAAATGAATCGGCGGTTTAGGAGGGGACTAATGGTATGTGTCGGATTATCATACTTCCAAAAGTTAAACTGCCTATATTGGTATGAAGAGCACAGATCTACAAATGCCTTAAGTAAAGGAAAACAAGTTTCACAAGAGTTATATGATGATTTCAGATCTGTGGTATGACAGAAAACTAGAATATATTCATACGTAAATTTCAGATACCAGTTTATCAGGTTCAGATGAGTTTTTCCTATATGAAGGGGATGGTCTGATAAGGAAAAGTGAGATTATGGCTATAGTTGCACAAAGAGCTAACAGATCTAACTAGTATTTGATGCTACTGGGAAGGAAAGAGAAGAACAACACCGGAGCTTCTATGAACTCCGATGAACACTGAAACCCTAAGTGGATCTACAAAGAAAAGGGGGAAGACTTACCAAAGCTGTTTGAAGCAGAGGAGGTGTGCCGCGTTTTTCTGATCCAGTCAGGTTGATGCAGCGGCCAGCGATGAGGCAGAGGTAAAGCTCAATGACGGTGGCGGCGCTCGGATGCAGAGTCGCCGCGAGGAAGAAGAAGAGACGAAGGGGCAACGGAAGGAAAAAGAAAGAGATCTTCAACCCTGTTTATAAGGCAAAGAGATAAGCGACAGGCGCGGGGACCGAGGAGCTCAAAAAATGGATGTTTAATAAAGTTGTCGCCTCAATGGTTGGATGGTCGTTAATAAAGGGTATCTTCGGCTTCAATAAATAGGTGATGTCACGGCGGTTTACTGCAGATCTGGAGGATGATATCATGGCGGTTTACAAAATTTATGCGAAGGTGCAAGGGGAAGAATTTTTCTAAGTGTTGAACATTGACATGAACAAGTTCAAATCAATCTGGGGCCTAATGTTGGGGATGTTACTATTGGATGTAAACTGGCTAGAAGAGGCCGGATTATCCTCATGATGGTCATTTTATTCAGAGCCCATAAAGACAAGGATGGTGGTGCTTTATGAAGGCCCAAGGCCCAAAGGTGGGTTAAGGCCTGTAGATATAAACCGACATTATCATGTAACTTGTATTGTAAAATAGGAGGAATTGAGACCAAGTTGGACACATTGATGATCTGGCCTCGGGACTCTGTAAACCGACGGCTGTCGACCTATGTATATAAAGGGACGACCCGGCGGAGGTTTAGGGACAACACACAACAACTCGAGAGCCAGGCAAAGCGTATTCCCTCCCTGGTCATCGAAACGCTAGCAATTCCATCACAACTGGAGTAGGCTTTTACCTTAATCGTAAGGGGCCGAAACAGTATAAAAATCTCGTGTCCCTTGTCTACTTTAACCCCTTTAAGCTAACCTGTAGCGATGGCTCCACGACTAAGTCCTTCCACAAGGACATCTGCTGTGACAAAACCACGACAGAACCCAAATTGGATGTGCTTCAAAGTCAACTTGACAAGTTCGAGATGAAGGATGGTGAAGGTGTCGCTGAAATGTACTCTAGGCTTGCTCCCATCACAAATGAGATTGTCATCTTAGTAAGTGAAGAGATGACTGATAGATTCATCATCAAGAAAATCCTAAGAGCCTTGGATGGAAAATATGATATCGTGTGCACATTGATCCAAATGATGCCCAATTACAAAGATCTCAAACCAACGGAAGTAATTGGAAGAATTGTTGCTCATGAGATGTCACTCAAGGACAAAGAAGAGCTTCACAACAAGTCTAGCGGTGCTTACAAAGCCTCATGTGATGCTCCTACATCATCAAGTGAGAAACAAGCCTTTAATGAGGAACTTAGCCTTTAATGAGGTCCTACAATGATAAAAGACCTTCTAGTCGTGAGCGTAATTTCTACAATTGTGGAAGTCCCGGACACTACTCCAATGAGTGTACGACTCCCTACAAAAGAAGAGGAGACTCACCCAAAAGGATAAGTAGAAGAGAAGAATCACCTCCAAGAGAGATAAGGATCAGAGATGATCATTATGAACGAAGAACCTCTCGCAGAAACAGGGATTCGGAAAGGAAGGACAAGTCATCAAGGAGCTACAAAAAACAAAGACATCAAGCTCATGTTGGTGAATGGGTATCCGGTCCCGACTCCGACAATCACTCCGAGAGAAGTTATCACTCCGACTCTGAATATAATCAAGATGAAGGTGTCGCCGGTCTAGCACTTGTGTCAACCAACTCCTGCGACATATTTGACTCACCAAATGAAGGAATTGTGAGATGCTTCATGGCTAAAGGCCCAAAGGTATCACATCCCGAGTATGTTGATTTCAATAGTGATGAAGATGACTTGCTAGGTGATGATGATTTACTTGTTGGCAACTCTAGTCATGAAAACTATGATGAACTTGCTATTAATCATGCTAATCAAGATAAAATGAATGATGATGATAAGAAGGAAATTGAGCGTCTAACTAAAGAGATAAACACTCTTAAGTTAGCTCATGAAACTACCTTGGAAGATCATGGAGAGCTTTTAAAAACTCATGAGAAGCTACGCTTTGAAAAGCTCAACCTTGAGCAAGAGCATGGGTTCTTAAAAGCAATCAATGATGATCTTCGCAAGAAAAGTTATTCTTACATTGTCAAGCATTTACTCTTGTCTACTTACATGCCACAAGTTAAATCTAGTAACAAGAACAAGAAAGATTCTTCTTCTAGTAGTAACAACGATCATGTTAAATCCAATATTGTTGCTCCTAGTAGTTCTCTTGATCCCACTAATGATTCTCTTAGCCAAGTTACACTTGAGCCAGAAAATAGCTTATTGAAGGGAAATATAGAGAAAGGTGTTTACAAGAGCCTTGCCGGAAGTAAGCAATTTGAGGAAATTGTATGCAAGCAAGGAAGACACCGGAAGAATCAAGGTGTTGGTTTTGAACAAAAGTTCAATGCCAATGGAGTTGAGTGGGAAGAAGATCAATACCCCAAGACTAAGTTTCTTCCTCAACAAGAGAATTATGATCCTACTTCTTTTAAGGGGACACAAGCTTAAGATGATCTTCCACCACAAGACCAAAAGCAAAAAGGTAACGACAAGCTTCAAGAAGAGATTGATGCATTTGAAGAAGCTCCCAAGGCCTTGGTTAAGTGGGTTCCCAAGACTACATCAAGTTCTACTTCATCAAGTACGACTACAACTCCAAGGATTCCCATCAAGATGTGGATCCAAAAGAAAAAGAACTAGAGAGTTCTTGAGGGTGACTCCGCCAACATATTTCACTCATATGATCTTGGCGAGGACAAGTGCAAACAACTTCCACATCTTGCACTAGTTCAAGGAGTCACAAACCCTCTTGTTGGTAAGACAAGGGACAAGGTAACCCAATGCTTTCATGGACATCATCTTGTGTGAAATTCATTCTATGTCCATGGATATCTTCGTTTGTTCCTTGTGAGACTAACCCGTGTTGGTATTGAAAGTGCAAATCACTCAAATGGATTGCTCCGAATGATCTATATCAACATTGAGCACCCACATCTTCAACATCTACATGAAGTCATCATCGACAAAACCCAAGGTTAGTTCGTCCCTCTTAGGGGGGATATCACATCTAGGGGGAGCTTTACTCTAAGATTTGAGCTAAAGCAACTCTAATGGTGTGAGCACAACAATGATTTATGTAAAAGTGGTAACCCCACTTGTGCTTAAACAATGAGTATGACCTACAATCAAATGTTCTCATTTGACTCCACAGTCAATATATCATATATAGATGACCTAGTTATTGCAAAAATGCTTGATAGATGCTAGAGTGTTTGTGCATGCTTTATCACATATTTCATTTGCCATTTTATTGTGTGAGCATGTTGGTTGCATATTTTACTCATTTCGGGACATCCTTTTGTTGCTTTGATTGTTTGGCTCTTTTTCTTTTGCCAAATGGATGGAAAAGAATGCCTAAGAACTTCCTCTAGCTATCTATGCTTTTCTCGTCTCAAACTCTATTCATGCTACATCACAAAGTTTGATCAAGTCAGATTCGAACGCTCTGTGTGAGGAGCACTCGGAGTCCACGATTCATCATAGACTTAAACTTCGAAAACCTGTCCGTGCATTTTAGTCTGACTGATTCATCCTTTTCCGTTTGACCGAGTTCACTGAGTTGATCTAGGTTTTCAATCCCGATGCAACCGGTTAGAACATTTCGGTCACACCGAGTTGTATTAACCACTTGCGATTCTGCATCTCGGTGCCACCGAGTTGTTCCACTCGGTCACACCGACAGGGTCAGGATATATATACCGTCGGGTCGAATTTTGAAAATTTCTCCAGACCCCCTCAGCCCACGTGTGTCCTGCTCTGCCGCCTCAGGTCTCTCGATCGTCCTCTCATCGCTAGTGACCACCCGCCGCTAGTCTCTGTCGCTGTCAACGGAATTCAACCCCGTCGTTGCCACCGTAGCGAGCTCATCACCGAACTAGGGTATGAGTTTGAAACTTTACTATGATTCTTAGCACGTATGATTCTTAGCACAAAGCAAATGCCATGTTCTTTACCACGTATGAGATCATCTTGTCCAGCAAGAACATACCTTATATTAGATTTGATTCGAAAATTTAGGGTTAGGTTTCCACCGAACTCATCTCGGACCGACCGAGTTGTGGAAATCGGTCTCACCGATTTGGCCTAGGCCATTGCACTTGCACTTTTTGGTCTGGCCAAAAGTTGCAAATCGGTGTCACCGAGTTCAACTCCGAGTGAAACCCTAGCAATCCCGGAGTCACTGAACTATGTCTCGGTCTGACCGATTTCACTAGTTTGGACTCCAGAAGTTGCTTCGGTTTCACCGAGTTTAACAAATCGGTAGTTCCGAAAAGCTTTCTCTGGAAAACTAAAACTAAGTTTTTGACTCATTTGTTTTGCAAAAACTCAGCATGTTGTGACGCTCATCCACTCTATCTCATCTATAACTATTCACAGGGTCAGCATTTAGTTTGCTTTGTCAGGATGTTAGATCAGAGTGATAGCCAAAACAAGTCAGAAGAGCAGGTGAACCTAAGTGAGGGCACTAGTCCGTGTAGCAGCTATGATGAGGGTAGCAGGAGTACCCCAAGCAACTTGCCCAAGGCAGCTACAAGGACAAGGAAGAAGAGAAACTCAGACTCAGAGGATGAGGATTATGTTGCTGTTGAGGAAGAAGTGAGTTCGAAGAAAAGGGTTGTTAAGAAGGAGTTTGGCTCAGCTACATCCACCAAGCCTGGCATGCACAAGAAGGCTCCTGCAAAGATGGTGCCAACCTTGAAAGCCAGGGCCTCAACAATTGAAACTTCCAAGTCAAATGTTGAAGAAGCTGCTGGAGAGGGCAAGAAAAGGAAAGAAAGGGTCAAGAAAACTATGGCCAAAGTCACTGGAAGATCCTCTATGATGGAAGATCCAGAAGAAGAGGAAGAAGATGCTGCACCAGCATCAAAGTCTCAAAAGCTGATGGGAGATGCCATCAAGTCTGCGGCTGCCCCTTCTAAGCCCAAGACAGCTCCCAAAGCTTCTGCTCCAGCTCCAAAGACTACACCCAAGAGGAGCACAAGGAATATTCCAGCTGCTGAAAAGAACAAGGCCCAGTGCCTGAGATTGATGAAGAAGATGTTGAAGCCCAAGTGCTTAGGAAGCTCAAGCCCAAAATCCCTGACCATGATGATAGTCATCCAATGGCAGAAGACATGAACATCAGGAAGGATGCATGTCTCAGACTTTGGAGACAAACTGATCCATATACTGTGAGGAGAAGGACTCCTGTCGATTACAGGTTCCACACCAAAGAACAGCAGGATTTCTATGAGACTATCTTGCTTGATAAGAAGCCCATTAGTTGTGATATGAAGTGGGCAGATTGGGAATACATTGATGACAATGAAGACCACTTCCCAGGAGTGCATGAAAGTTTTAGATCATGTGGAGTAGACACCTTTGTGGGTCAGAAACTCACCAAGTGGAATGATGAGCTCATTATGAAATTATATTCTATAGCTCATTTTCTATCCAGATGGTAAAATTGTTTGGATGTCTGAGGGTACAAGGTACCAATCTATAGTTGATGAATGGGCAAAATTGATCAATGCCCCTAAAGAGCATGATAATGACCTGGATGTCTATGCCAAGAAGAAGAAAGACCACAACTCAATGGCCAACATGTAAAAGAAGATTCCTTACAAAGCCTTGGAAACTCATAAGCTAGGCTCTATTCATTATCTATTAACTGGTTTGTCCACAATTAACACCATCTTGAGGCATACCTGGTTGCCCAAATCTGGAGATCACAAGATGCTCAGAGGCCATTCCATCAACCAGCTGCAATTGTTTGATGTGCCCAAAAAATTAAAAGTCATGAGACTGATTGTGGAAACAATCAAGAGGACAGCTGCAGATCAGAAGAGGTCATGTGGGTATGCTCCACACATTCAAATGCTCATCAACTCCAAGATGGGCATAGGCACTAATCTTTTGGACAAGGAACATCTACCCTTGAGACCAGATTTCAAGGACAACATTGTTGTCATGTCTGAAGAAGATCTTACATCTGCACATGCACAAGAGAAAAGAGAGAAAGCTAAATCTGAGAAAGTTGCAAAGATGCCAAGTGCTGAAGAGGCATATCAAGTGTTTCTCAAGACCAAACAAGATTAACTTGCATATCTGATTCAAGCAACCTTGAGGATTGAGAAAGGATTGGCCACCCTGACTCAAAACCAAGAGAGCCTGGAAAGGATCATTGAGACTAGGTTTTATGATCTTGATCTAAAAGTGACAGAGATGCAGACAGCAGTTGAGCATCTCAAGAAAGAAGCTGAGGAGAGGAAAGGGCAGGCTACCACAGATGCCTTTCAGAGAGTGACAAGAGGGAAGAGATCTGCTGCAGTGCCAGTGACTGACACTAGAGCTACTACATCAGCACCTGTAGCCACAGCATCAGTGCCACCCCCCGTTGCCACTCCACCAGCTGCATCAACTTCCACGGATGCATTCATCCTTGGAGTCCTCTCAACGCCTCCTCCCGAAGATCAAACCTAGAGAGACACATAGCACTATGCATTTTAAAACTTTTTGGTAACTTGTTGGCAAAGGGGGAGAAATGTATAGATCATAGATTCAAGAGAGAGTGTTTTTGCTTCTTTTGTCTCTTTTGCTATTTGGTTGATACTTTTGTGTGCTAGCTTGATACTTTCTGTCTATGTGTGTGAGATACTTGTATGATCATGTGTTTCATCATATCCTACATTAATGCTTGTGCTTGAATGATGTTATATTTTATATCTCTTGTATGATCATTCACTTTGCCTTGGTGATGAGTGCATGTTTTTTACTCTCTGTCATTTTGAGTGCTCCACCAAGATGTATGTGACATGGAAGAGTAACCCATGATCCTAATCGATTGTGCATTTGCATTCGAAAGCAAATTTTAAATAATGCACAAATTTATGGGGAGCTCTTGATTATCACATACTTCTCAAAGCGACGATGTATTTCAATCTTATTATCATTTGTCGAAGCTTTGATCTATATGTTGTCATCAATTACCAAAAAGGGGGAGATTGAAAGTGCAACTATCTCTGGGTGGTTTTGGTAATTCCTAACAACATATAGCTCATTGAACCAATGCTCTTTCAAGATGATCATTTCAAAAAGTTCAATGATTGGTATGGCATGGACTAGAAATGTGGACCCCTCAAAATGCTAAGGACACATATTGGCTGAAGCTCAAGGCTCTACATTTTCATTTTTAGTGATCCAAGATCACATTGAGTCCATAGGAAAAACCAATACTATTAAAAGGTATTAGGTGTTGCTTAATGGCTTGCTTGCTCAAAATGCTTAGTGATATGCTCCAAAAGCCCTCAACCACTTTCTCATATCCACATATGTCCCAAACCAAAAGTCAAACTCGGCACCACCGATTTGATCTATCTGGCGCCACCGAGTTCATTTCACATAGCCACTGCCAAAAACCCTAATCAGTTCGGTCTCACCGATAGGGATCTCGGTCTCACCGAGATGGGATTACAAACTCTCTGTTTCCCTTCGTAATGTTTCGATCTAATTGAGATGAGCGATTGGTCCCACCGAGTTCGCGATGCAAACTCTCTATTTCCCTTCCGTAACGTTTCAGTCTCACCAAAATGAGTGATTCGGTCCCACCGAGTTTGCCTGACCAACTCTCTGTTTGCCTATTACAAAAATCGATCTTACCGAGTTTATGTGATCGGTCTCACCGAGATTAAGTTATGCCCTAACCCTAATAAAATCGGTCCCACCAAAAAGCCTAACGTTCACATTTTGAACTAAATCGGTCTGACCGAGTTTCATGATTCGGTCTCACCGAGTTTGGTAAACTGTGTGTAACGGTTAGATTTTATGTGGAGGCTATATATACCCCTCCATCCACTCTTCATTCGTGGAGAGAGCCATTAGAACGTGCCTACACTTCCAACATACATTTTCTAAGAGAGAACCACCTACTCCCGTGTTGAGACCAAGATATTCCATTCCAACCACAATAATCTTGATCTCTAGCCTTCCCCAAGTTGCTTTCCACTCAAATCATCTTTCCACCAAATCCAAATCTGTGAGAGAGAGAGTTGAGTGTTGGGGAGACTATCATTTGAAGCACAAGATCAAGGAGTTCAACATCAACACACCATTTATTACCTTTTGGGGAGTGGTGTCTCCTAGATTGGTTAGGTGTCACTTGGGAGCCTCCGATAAGATTGTGGTGTTGAACCAAGGAGTTTGTAAGGGAAAGGAGATCGCCTACTTCGTGAATATCTACCCTAGTGAGGCAAGTCCTTCGTGGGCGATGGCCATGGTGGGATAGACAAGGTTGCTTCTTCATGGACCCTTCATGGGTGGAGCCCCCCGTGGACTCGTGCAGCCGTTACCCTTCGTGGGTTGAGGTCTCCATCAACGTGGATGTACAATAGCACCACCTATCGGAAACACGCCAAAAATCTTCGTGTCTACATTGCATTTTCTCCCTCCAAACTCCTGCCTTTACCTTCATGTGCAATGTTTTTACATTCCGCTGCTATACTCTTAGACTTCCATTTGTAGGTTGATTGCTTGACTTGTGCTAAGTTGCTAAAATATGCCAAGACTTAAAATTGGGAACAAGATAGATTTTATTTTGGTCAAGTTGTCTAATCACCCCCCCTCTAGACGTACTTTTGATCCTACAACATATAATTCCTTATCATAAGTAGAGTAATTTAGACTAGGCCCACTCAATTTTTCAGAAAAGTATGCAACAGGTTTACCATCTTGTAATGACGCACCTCCTAATCCAATTCCACTGGCATCACATTCAAGCTCAAAAGTCTTATTAAAATCAGGAAGTTGGAGTAAAGGAGCATGTGTCAACTTATCTTTCAATACCATGAAGGCTTCTTCCGGTGCAGTACCCCAAACAAAAGGCACATCCTTCTTTGTAAGCTCATTGAGAGGTGCAGCAGTGGTGCTAACATCTCTCATGAACCTCCTATAGAAACCAGCGAGTCCAAGAAAACTCCTCACTTGTGTGACCATTTTGGGCTGCGACCAACTCTCAGTAGCTTCAATCTTGGCTTTATCGACTTCAATTCCCTATGGAGTAACAACATAGCCAAGAAAAGATACCCGGTCGGTGCAAAAGGTGCACTTCCCAAGATTACCAAACAAACGTGCAGCACGTAGAGCAATAAAAACAACATGTAAATGTTCCAAATGTTCTTCCAAAGATTTGCTATAAATCAGTATATCATCAAAATAGACTACCACTAATCGTCCAACGAAAGCATGTAAAATTTCATTCATTAATATCATGATGGTACTAGGTGCATTAGTTAACCCAAAAGGCATGACCAACCACTCATATAAACAAAACTTAGTTTTAAATGTTGTTTTCCATTCATCTCCCAATTTCATACGAATTTGATGGTATCCACTATGCAAATCAACTTTGGAGAATATTGTAGAGCCACTCAATTCATCAAGCATATCATCTAGCCTAGGAATAGGATAATGATAACGAATAGTAATATTATTAATGCCTCTACTATCAACACACATACGCGATGCACCATCCTTTTTTGGCACTATTATAATAGGAACAAACACAAGGACTAAGAGATTCGCGCATATAAGCTTTGTTGAGCAGCTCCTGTACTTGACGCATAATCTCCTTTGTCTCCCCTGGATTAGTACGGTATGGTGCATGATTTGGCAGCAAAGCACCAGGAATTAAGTCAATCTGATGCCCAATCCCTCGAATAGGTGGTAATCTCGGTGGCACGTCTTGTGTAAAGACATCAGCAAACTCCTACAAAATGTTAGTGACAACAGGAGACAAAGAGGAAGGCACGTCCTCGAATGAAAATAATGCCTCTTTCCATACAAAATCATAGCAAACAGATTTACTGCAATCTAGATCATCAACATCAGATTTGGTGGCAAGTAAACATCCACTTTTCAATTTAATTTCAGAAGCAACACTAGATGGTTTATTATTAGGTTTCATTTGTTGCTCAAATTCTTTTGCCACTATCTGATTTTCACTCTTATTTTGTTCTTGTTTTGCTTTACTAGATTGATTAATATCATATTTCAAAATAGAATCAGGAGTCATAGGTAGCAAAGTAATATGTTTATCCTTATGAACAAGAGTATATTGATTGTTTATACCATGGTGTACAGAATTTTTATCAAATTGCCATGGTCTACCAAGTAATAAGGAACATGCATGCATGGGTACCACATCACAATCAACATAATCAACATATGAAGCGATACTAAAATGCACACAAACAGTACGTGTTACCTTATCCTTGCCGCTATTTTTGAACCATTGTATGTAGTAAGGATGAGGATTTTGTCTTGTGGTGAGAGATAGCTTCTCCACCATCTCCATGCTAGCCAAGTTGTTGCAAATCCCTCCATCAATGATGAGCAAATAGAACGTTCCTTCACAACTCCCTTTCTATGGAACAAATTGTGCATCTGATTTTGCTCAGCTTGTGTGACCTGCACACTCAAAACATGTTGAGCAACTAAACTTTCATACATGTTAGCATCTTCAGTAGCCATGTATTGCGTCTCTTGTTCAGAATCATCTCCACTGTGTTCTTCACTTGTAATGAGAGCCAAAGTCTCCTCAACATAGTCACTAGCGGACTCAGGTTCTACCTCTACATCTACATCCGGATCATCAGGATCATCGTCAAGGTCAAAATCGATGGGTTCAATTGCCTTCTTCTTAGCAGGCTTCTTGACCGGCTTCGTCTTAAGCTGAGGGGGTTTCGCTGTTTTGTCTTTAGGTTGTTTTTTTCAAAAATGGATCATTGCCCTGTCAAAAGATGGAATGAAAGTATTAAAGATTGCATAGTTATGAATATCAGGTATAAAGCAGAGCCAATGCAATACTTACAGCTGGCGGTTTGTTCTTGGTATAGAAGGGACTTAACCCGGTCCGACGACTAACAACCTCTAATTCATTCAATATCTTCTTCACAGCCTCAGTAACTTCAGCTTCTTCCAGCTGGATATTAATGTGACATTGAGGATCATTTTCATCGCTGATATACTCGCACATTAAACAGCAGCGACGGCTTAAGGGTAATATGCTCCATGAGATCCAGCAGCGGACAAAATCAACTCCTGTCAGACCGTTAGCCATAAAGGCCCTGAGCTTAGAGAGTTGTGGAGCATAAGTAGCCCATTCTTGAGTACTCAACCCCTGCGGAAATGGATGAGTGTTCATAAGCCGGTGGGGATGGTAACCCGGCAGAGGATTTTTTTTCATCAGGGGAAGTGTCTTTACAATAAAACCAAGTATGGTTCCATTCTTTCGGATGGCTATGGAGTTTGGCATGAGGGAAACTGACGTCTTTCCTCTTCTGAATTGAAACGCCGCCTAGTTCGGTATTGGGCCATCCACAAATTCAGTACGACGGTTCAAGTAGAAGAAGTCCCGGAATAGCACAACAGTTGGCTCCGCCTGCAGGTATGCTTCACAAAATACTTGAAAATTGCAAATGTTGGACACATAATTTTGTCCAATGTCTTGAGGGTGAATCTGGAAATTGGCAAGTACGTCACGGAAGAATTTGGATCCAGTCGGTTTAAAGCCGCAACCTATGTGGTCAACAAACACTACCACCTCGGCATCTCTGGGGCTAGGAGAGTTTTCTAGACCGGGGACATGCCACTTGATTTCACTCCGTTTTGGTAAAGTGCCAATCTTGACACATCCTTCCAATTGCACCTCAGTAACCCAGGAGGGGACCCAGTTACAGGAATAAATTTTTTGGCCATTGCAAATGAAGAGCTGGAAGAGATTACTGCCGGTTTATGATTCGTAATTGACAAGGCATAAAGCATAACAGGGTAAAGAGAAAGGAATTTAAGCAGGTAAAATAGTTAAATCGGAGGCTGATGCAATTATGAATGGTAAAGCGATAATCAGAAGCAGAGGTATATGCATATTGTTAAACCGGAGTCTAGCAATGGAAGAAGTGAAAGAATAAATGAATCGGCGGTTTAGGAGGGGACTAATGGTATCTGTCGGATTATCATACTTCCAAAAGTTAAACTGCCTATATTGGTATGAAGAGCACAGATCTACAAATGCCTTAAGTGAAGGAAAACAAGTTTCACAAGAGTTATATGATGATTTCAGATCTGTGGTATGACAGAAAACTAGAATATATTCATACCTAAATTTTAGATACCAGTTTATCAGGTTCAGATGAGTTTTTCCTATAAGAAGGGGATGGTCTGATAAGGAAAAGTGAGATTATGGCTATAGTTGCACAAAGAGCTAACAGATCTAACTAGTATTTGATGCTACTGGGAAGGAAAGAGAAGAACAGCACCGGAGCTTCGATGAACTCCGATGAACACTGAAACCCTAAGTGGATCTACAAAGAAAAGGGGGAAGACTTACCGAAGCTGTTTGAAGCAGAGGAGATGCGCCGCGTTTTTCTGATCCAGTCAGGTTGATGCAGCGGCCAGCGATGAGGCAGAGGTAAAGCTCAACGACGGCGGTGGCGCTCGGATGCAGAGTCGCCGCGAGGAGGAAGAAGAGACGAAGGGGCAACGGAAGGAAAAAGAAAGAGATCTTCAACCCTATTTATAAGGCAAAGAGATAAGCGACAGGCGCAGGGACCGAGGAGCTCAAAAAATGGATGTTTAATAAAGTTGTCACCTCAATGGTTGGATGCTCGTTAATAAAGGGTATCTTCGGCTTCAATAAATAGGTGATGTCACGGCGGTTTACTGTAGATCTGGAGGATGACATCATGGCGGTTTACAAAATTTATGCGAAGGTGCAAGGGAAAGAATTTTTCTCAGTGTTGAACATTGACATGAAGAAGTTCAAATCAATCTGGGGCCTAATGTTGGGGATGTTACTGTTGGATGTAAACCGGCTAGAAGAGGCTGGATTATCCTCATGATGGTCATTTTATTCAGAGCCCATAAAGACAAGGATGGTGGCGCTTTATGAAGGCCCAAGGCCCAAAGGCGGGTTAAGGCCTTTAGATATAAACCGACATTATCATGTAACTTGTATTGTAAAATAGGAGGAATAGAGACCAAGTTGGACACGTTGATGATCTAGCCTCGGGACTCTATAAACTGACGGGTGTCGACCTATGTATATAAAGGGACGACCCGACGGTGGTTTAGGGACAACACACAACAACTCGAGAGCCAGGCAAAGCGGATTCGCTCCCTGGTCATCGAAACGCTAGCAATTCCATCACAACGGGAGTAGGCTTTTACCTTAATCGTAAGGGGCCGAAACAGTATAAAAATCTCGTGTCCCTTGTCTACTTTAACCCCTTTAAGCTAACCTGTAGCGATGGCTCCACGACTAAGTCCTTGCACAAGGACATCTGCCGTGACAAAACCACGACAGAACCCAAATTGGATGTGCTTCAAAGTCAACTTGACAAGTTCGAAATGAAGGATGGTGAAGGTGTTGCTGAAATGTACTCTAGGCTTGCTCTCATCACAAATGAGATTGTCATCTTAGTAAGTGAAGAGATGACTAATAGATTCATCATCAAGAAAATCCTAAGAGCCTTGGATGGAAAATATGATACCATGTGCACATTGATCCAAATGATGCCCAATTACAAAGATCTCAAACCAACGGAAGTAATTGGAAGAATTGTTGCTCATGAGATGTCACTCAAGGATAAAGAAGAGCTTCACAACAAGTCTAGTGGTGCTTACAAAGCCTCATGTGATGCTCCTACATCATCAAGTGAGAAACAAGCCTTTAATGAGGAACTTAGCTTAATGGTGAAAATTTTCAACAAGTTCTACAAGAGTAGAAGCAAAGAAAGAAGGTCCAAGTCAAGGTCCTACAATGACAAAAGACCTTCTAGTCGTGAGCGTAATTGCTACAATTGTGGAAGACCCGGACACTACTCCAATGAGTGTACGACTCCCTACAAAAGAAGAGGAGACTCACCCAAAAGGATAAGTAGAAGAGAAGAATCACCTCCAAGAGAGATCAGGATCAAAGATGATCATTACGAATGAAGAACCTCTCGCAGAAACAGGGATTCAGAAAGGAAGGACAAGTCATCAAGGAGCTACAAAAAACGAATACATCAAGTTCATGTTGGTGAATGGGTATCCGGTCCCGACTCTGACAATCACTCCGAGAGAAGTTATCACTCCGACTCTGAATATAATCAAGATGAAGGTGTCGCCGGTCTAGCACTTGTGTCAACCAACTCCTGCGACATATTTGACTCACCAAATGAAGGAATTGTAAGATGCTTCATGGCTAAAGGCCCAAAGGTATCACATCCCGAGTATGTTGATTTCAATAGTGATGAAGATGACTTGCTAGGTGATGATGATTTACTTGTTGGCAAATCTAGTCATGAAAACTATGATGAACTTGCTATTAATCATGCTAATCAAGATAAAACGAATGATGATGATAAGAAGGAGATTGAGCGTCTAACTAAAGAGCGAAACACTCTTAAGTTAGCTCATGAAACTACCTTAGAAGATCATGGAGAGCTTTTAAAGACTCATGAGAAGCTATGCTTTGAAAAGCTCAACCTTGAGCAAGAGCATGGGTTCTTAAAAGCAATCAATGATGATCTTCGTAAGAAAAGTTCTTCTTACATTGTCAAGCATTTACTCTTGTCTACTTAAATGCCACAAGTTAAATCTAGTAACAAGAACAAGAAAGATTCTTCTTCTAGTAGTAACAACGATCATGTTAAATCCAATATTGTTGCTCCTAGTAGTTCTCTTGATCCCACTAATGAGTCTCTTAGTCAAGTTACACTTGAGCCAGAAAATAGCTTATTGAAGGGAAATATAGAGAAAGGTGTTTACAAGAGCCTTGCTGGAAGTAAGCAATTTGAGGAAATTGTATGCAAGCAAGGAAGACACCGGAAGAATCAAGGTGTTGGTTTTGAACGAAATTTCAATGCCAATGGAGTTGAGTGGGAAGAAGATCAATACCCCAAGACTAAGTTTCTTCCTCACCAAGAGAATTATGATCCTACTTCTTTCAAGGGGACACAAGCTTAAGATGATCTTCCACCACAAGACCAAAAGCAAAAAGGAAAAGACAAGCTTCAAGAAGAGATTGATGCATTTGAAGAAGCTCCCAAGGCCTTGGTTAAGTGGGTTCCCAAGACTACATCAAGTTCTACTTCATCAAGTACGACTACAACTACAAGGATTCCCATCAAGATGTGGATCCAAAAGAAAAAGAACTAGAGAGTACTTCAGGGTGACTCCGCCAACATATTTCACTCATATGATCTTGGCGAGGACAAGTGCAAACAACTTCCACATCTTGCACTAGTTCAAGGAGTCACAAACCCTCTTGTTGGTAAGACAAGGGACAAGGTAACCCAATGCTTTCATGGACATCATCTTGTGTGAACTTCATTCTATGTCCATGGATATCTTTGTTTGTTCCTTGTGAGACTAACCCGTGTAGGTATTGAAAGTGCAAATCACTCAAATGGATTGCTTCGAATGATCTAAATCAACATTGAGCACCCACATATTCAACATCTGCATGAAGTCATCATCGACAAAACCGAAGGTTAGTTCATCCCTCTTAGGGGGGATATCACATCTAGGGGGAGCTTTACTCTAAGATTTGAGATACAACAACTCTAATGGTGTGGACACAACAATGATTTATGTAAAAGTGGTAACCCCACTTGTGCTTAAACGATGAGTATGACCTACGATCAAATGTTCTCATTTGACTCCACAGTCAATATACTCATATATAGATGACCTAGTTATCACAAAATTGCTTGATAGATGCTAGAGTGTTTGTGCATGCTTTATCACATATTTCATTTGCCATAAAATTGTGTGAGCATGTTGGTTGCATATTTTACTCATTCGGGGACATCCAGTTGTTGCTTTGATTGTTTGGCTCTTTTTCTTTTGCCAAATGGATGGAAAAGAATGCCTAAGAACTTCCTCTAGCTATCTATGCTCTTCTCGTCTCAAACTCTATTTATGCTACATCACAAAGTTTGATCAAGTCAGATTCGAACGCTCTGTGTGAGGAGCACTCGGAGTCCACGATTCATCATAGACTTAAACTTCCAAAACCTCTCTGTGCATTTTAGTTTGACCGATTCATCCTTTTCCGTTTGACCGAGTTCACTGAGTTGATCTAGGTTTTCAATCCCGATGCAACCGGTTAGAACATTTCGGTCACACCGAGTTGTATTAACCACTTGCGATTCTGCATCTCGGTGCCACCGAGTTGTTCCACTCGGTCACACCGACAGGGTCAGGATATATATACCGTCGGGTCGAAATTTGGAAATTTCTCCAGACCCCCTCAGCCCACGTGTGTCCTGCTCTGCCGCCTCAGGTCTCCGCATCGTCCTCTCATCGCCAGCGACCACCCGCCACTAGTCTCTGTCACTGTCAACAGAATTCAACCCCGTAGTTGCCGCCGTAGCGAGCTCATCACCGAACTAGGGTATGAGTTCGAAACTTTGTGTTGTTCCTTACTACGATTCTTAGCAGAAAGAAAATGCCATGTTCTTTACCACGTATGAGATCATCTTGTCCAGCAAGAACATACCTTATATTAGATTTGATTCGAAAATTTAGGGTTAGGTTTCCGCCGAACTCATCTCGGACCGACCGAGTTGTGGAAATCGGTCTCACCGATTTGGCCTAGGCCATTGCACTTGCACTTCCTGGTCTGGCCGACAGTTTCAAATCGGTGTCACCGAGTTCAACTCTGAGTGAAACCCTAGCAATCTCGGAGTCACTAAACTGTGTCTTGGTCTGACCGATTTCACTAGTTTAGACTCCAGAAGTTGCTTCGGTTTCACCGAGTTTAACAAATCGGTAGTTCCGAAATGCTTTCTCTGGAAAACTAAAACTAAGTTTTTGACTCATTTGTTTTGCAAAAACTCAGCATGTTGTGAGGCTCATCCACTCTATCTCATCTATAACTATTCATAGGGTCAGCATTCAGTTTGCTTTGTCAGGATGTTAGATCAGAGTGATGGCCAAAACAAGTCAGAAGAGTAGGTGAACCTGAGTGAGGGCACTAGTCCATGTAGCAGCTATGATGAGGGTAGCAGGAGTACCCCAAGCAACTTGCCCAAGGCAGCTACAAGGACAAGGAAGAAGAGAAACTCAGACTTAGAGGATGAGGATTATGTTGCTGTTGAGGAAGAAGTGAGTTCCAAGAAAAGGGTTGTTAAGAAGGAGTTTGGCTCAGCTGCATCCACCAAGCCTGGCATGCACAAGAAGGCTCCTACAAAGAGGGTGCCAACCTTGAAAGCCAGGGCCTCAATAATTGAAACTTCCAAGTCGAATGTTGAAGAGGCTGCTAGAGAGGGCAAGAAAAGGAAAGAAAGGGTCAAGAAAACTATGGCCAAAGTCATTGGAAGATCCTCTATGATGGAAGATCCATAAGAAGAGGAAGAATATGCTGCACCAGCATCAAAGTCTCAAAAGCTGATGGGAGATGCCATCAAGTCTGCGGCTGCCCCTTCTAAGCCCAAGACAGCTCCCAAAGCTTCTGCTCCAGCTCCAAAGACTACACCCAAGAGGAGCACAAGGAATATTCCAGCTGCTGAAAAGAACAAGGCCCAGTGCCTGAGATTGATGAAGAAGATGTTGAAGCCCAAGTGCTTAGGAAGCTCAAGCCGAAGATCCCTGACCATGATGATAGTCATCCAATGGCAGAAGACATGAACATCAGGAAGGATGCATGTCTCAGACTTTGGAGACAAACTGATCCATATACTGTGAGGAGAAGGACTCCTGTCGATTATAGGTTCCACACCAAAGAACAGCAGGATTTCTATGAGACTATCTTGCTTGATAAGAAGCCCATTGGTTGTGATATGAAGTGGGCAGATTGGGAATACATTGATGACAATGAAGACCACTTCCCAGGAGTGCATGAAAGTTTTAGATCATGTGGAGTAGACACCTTTGTGGGTGAGAAACTCACCAAGTGGAATGATGAGCTCATTATGAAATTCTATTCTATAGCTCATTTTCTATCCAGATGGTAAAATTGTTTGGATGTCTGAGGGTACAAGGTACCAATCTATAGTTGATGAATGGGCAAAATTGATCAATGCCCCTGAAGAGCATGAGGATGACCTAGATGTCTATGCCAAGAAGAAGAAAGACCACAACTCAATGGCCAACATGTACAAGAAGATTCCTTACAAAGCCTTGGAAACTCATAAGCTAGGCTCTATTCATTATCTATTAACTGGTTTGTCCACAATTAACACCATCTTGACGCATACCTAGTTGCCCAAATCTGGAGATCACAAGATGATCAGAGGCCATTCCATCAACCAGCTGCAATTGTTTGATGTGCCCCAAAAATTAAAAGTCATGAGACTGATTGTGGAAACAATCAAGAGGACAGCTGCAGATCATAAGAGGTCATGTGGGTATGCTCCACACATTCAAATGCTCATCAACTCCAAGATGGGCATAGGCACTTATCTTTTGGACAAGGAACATCTACCCTTGAGACCAGATTTTGAGGACAACACTGTTGTCATGTCTGAAGAAGATCTTACATCTGCACATGTACAAGAGAAAAGAGAGAAAGCTAAATCTGAGAAAGTTGCAAAGATGCCAAGTGTTGAAGAGGCATCTCAAGTGTTTCTCAAGACCAAACAAGATTAACTTGCATATCTGATTCAAGCAACCTTGAGGATTGAGAAAGGATTGGCCACCCTGACTCAAAACCAAGAGAGCCTAGAAAGGATCATTGAGACTAAGTTCTATGATCTTGATCTAAAAGTGACAGAGATGCAGACAGCAGTTGAGCATCTCAAGAAAGAAGCTGAGGAGAGGAAAGGGCAGGCTACCACAGATGCCTTTCAGAGAGTGACAAGAGGGCAGAGATCTACTGCAGTGCCAGTGACTGACACTAGAGCTACTGCATCAGCACCTGTAGCCACAGCATCAGTGCCACCCCCCGTTGCCACTCCACCAGCTGCATCAACTTCCACGGATGCATTCATCCTTGGAGTCCTCTCAACGCCTCCTCCTGAAGATCAAGCCTAGAGAGACACATAGCACTATGCATTTTCAAACTTTTTGGTAACTTGTTGGCAAAGGGGGAGAAATGTATAGATCATAGATTCGAGAGAGAGTTTTTTTGCTTCTTTTGTCTCTTTTGCTATTTGGTTGATACTTTTGTGTGCTAGCTTGATACTTTCTGTCTATGTGTGTGAGATACTTGTATGATCATGTGTTTCATCATATCCTACATTAATGCTTGTGCTTGAATGATGTTATCTTTTATATCTCTTGTATGATCATTCACTTTGCCTTGGTGATGAGTGCATGTTTTTTACTCTCTATCATTTTGAGTGCTACACCAAGATGTATGTGACATGGAAGAGTAACCCATGATCCTAATCGATTGTGCATTTGCATTCGAAAGCAAATTTTAAATAATGCGCAAATTTAGGGGGAGCTCTTGATTATCACATACTTCTCAAAGCGACGATGCATTTCAATCTTATTATCATTTGTCGAAGCTTTGATCTATATGTTGTCATCAATTACCAAAAAGGGGGAGATTGAAAGTGCAACTATCTCTGGGTGGTTTTGGTAATTCCTAACAACATATAGCTCATTGAACCAATGCTCTTTCAAGATGATCATTTCAGAAAGTTCAATGATTGGTATGGCATGGACTAGAAATGTGGACCCCTCAAAATGCTAAGGACACATATTGGCTGAAGCTCAAGGCTCTACATTTTCATTTTTAGTGATCCAAGATCACATTGAGTCCATAGGAAAAGCCAATACTATTAAAAGGGATTAGGTGTTGCTTAATGGCTTGCTTGCTCAAAATGCTTAGTGATATGCTCCAAAAGCCCTCAACCACTTTCTCATATCCACATATGTCCCAAACCAAAAGTCAAACTCGGCACCACCGATTTGATCTATCTGGCGCCACCGAGTTCATTTCACATAGCCACTGCCAAAAACCCTAATCAGTTCGGTCTCACCGATAGGGATCTCGGTCTCACCGAGATAGGATTGCAAACTCTCTGTTTCCCTTCGTAATGTTTCGGTCTAATTGAGATGAGTGATTGGTCCCACCGAGTTCGCAATGCAAACTCTCTATTTCCCTTTCGTAATGTTTCAGTCTCACCAAAATGAGATTTGGTCCCACCGAGTTTTCCTGACCAACTCTCAGTTTGCCTATTACAGAAATTGATCTTACCGAGTTTATGTGATCGGTCTCACCGAGATTAAGTTATGCCCTAACCCTAATAAAATCGGTCCACCGAAAAGCCTAATGTTCACATTTTGAACTAAATCGGTCTGACCGAGTTTCATGATTCGGTCTCACCGAGTTTGGTAAACTGTGTGTAACGGTTAGATTTTATGTTGAGGCTATATATACCCCTCCATCCACTCTTCATTCGTGGAGAGAGCCATCAGAATGTGCCTACACTTCCAGCATACATTTTCTGAGAGAGAACCACCTACTCCCGTGTTGAGACCAAGATATTCCATTCCAACCACAAGAATCTTGATCTCTAGCCTTCCCCAAGTTGCTTTCCACTCAAATCATCTTTCCACCAAATCCAAATATGTGAGAGAGAGAGTTGAGTGTTTGGGAGACTATCATTTGAAGCACAAGATCAAGGAGTTCAACATCAACACACCATCTATTACCTTTTGGGGAGTAGTGTCTCCTAGATTGGTTAGGTGTCACTTGGGAGCCTTCGATAAGATTGTGGTGTTGAACCAAGGCGTTTGTAAGGGAAAGGAGATCGCCTACTTCGTGAAGATCTACCCTAGTGAGGCAAGTCCTTCATGGGTGATGGCCATAGTGGGATAGACAAGGTTGCTTCTTCATGGACCCTTCATGGGTGGAGCCCTCCATGGACTCGTGCAGCCGTTGCCGTTTGTGGGTTGAGGTCTCCATCAACGTGGATGTACAATAGCACCACCTATCGGAACCATGCCAAAAATCTTCGTGTCTACATTGCATTTTCTCCCTCCAAACTCCTGCCTTTACCTTCATGTGCAATGTTTTTACATTCCACTGCTATACTCTTAGACTTGCATTTGTAGGTTGATTGCTTGACTTGTGCTAAGTTGCTAAAATATGCCAAGACTTAAAATTGGGAACAGGATAGATTTTATTTTGGTCAAGTTGTCTAATCACCCCCCTCTAGACGTACTTTTGATCCTACAACATATAATTCCTTATCATAAGTAGACTAATTTAGACTAGGCCCACTCAATTTTTCAGAAAAGTATGCAACAGGTTTACCATCTTGTAATAACGCACCTCCTAATCTAATTCCACTAGCATCACATTCAAGCTCAAAAGTCTTATTAAAATCAGGAAGTTGGAGTAAAGGAGCATGTGTCAGCTTATCTTTCAATACCATGAAGGCTTCTTCCTGTGCAGTACCCCAAACAAAAGGCACATCCTTCTTTGTAAGCTCATTGAGAGGTGCAGCAATGGTGCTAACATCTCTCATGAAACGCCTATAGAAACCAGCGAGTCCAAGAAAACTCCTCACTTGTGTGACCATTTTGGGCTACGACCAACTCTCAATAGCTTCAATCTTGGCTTTATCGACTTCAATTCCCTATGGAGTAACAACATAGCCAAGAAAAGATACCCGGTCGGTGCAAAAGGTGCACTTCCCAAGATTACCAAACAAACGTGCAGCACATAGAGCAATAAAAACATGTAAATGTTCCAAATGTTCTTCCAAAGATTTGCTATAAATCAGTATATCATCAAAATAGACTACCACAAATCTTCCAACGAAAGCATGTAAAATTTCATTCATTAATATCATGATGGTACTAGGTGCATTAGTTAACCCAAAAGGTATGACCAACCACTCATATAAACAAAACTTAGTTTTAAATGTTGTTTTCCATTCATCTCCCAATTTCATACGAATTTGATGGTATCCACTATGCAAATCAACTTTGGAGAATATTGTAGAGCCACTCAATTCATCAAGCATATCTTCTAGCCTAGGAATAGGATAACGATAACGAATAGTAATATTATTAATGCCTCTACTATCAACACACATACGCGACGCACCATCCTTTTTTGGCACTATTATAATAGGAACAAACACAAGCACTAAGAGATTCGCGCATATAAGCTTTGTTGAGCAGCTCCTGTACTTGACGCATAATCTCCTTCGTCTCCTCTGGATTAGTACGGTATGGTGCATGATTTGGCAGCAAAGCACCAGGAATTAAGTCAATCTGATGCCCAATCCCTCGAATAGGTGGTAATCTCGGTGGCACGTCTTGTGGAAAGACATCAGCAAACTCCTACAAAATGTTAGTGACAACAGGAGGCAAAGAGGAAGGCACGTCCTCGAATGAAAATAATGCCTCTTTGCATACAAAATCATAGCAAACAGATTTACTGCAATCTAGATCATCAACATCAGATTTGGTGGCAAGTAAACATCCACTTTTCAATTTAATTTCAGAAGCAACACTAGATGGTTTATTATTAGATTTCATTTGTTGCTCAAATTCTTTTGCCACTATCTGATTTTCACTCTTATTTTGTTCTTGTTTTGCTTTACTAGATTGATTAATATCATATTTCAAAATAGAATCAGGAGTCATAGGAAGCAAAGTAATATGTTTATCCTTATGAACAAGAGTATACTGATTGTTTATACCATGGTGTACAAATTTTTTATCAAATTGCCATGGTCTACCAAGTAATAAGGAACATGCATGCATGGGTACCACATCACAATCAACATAATCAACATATGAAGCGATACTAAAATGCACACAAACAGTACGTGTCACCTTATCCTTGCCGCTATTTTTGAACCATTGTATGTAGTAAGGATGAGGATTTTGTCTTGTGGTGAGAGATAGCTTCTCCACCATCTCCATGCTAGCCAAGTTGTTGCAAATCCCTCCATCGATGATGATGCAAATAGAACGTTCCTTCACAACTCCCTTTGTATGGAACAAATTGTGCATCTGATTTTGCTCAGCTTGTGTGACCTGCACACTCAAAACATGTTGAGCAACTAAACTTTCATACATGTTAGCATCTTCAGTAGCCATGTATTGCGTCTCTTGTTCAGAATCATCTCCACTGTGTTCTTCACTTGTAATGAGAGCCAAAGTCTCCTCATCATAGTCACTAGCGGACTCATACCCACTATCCTCAGTAGCAATCATCACATGCTTAGATGGGCACTCTCTCGCATAATGAACTCCACCCTGGCAATGACGACAAATAATATCATGTGTTTGCCCTATTAATGCCCTGGATGAAGAAGAGCTCTGTGCAGGCCCAGTCGGTGTGCTCTTGGCCATTGTTGCGATAGTGCCTGCTTTCGTGTATCGTGGCTGGAGGTGGCAGTTAACGGAGGTGCCGGTGTAGCAGAATGTTTGGAAGTAGAAGATGCACGCGGTGTCCATGATGAAGGTCGACCTATAGAAAAATTAGTGTGCGCCAGTGCATGTCGATCCTGCACTTCACGTTCAGATTTCCAAGCAAGATGGAATAAACGGATATTGTTATACTCCTTATACTCTAAAATGGTCTGAATCCCTTTATTTAATCCACTCATAAGACATGCAAGAATAGCTTAATTATCCTCAACAATACCACATGTAATAATTCCAGTTTGTAATTCCTGATAATATTCTTCTACAAAAAATTTTCCTTGTCTTAAACGTCTGCAATTTTTGAAGTAATTCACATTGATAATATGGTGGAACCCAATGAGTACACATAGCGGTTTTCAAAGCAGCCCAATGATGACCCACAAGTATAGGGTGTCCATCATAGTCCTTTCAATAAGTAAGAGTGTCGAACCCAACGCGAGGCAGAAGGAAATGACAAGTCGTTTTCAGCAAGGTATTCTCTGCAAGCACTGAAATTATCGGTAACAGATAGTATTGTGATAAGATAAATCGTAAAGGGTAACAAGTAAATAAAGTAACTAAGGTGCAGTAAGGTGGCCCAATCCTTTTTTTAAGAAAGGAAAAGCCTGGACGAACTCTTATATAATGCAAAGCGCTCCCGAGAACACATGGGAATTGTTGTCAAGTTAGTTTTCATCATGCTCATATGATTCGCGTTTGTTACTTTGATAATTTGATATGTGGGTGGACCGGTGCTTGGGTGCAGCCCTTCCTTGGACAAGCCTCCCACTTATGATTAATCCCTCTCGCAAGCATCCGCAACCATGAAAGAAGAATTAAGGTAAACCTAATCATAGCATGAAACATATGGATCCAAATCAGCCCCTTACGAAGCAACGCATAAACTAGGGTTTAAGCTTCTGTCACTCTAGCAACCTATCATCTACTTATTACTTCCCAATGCCTTCCCCTAGGCCCAAATAATGGTGAAGTGTCATGTAGTCGACGTTCACATAACACCACTAGAGGAGAGACAACATACATCTCATCAAAATATCGAATGAATACCAAATTCACATGATTACTTATAACAAGACTTCTCCCATGTCCTCAGGAACAAACGTAACTACTCACAAAGCATATTCATGATCAAGATCAGAGGAGTATTAATTATCATTAAGGATCTGACAATAGAAATATTCCACCGGATAAATGAACTAGAATCGACTACAAGGAGTAATCAACACTACTAGCAACCCACAGGTACCAATCTGAGGTTTTGGGAGCGAGATCAAATACAAGAGATGAACTAGGGTTTGAGAGGAGATGGTACTGGTGAAGATGTTGATGGAGATTGACCCCCTCTCGATGAGAGGATCGTTGGTGATGACAATGGCTTCGATTTCCGCCTCCTGGGGGGATGTTTCCCCGGCAGAACAGCTCCGCTGGAGCCCTAGATTGGTTCTGCCCAGGTTGCACCTCGAGACGGCGGCGTTTCGTGCCAAAATCTTCCCTCTCATTTTCTCTAGGTCAAAACACACCATATAGCCAAAGATGGGCACCGGAGGCCTGCAGGGGGCCAACAAGGACGGGGGGCACACCTAGGGGGTAGGGCGCGCCCTCCACCGTTGTGGCTGGCTGGTAGCCCCTCTCTGGTATTTTCTTCATTAATATTTTTTATATATTTCAAAAACATGCTCCATGAAGTTTCAGGACTTTTGGAGTTGTGTTGAATAGGTCTCTAATATTTGCTCCTTTTCCAGTCCAGAATTCCAGCTGCCGGCATTCTCCCCCTTCATGTAAGCCTTATAAAATAAGAGAGAATAGGCATAAGTATTGTGATATAATGGGTAATGATAGCCCATAATGCAATAAATATCAATGGAAGTATGATGCAAAACGGACGTATCAACTCCCCCAAGCTCAAACCTCGCTTGTTGTACGGCCCGAGACCGACGCTCCAGACGCCTTCCATGTTTTCGTTTTTGCCGTGTGTTTTATTCTGCTTGTTGCATTTCATCATGACATCATGCCATCATTTTTTGCAAATCAACTAAAACTCACATAAACAAATCGTATAGATCTTTGGTCCATTTGAATCGAGGGATATTCACAATGGTGATTTCTCTTTATAACATGTACAAAGTCTCCCAATATTATTAGGGAGCCATATTAAAATAGTCCATTAATTTGGAAATACTCATAAACAAACTTGCATAATAAATTATCCTTTTTCAAATATTCACATCCATGCTCTACTTTCCTTGACTCCAAATTCCAGTTGTGAAACTTTGAATTATGTTAAAGTGACCATCTGAAACATTTCAACATCGTTTGGATTGATTTGGCCCTCCAAATGAATATATATCCTTCTCTTTCTTTTTTTGTAAAAGGTAAGACCTTTCATTTTTCAGCTAGGCCGGCCAGCCATCCTCGCAACCAGTCGTTGCGGCCCAAGGCCCAGCCACCCTCACCAGCTTCTTAACCAGTCGTTGCGGCCCAAGGCCCGATCCCCAGCTCTCTCTCTCTCTCGATCCCTTGGCCTCTTCCTCATCTCCCTCCACCGCCGCCACACACATGCACACACACATCGCACCAGGGAGATGAGCTCCCCACGCCAGCGCCTCTGCCTCCACCCAAAGCCCCACGCCCTGGTGTTCTTCCCCGCCTCCTCTTTGACCTCGCGCCATCTTCTTGATCTGCCGCCGCCATGAATGCCCGCAGGAGCGCCAACGCCACCAGGCCGCCGTCCCGCGCCCAAGCTCCTCCGCCCTTGAGCTCCGACTGCGCTGCCGTTTGCCCAGATCTGGCGCCGGCCGACCAGGATCCACCTGTCTTCGCTGTTCCCAGCGCTGTCAGAGCCATGCTTCAAGTCCCCGCCGACAAGCTCCACACCGACGCCCCTGCTTCGCTTCGAGCCCTCCTCTGCGTCGCTCACTCAGGCCGCCAGCAGCCTCAGCACGCCAAGGCTCGGATGTGCTTCTTACTCGATGGTCCAGCTGGCTGTCCTCGCTGGTGTGCCCGACCTCTTCACCGCGTCGCTTCCCTGCTTCTGCGAGCACTTGAGGAGGACGACCAGAGCCATGTCCTACTTTGCCCGCTGACTGCGTCTTCCTCGTCCACATGGGTAGCCAGTACCATGAGCACCACATTCCTTCGCTGCCTTCGTGCACCTCCGGCTGCTTCCAACTGCACCACCGGCCTGTTGACTCCCTCACTGTTCACCAAGACCACCTCAAGTTCGACTATAGAACAAGTGCGTACCACTATGACCCATGTACGACTACACAGACTTGCCAAGTACCACGACGCCCAGAGCCATGTATACGTTAAGGTTGACTCCATCGACGAGAACGACTACGTGAAGACTCTGGATATGGAACTGCAAAATGCAAGTACCCCTTCGAGTTGACGAGACCGGCAAGTCTGAAGACCCCAAGTACCATGATAACCCCAAAGGGATTCAAATCCGTCAAGTTCCTCTTCAAAACGTGAACCACTACTTCCCTCAACGAACTCGTTCCGCCACAAAAAACGCACGCTTTGAAGGTATAACCGCCGAGATGATGACCCGTGGACGAATGCATGTGTGGTGTATGAGATGCTCGTGTTTGCACCGTGTCTGAGTTGTCATTGCACGTTCCTCCTTGTTTGCCATGTCGTTGACCCGTGGGAACCCCATAACTGGGATCACCCCACCATCTTTTACATGTTTTGTAAATCCACACTTTCTTTTGCACCGACATCTCGATGAGTTTTCGGATCTTCGGAACGTTGTCGTGGCACCGTTTCCACTTTCATTGTCGTGGCACCCCACTCTTTCCGCCATGGTAATCAAATGCTTCATAACATGCTCATGTCAACATTTTCATAAAATTGCATATAACTTGCATATGCCATCCGCATCATGATAACAACATTTAAAATGTTTAAAATTGTTGTTTGCATTAAATTACTAAATGATATGTGAGGATTTTCCGGAATTGTTGTTTGTTATTTTCTGCCTCATTTAAAGTTTCCTAAATAGTTAGTTTACCTATGCCTCACCTCTTTCCATGTTTAACAACATTTAATATTGTTGGGTACATAAACGAGAGGGAACTAAGTAATTGAATGTGGTGTTTCATTGCATATTCAGCTCCACTTAACTTGTAGTATTGTTTGTTGCACTTTGCCCTGCCATGACTCATTAAACCGGACATGCATCATACTTGGTTGTGCATCATGCCATGTTTTAGCTTGTTGTTTTACCGTGTTGTTTGCTTCTTTCCGGTTGTGCTCCTTCTCGATAGTTCCGGTTACGTTGCGATTGTGAGGATTCATTCGACTACGCCCATTCGTCTTCTTCATGGACTCGGTCTTCTTCCTAGCGGGATTTCAGGCAAGATGACCATCACCTTGGATCTCATTACTATCTTCGCTATGCTAGTTGTCTCGATGCTATCGCTATGTCGCGCTACCTACCACTTTTTTATCAAGCCTCCCAAATTACCATGATACTATTAATTTTCCTAATTTTTTGAATATTCCAAAACGGAGAAAAATTATCATTAGAAATGTTTTGGAGTCGGTTTACTTACTGTACCACATACCTATTCCTTTTCGATGTCTGAAACATTCTGGAAAGTATCCCTTATGTACTCCTCTGATGTTACGGTATTAATTATATTGGTCTCAATATTTATGGGAGTACATGAGATATAATGTTTGATTCTTTGATCATTTACCACCTTAGGATTTGTGCCTTCGGCGTTGTTGATTTTGATGGCACGGGAATGATACACCTCCTTGATAATGTAAGGACCTTCCCATTTAGAGAGAAGCTTTCCTGCAAAAATCTTAAACAAGAGTTGTATAGCAAAACATGATCACCTACATTAAACTCACGCTTTTGTATCCTTTTATCATGCCATATTTTAACCTTTTCTTTAAACAACTTGGCATTTTCATAGGATTGGGTTGTCCACTCATAAAGCAAGCTAATGTCAAATAATCTCTTTTCACCGACAAGTTTGAAATCATAGTTGAACTCTTTAATAGCCCAATAAGCTTTATGTTCTAATTCAAGAGGTAGGTGACATGCTTTTCCATAAACCATTTTATACGGAGACATACCCATAGGATTCTTATAAGCAGTTCTATAAGCCCATAATGCATCATCAAGTTTCTTAGACCAATTCTTTCTAGATCTATTAACAGTCTTTTGCAAAATTAATTTAAGCTCTATATTGCTCAATTCTACTTGACCACCAGATTGAGGATGATAAGGAGATGCAATTCTATGGTTAACATCATACTTAGCAAGCATTTTACGAAAAGCACCATGAATAATATGTGAACCACCATTAGTCATGAAATATCTAGGGACTCCAAACCTCAGAAAAATAAGTTCTTTAAGCATCTTAATAGAAGTGTTATGATCAGCACTACTAGTTGGAATAGCTTCTACCCATTTAGTAACATAATCAACAGCAACTAAAATATGTGTATACCCACTAGAGGAAGGAAAAGGTCCCATATAATCAATGCCCCAAACATCAAATGGTTCAATAACAAGTGAATTGTTCATTGGCATTTCTTGACGTCTACTAATATTACCAATTCTCTAGCATTCATCACAAGACAAGACAAACTTACGAGCATCCTTCAAAAGGGTAGGCCAATAAAAACCAAATTGCAATACCTTATGTGCAGTTCTCACTACAAAAAAATACACTTTCGTGATGGTATGTGTTGTCACAGTAGGTCACGTTTTCTGTCATGCATGTACATACATGACGATTCTATGACAGAATCAAGATAGTCACACATGTGCTATCGTAGAAGTGTTCCATGAAATTACCAAAATTATCATCACAGAAGTGTCCACTTCCATGACGATAAATGGCGTGTCATAGAAGTGCTTTCGTCAAGGGTAACCGACACGTGGCATCCACCCTAACGGGTCATCGTTAAGCTATCGGGTCCGGTTTTGGATCCAATAACATGCTGACAGCCACGATCAATGCCGATTTTCCACGTGTAAAATTCTCATTGGCCGACGGAACCACGTGTCAGCTCCACGTTGGCACAGGTAACACTCATCCAATGGGCGAGATGCGCCTATGATATTTTGACACGTGGACCGGCCCAAAAGTGGCCCATAAATATTAAATGGGCCAGCTCAACTAAAGGCCCACAAGATTTTGCGGACCATAATGGGCCGGCCCAGCTAAAGGCCCACAAGATTTTGCAGACCATAATGGGCCGGCCCAGCTAAAGGCCCAACATTCCCAGTTAAGGCCCGTACGGCTAGTGTCAAATCCACCCATCAACGGCCCGCCCTAAACTTGTCATCATTGCGGCCCATGGTCACTTTTGGCCCATCAAAAATCCGCTAAGTATTTGGGCCGAAGTTCGGCCCGGTGTGTTTCTAGCCTGTTAAAGGCCCTGCTTCATTTGGGCCCATTTATAGGCCATTGAAACTTTTGGCCCATAAACGACCATGAAGGATTTGGGTCATATTCGGCCATGTCTGACAGTTGGCCTATTAGAGGCCCACTATAGATTTGGGCCCCTTTCAGCCTGTTGTGATTTTCGGCTTGTTAACGTCGGACGAAATTCATGGGCCATATGTGGCCCAACGTCACATCGGGTCTATTAACGACCCATATAAAACTAACACTAATCAAGCCTGGCCGAACTTCTAGCCTGTTAAAGGCCCATGTAGTAGGTCAGCGCATTTACGGACCATCTGAATTTCTGCTAGTGAAAGATCTGCATTGTAAATGGGCCACCATTTCGGCCTGCTAATGACCAGTGGGTTATTTGGCACAATCAGGGCCCAATCTCACTTTCGGCCTATTCAAGGCCCGTCTTTTTATGGGCTCGAGATATTTACACCTGTAAACAGACTATTGTTACTGAGGTCCCAAATTATGTTTGGGCCTGTTAAAGGCCCACTATGGGCACAGGCCTACCAGTAAAACATGAAAGTTTATGCTGATTTAGGCCCAAATATTTTTAGTGGGCTACATGCAAATTATGGTCCATAACCGTTTTTAGCCCAATTGGAATGGGCCCGACAAATGTTGGCATGTTGGGCTCCTACGAAGCGTTCGGCCGAATACATTACTAAGATAAACCTACACTATACAAAAATAGGGCCATAATTACTGCAATCTTTGGCAGCATCATAAATGTTGTATCACAACAAAATAAATTCCAACCATACAAAAAAAGGGCTGTTGGCATAAAGTTTACAATCCTTGGAGATAAAAGCACCATTAGATGTATACAAGCACAGATCATTTGACCTAACTGCTAATGTTTCGGGCTGTAGAATCTGATGGAGCAGCATGATCTTCCCCCTTTTTCCGCCGTTACTCTTGAACAGTGAAGAAAATGTCTGATAGTCTGGTGACAAAACCATTCATATCTTGATGACATTTGTCAACCACTATTCTTGTTTCTGAAACGACGTCCATTAGGGATTGGACTTGTGTCTGGAGCACAGATATATCACTCTGTCTAGCCAAAAGATTTTGTTCAGTAGGCGATTTGGACAAGGTTACCTTGACAACCAACCTAGAATTATGCAGGAGGGTGCTTTTTGCACTGTTAGTGGAGAGATACTAACGCACTGCAGCAAGAGGTGACATTGTGCATGTGGTAGCCTCGTCACCTTCAGGTGGTTGTGGCCGTTGAATCATTTGTTCCATAGCGTGCTGAAAGTTTGAACTTGTAGATTAGTGTACCAGATAAGTTACTAATGAGACAAAAACAAACAAAGTAGGTTTCACGTTTATACATAACTTATTTTGGTGAACTACTGTAATACATTTGCATGTATTGTAGTGCCAACTACATAATAAAATCACTTTCAGAACATATGTCCATGTAGCATGCCTACTGTATTGTTTATTTCCTCACATTCGTTAACATCTAAGGATAAAGAGACATGGTTTAAAGTAGGATGAATATAGTATGACATCATTCCTATCATGGGCAAATAGATATAAAACAAACATGCTATTGTATCATTGTGTGCGCACGTGAACATCACAACTAGATTAAAGATCAAGACCAAAAGAATATCCTTCATCTCTTTTAAACCATGTAAGGTAAAATGATACGTTAAGAGAACTGTGTATAAAAGTGAATAGACTAAGTAACATTGGTTGCAAACCAAGCAGTTAAATGAACACATCACAGTACCAATCAGTTCAAAAGCAAGAGGAGTAAGGACTTACAATAGCGGCTTGAACCGGTGTGCTCATGCCCTTCATCTTGCTGGTGTGGCAATCCTTGAAGATTTGCACTGCATTCGGTTCAGCTTCTTTTTGGTCCGCACAGGCTTTCCTCTGTATTTCTAACAAGTAAATATAGATACGATAATATGGCACAGAAATAAGAAGGAACTAGCAGCTATTTACAAGAGCCTCGTAGTGTGCAATATAGCTACGAGATCCTGTTGTCTGTTGGAATTTGACTTTAGAATGGTTGGTCTTGTTCTTCAAATAGTTAGCCTAGAAAAAGATACACTTGTAAGGCACATACAAAAATACAAGTTCAATATATGGTATGATCAAATACATATACTGTTGGCGTATGGGTCCCGACAAATCCTTAAGGTTCGAACACTGGGGTGCACGTGAAGTCTTTCCCTTCAACCGATCTACGCTCTAGCTTGCTAGGATCTCGCGGACAAAATCGACGAACTCACAACACAGATGGACACAGGGTTTATACTGGTTCGGGCCACTGTTGTGGTGTAATACCCTACTCCAGTGTGGTGGTGGTGGATTGCCTCTTGGGCTGATGATGAACAATACAAGGGTAGAACGGCCTCCTGAGGTTAAGGTGTTCTTGTGCTCAGTGAGATTGTGTGTGAGGTGGTCTCTCTTGAGCTAAGATGATCTTGTCCTCTCTCTCACTCTGCTTCCCCTCCCTTCCACCGTGGTGGCTAGTCCTATTTATAGAGGCCCTGGTCCTCTTCCCAAATATCGAGCAGGAAGGGAGCCAACAATGGCGGGCTAATTTGAAGGGGGACATCTAGTACAAGCTATCCTGACAAAAGTAGTCTTCGCCTGCACAAAGTTCTGGTGGTGACACTATTCTGGGCTCCACGATGACCTCTGTCTTGCAGTCCTTGGTCTTGGTCATGTTGCACCAACATGGCAACCTTTGCCGGATGCCTCGGTGCTCCGTGGCTGCGCTTGCCCCCCTTTGCACCAAAGAGGAAACAAGGACGTTGTGCACGCTGGCGCCCGCCTGGCGCCCGCCTGGTGTCGATCGTCATGGCTCACGTCACGAGAACCTCGTGAGGCTCGCTTCGCCTTGATATCTTTGCTCCTCGTGAGCCTGCCTAGCTAGGCCACTCCAGAGGAGGTCTTGCATCGTCCTCCTTGCGAGGCTTGGCCCCTCGCGAGGGTCTTGGGTGCTTTGTTGGTGAAGATGGGCCGTATGGCTTGCTGGCTCAGCCACGCGGCGGGCCGCAGGCAGGCAAGTCTGGGGACCCCCGTTCCAGGACGCCGACAGTAGCCCCCGGGTCCAAGGTGCGTGCGGGCTTGGCTTCACGATGAAGCCAATGGTCAAGCTCGAAGCGCCGCGGGCCCCCAAAGCCTGTGGCCTCGGTTGACGCGTGGCGGTTGATTGGACGTGGGCGTCTCCGCTTCCCCATGCTGCCTTTGAATCCGCTTCTTGCACAGTTATTCCTCCCCCTCCGCTCCTGGCTTTCCAATCTTCCAATCTCCCTGCTTCCTCGACGCCCTACTCCACCTTCCTAGTCCAACCAGTGTTCCACCCGCTTTACCGCCATGGCGCCGAAACAAGCCGACAAGGGGAAGAAACCTCTATCCTCGCCAACCGCGCCTCCATCCTTCGAGCCGGCGCTCAGTCGGCCTCGGGTGCTCAACGACGAGGCCATGGTCAAGGTGCGCCCCATGCTCGCCTCCAGCTTCAACGAGTGGGGAGAGACACTAGCCTGGCCTGCGTCTCGCTCCAGCATGGCTCGGCAGTCACCGAGATCCCGATCTTCATTGACGCCCTCTAGGCTGGCCTGCTTCCTCCCTTCTCCGCCTTCTTCAACGCGGTGCTTGAGCACTATCAGATCCATATGCTTCATCTCGACCCTCAATCTGTGACCCTTCTTGCCGTCTTCGCCTTCGTGTGTGAGGCCATGGTGGGCATCACCCCCTCCGTGGCGCTCCTCCGCCACTTCTTCTCACTACATCTCATCGGCGCCCGGCAGAGCTCAGGGTGTGTGGGCTTTCAGGCCGTGGCAACGACGGCAGGCATGGGGATTGACTTCGAGCTTCCTTCGTCCGTGAGAGAATTCCGCACACGATGGGTGTTTGTTGATGCTGGCATGCTCAACCCTCTACTCCAAGCTCCGGTGGGGCCTGCCATTCCAAACTCCGGCTGGGGTCACCAGAGGTTCACGAGCCCCTACCTTGCCCCCGTCTGGGCCAGGCTGCGGTGGTTGAAGGACCTTGGTGTGACTGCGCCCATGGTGGTGAGGGAGTTCATCAGGCATCGAGTTGCCCCGCTTCAGCGTCATTCTCGCCCGATGTGGAACTTGCTCAGCAGTCGGGACAACATGAGGTTTCAGGAGGAGGGGCTTCCTCTTGCTGCGCGGCAAACTGTGCTCACGGTGCTATCCGGTGTCCCTCTGCCGGACGAGATGCCTAGGAAGAGCTGCACGTTGTACTGCAGTGAGAACAAGGTTACTTCGTCGCGACCATGCCTTCCCTTGATGAGTGGGGGTTGTGCCCAATTGGCTTGGAGGGACCCCGTGAGAATCCTGTCATCATGGTCCCACTCTTCGCCGCCGGTGACGAGCTCGCCCCAGGTGATGGTGCGGGGGAGCGAGCTGTGACGAGGGCCGACTGCTCAGGTGCTGAGGAGCATGTCCCAAGAAGTGAACCAGGGGCGTCATCCTCGGGAGCTTGTGACGCCCCTCCTGAGGCGCCAGTCGCTGATGAGATGCGGCATGCGGCTCCCAAGGCCGAGGCTCCAGGAGCCTCAGGAGGTCGCAGCGAGAGGGAGCCGGGTTGTGCGCTGCAGCCGGGCTCCCCTGAATCCATCCCTCTTGGTTCTCCTTCGGCGCCGCCATGCGCCGGCCGTCACGTCCAGCGCTTCGGTCGCTTTTGCATGGACTTAGAGGAGCTCTGCAAGAGGAAGGGATCCCCCAGCGGCAGCTACATCTTCGGACCGTTGAAGCGACGGAAGTACATCGCCATCGACGAGTAAGTACCCCTCCTCGGTGATCTTCTATGTGCCGCCTTCCCTTCCTAACGATTGCCCCCTTAGGCCCCCTTCTGCTAAGGCCGCGAAACCTCCAGAGAATCAGCTCCCTCTAGTCCCATCGTGCTCGCCAAGCTCCAGTGCTTCAAGCTCAGACACTGCCCGCAGCGTGGGGTCAGCCTCGGGAGCTGGTCCATCGTCAATGCGCCCCGAGCTTGTGCCTCCATCGTCCTTCCTACGCGGCCTTGCTTGGAGTGCAGCAGGCGTGCCAAGCGCTCCTCCCTTGGTATCGGTTGATGGATGGCTGGCCTCGATGCTGGAGCCTCCTTGAAGCAGCGGGCCTTGTTTGGTCTGGGCCCCTCGCGAGGGTCAGTCGGCGCCTGGGCCGCGCCAGCCCCCAGCCCCCAACCGGGAGATGGCGCGCCACTTGATGCTCCACCGGCAGCCCCCAAGGCGGAGGACGAGATGGGGCGAGCATTCAAGCTCGAGCGCGGGCGCAGCATGGTCCGCCACGAGCTCTTCCAGGAGGCGATGGGCGTGATGAACCGCCTGGGTGAAGAGCTTGCGGGCATCGACTCGCGTCTTGATGCTGAAGGTCTTCGGTTGGTGGA
Source organism: Triticum dicoccoides (assembly GCF_002162155.2). NCBI lineage: Eukaryota > Viridiplantae > Streptophyta > Magnoliopsida > Poales > Poaceae > Triticum > Triticum dicoccoides. The sequence continues at coordinate 182,630,120 of NC_041386.1, read as the reverse complement.
GGAGTGACGCAAACTGCGAGTGGCCATCAACCTTGGCCGTTATCATCGCGACCTCGAGAACGCGAAGGCCGAGGCGTCCCTCAAGATTGCCAATGAGGCCCGCTCGCGAGCTTTGGAGGAATCTCGCGAGGCCAATCGCCACCGCGAGGCTGCGGAGGAGCGCGCGTGGGAGCTCCAGGCCTGGAGCGCGTCCCTTGAGCAGCAAGTCGAGGCGCATGGGGCTGCCCTTGCCTCGATGAGGGGGACGCCTATGGAGGAAGAGGACATCCGACGGCGTGAGGAGGCGCTGGCCCTGGAGGCCGTGGAGCACAGCCTCGAGCTCGAGCAGCTAGAGACGAGGGAGCGTCAAGTCGCTCAAGTTGAAGATGCCGTCAGGGCCCGCGAGGCCGGAGTCGAAGAAGAGATCAATCGCCGAGTAGCCGTGGTTCATGCCGACCTGGAGGGTAGGTACGGCTTGAGGCTGGAGCTCGCCGGACAGGAGGGCGCGGGCAGGGCCACCACCCTCAGGCCCAGGTTGGACGAGGCCGAGAGGCGTGCTGAGGCCACAACCGCCGCCCTAGTTACGGCGCAGGAGGACCTGGCCTCCGCCCACGCCGAGCTGCTTTCCCTCCGGAGGCGAATTGACGATGCCAAGGCTGTCGCTCAGCAAAACAGAGAAGAAGTGCTCCAACACCGAAGGCTGGAGCGCGTGCATGGCCCTATGCTCCAAGACCTTCGGAACAAGGCTAACACCGCCCTGGGCTATATCTGCGACGAGAATGCCCCGACCCCTCACTCGAGTGACTACACCAGCCACCTAACCTTCTTCACCGAGGTGGTGACTCGCCTGGAGGCTCAATCTGCCAGAGCTCGGCAGCTTGTGGAGGAGAGGGGTCGTGGCCTGCTTCAATGTGCCTTCTCTCGTGTCTTCAGCCACCTCCTGAACGCCGATCCCAACTTCGACTTTGATGCCACCATTGCTCCTGTGCCCATCGCCGTTCGGGGCGACTTGGCGCGTTGGGTAGAGGATCATGTCGACGCGTTGGTCAGGGCCTTCACCTTGGACGACGATAGGGTGGTGGTCGTCGCAGACGAAGCTGACGTGGTCAATGACGGTGATGGGGGCGTTGCTGACAGCAGCGACGATTCCGACGAAGATGATGATGATGCGAGCGACATGTCCCTGGATGATGCAGCGAGCGATATCTCTGGCTGATCCCATATTCTCCTGTTGTTTTATTCTGCATGCAAAACTCGGGCGTGGCCCTAGGAAAACTTGTGAGAGCATTTTGAGAGGGGGAGCCGCTCATGTAAATGAATCGCAGTTTTTACTTTCCTATGCGATGTGGGTATGTGTCCTCGTAAACTTGTGAAGCTGTGGGTGAGTTTCCAGACGTGGATTACCTTAGTCAGCGCCTGTTTAGGGCTGGGTCGTGAGGTGACGAGTTCTGGAGAATCTTGCGGGGCTTGCCGCCCTATTTGAAGGGGGGGCCCAGGAAGGGTGAGCACCAGGCTTAGTGCCAGCGCGTGGTCTGTGCGGTCCGGCTCGCGAGGAGCTTTGCGAGGGAGAGGCGACGGTCATGAGTCCCAAACCAAACAAGATCCAGAAGGCAAGAAATGACTCGAACGACAAAAGGCACCCCCCGCGCGCAACGATAAAAATTCAGCTTCAACTGAAGTCCAGAATCAGAAAGCAAAGCCACGGAAAGAGAGATCCAAAGCAAAAGGCCGCATCCGGCACCTAGTCTAGTCTTTGGGTCTTCAAGTCTTCTCACCAGCGCGGAGCTAAGTGCTGTCCACTAGGCGTGGGAGGGAGCCCCAGGGCCTGAGGTGGGCGCTCCTGAGACTCCGGGGCGTGTACAGCCCCAACTCATTATTACATGAGAGTGTCACGGGCGGTGAGCTTCATAGGCACCGGGCCTTCTTCACAGGTACTGGCCTTGCTTCATATCGGCAGACGAGAGCCCCGCCTTGCGCCACTCTTGACCTCCTTTGAGCCGGCCATAGACCAGGACGACGCAAAGGAGGGAAAGAGGACGCCAGCGGTTCCCTCGGCGACCATGGGTCCTCTGCCGGAGGAAGGGTTGTTGAAGCCACCCCGGCAGAGGGCTTACCTCCGGGTGTCCCCTGGTTTCGCATGCCTTGGGGAGGGGCCTTGCTCCTGGCTCCCTCTCGGTGGCCCCCAGCGTGTCTCCCTTGTTGAGACGGGTGCTGCCGTGCCGGGGTCGTCGATCAGTGCTGCAACCTGATTCATCGGCAGCCCATGGTTAGCATAAGCTTGTTCCTGAGAGGTTAGTGGTACCCTGTAGTCGCTGTCGCCGGCGCGAATGCTATGGTTCTCCGCTGGCTCTTGGAAGGCTTCGACTCCTAGCGCCCCTTTTCCCTAGTCTTCCCCAACGAATGAGCCGATGTCGTCCTCTGGTGCGTACCCTTGGTCCATCATGCGGGGCATGTAGGCTTCCGGGGCCGTCACCCCGAACACCTCGCTGTGGTACCCCACACTCCATGTTGCTCCACCCATGCTGGCGTCCTGGGGATGATAATACGGCATCCGGCTGGGGCCATGGGGGGTGACGCTTGCGCTCGTGCTTCTCGAGGGCGGCATGGGGGGATTGGAGCCCCCTACGCCGCCGGCCGTGCTGATGTTGGTGAAGCCCCGGGGCGTAGTTGACGGCACGCAGATGTGGTGAGGCTCACCGCGCGACCTTGCATTGGCCTGGGGGGCTGAAGGGTGGCACTCCTGATGCTGCTGTGTCTAGGAGCTCAGGAACACGCTCAAGAAGCGTGTCCCGGCCGCTCTCCATCAGTCTGCATCGCAGCAGCTCCCTTGCCACTATGAGTGGCACCCGCATGTTCGCTTGCTCCCGCCGTGAGTGCGGTGCAGTTGCAGCGGCATGACTCGCTGCTCTCGCCGCGGCTTGTGCTTGTCGCGGGGTGAGGGTGGATGATGTCTGGCCGCGCTGTCCACGCCCGGCGGAGCTTGGTGACGCCCGCGCCGCCTGGGGTGTGGGGTCAAGATCTTCATGGCCAGGCGCCGCCTTCCGGGACGACTAGGCTGCCCAGCGGTCGGACCCGGCTCTTGGGTCGACAGACATCGTAGCCGGTGAACGTCGGAGAGCTGATTGGTGGAGAAAAGGCTCCGGCGCACCCCTACCTGGCGCGCCAAATGTCGGGGTATGGGGTCCCGGCAAACCCTTAAGGTTCGAACACTGGGGTGCATGCGAAGTCTTTCCCTTCAATCAATCTACGCTCTAGCTTGCTAGGATCTCGCGGACGAACTTGACGGACTCACAACACAGATGGACACAGGGTTTATACTGGTTCGGGCCACCGTTGTGGTGTAATACCCTACTCCATTGTGGTGGTGGTGGATTGCCTCTTGGGCTGATGATGAACAATACAAGGGCAGAATGGCCTCCTGAGGTTAAGGCATTCCTGTGCTAGGTGAGCTTGTGTGTGAGGTGGTCTCTCTCGAGCTAAGATGATCTCGTCCTCTCTCTCACTTTGCTTCCCCTCCCTTCCACTGTGGTGGCTAGTCCTATTTATAGAGGCCCTGGTCCTCTTCCCAAATATCGAGCAGGAAGGGAGCCAACAATGGCGGGCTAATTTGAAGGGGGACAACTAGTACAAGCTATCCTAACAAAAGTAGTCTTCGCCTGCACAAAGTTCTGGTGGTGACGCTATTCTGGGCTCCACGATGACCTCCGTCTTGCACTCCTTGGTCTTGGTCTTGTTGCACCGAAATGGAAACCATTGCCGGATGCCTCGGTACTCCGCGGCTGCGCTTGCCCTCATTTGCACCAAAGAGGAAACAAGGACGTTGTGCGCCTGGTGTCGATCGTCACGGCTCAGGTCACGAGAACCTCGTGAGGTTCGCCTCGCCTTGATATCTCCGCTCCTCGTGAGCCTGCCTAGCTAGGCCACTCCAGAGGGTCTTGGGTGCTTTGTTGGTGAAGATGGGCCGTATGGCCTGCTGGCTCAGCCACACCGCGGGTCGCAGCCAGGCAAGTCTGGGGACCCCCGTTCCCAGGACACCGACATATACCCTACCTGATACTATGAATCAGTCCAGTGTTTAACAAGGGCTGTCTAGTCTTCATCTGTAGTATATTCCACTGGAGATGTTTGGGCGATTTCATTGTTAGCCTTGCCTTCAAAGTGAGATTTTTTAAGGTGGTACCCGCTGGGGATATGACTACTGGAGGTAAACCGGCTAGGAGTGGCCGGGTTAACTCCATGAATATAGAAGCCCATAAAGACATGAGGATGGTGGCGCTTTACGATGGCCCAAGGCCTAAAGGCGGGTTAAGGCCTGTAGATGTAAACCGACTCTTTCATGTAACTTGTATTGTAAGTTAGAAGGAATAAACACCGAGCCGGACACGTTTATGATACGGCCTCGGGACTCTGTAAACCGGCGGGCGTCAACCTATGTATATAAAGGGACGACCCGACAGCGGTTTAGGGACAAGAGACAACAACTCGAGAGCCAGGCAAAGCGGATTCGCTCCCTGGTCATCGAAACCCCAGCAATACCAATCACAACTAGACGTAGGCTTTTACCTTCGTCGAAGGGGCCGAACTAGTATAAAATCCCTCGTGTCCCTTGTCCGGTTTAACCCCTTTAAGCTAACCCGTAGTGATGGCTCCACGACTAAGTCCTTTCGCGAGGACATCTGCCGTGACAAACCCAAGACAATTGGCGCCCACCGTGGGGCTATCGCATGATGGATTCGAGTTCTTGAAGGGCAGCTTCGAAGGACCCAAGGGATACGCTGTGGGCCGGATGACGAAGAGTCATCGCGGAAAGCTCTACATCGACGACGCAGGGTGGGGTCCCGAGGCCGATTCAATCGGATACGGGTACCGGGTCCCCTTTGGAGGAATTTACGTCTTCATCGGCAAAATTGGTGAACCGAGCCCTGAGCTGGACACCTGCACCGACATCATCGAGACGGCTCAGCGTGTAAGCCCTGCCCCGGTTCAGCCCGCAGCAAGGCATGTTTTCGTAGGTGTCATCCATGGAGCGGAGTATGAGGATGGACCGGCATCTGATGGAGAAACCCTTATCCGTTCCGATGACGAGTCTTCAACCGGAGAAACCGAGTCCCTGTATCAACTGCAGGATGGCCGGATTAGCGGATGGTCCGATGGCAACAGTATTTCGGACCTCCTCGATCTACCAAGCCGGGTCACGAACTTCATGGCCGGTACACAACTAGTGCATCACTCTTCTACCTCCGCGGGAGCAGGGGCTCTGTGCCGCCTCCCGCTCAGGTTTTTTCTGATTTGTTCGATGCTTTGGCAACATTGATGGCCGCAGAGGTGGACGTGGCAGCCCGAGATCAACACAATGCGGAGATTGCAAAGTTGAAAGATCAGATAACTCAGGCTAAAGCGGACCTGGCAGCAGAGAATGCCAGGATGGCTACAGAATGGGCCGAGTTGGAAGCTCAGGCCTACCGGCTTAGGTTGGACCAGAATGCCTCAGATGAGGTCATGAGGAGGAGATAATGATCGCACCTCCCGCCGGGTTATGACCCAAGAAATCTCTTCAGGACGCCAGGAGCCGGAACTAGTAACCAGCCAGCGGTAAATCGGACGGAGGCACCGGGAACAGGAGCGCCGGTTCAGCCGCGCGCGATGAATCCGCCTCATCAGAACAACGTTGTGCCGCAGTATGTTCCGACGCCCCGGGGGCACTACTCCAACCCGTTGGATAACATTGTGGCTGCTGCTTCACGATTGGCAGCCCTCCCAACTGACGGCGAGTCACCTGTGGCGATTGAGACACGATGGGCCAGAGAGCTCCTTCAAACAACTTTAAACCAGCAGCAGGCTTATTCGCATAGTCGCGAGAGGATTCATTCCACCCCCCGTCCGAGTCGGAGCTACAGCAGGCACGTTGAGGATGAACCGGCTGTATCAAGCAGTGCACATCACCGTAACTCGCCGCGAGGGCACAACCCGACAGGTGGAGGTGCTAGTGCGCAGGATGTGGTGGATCATGGTCGTGCACATCGAGAAGCTGAGTTAGCAGCTCTGCATGCAGCTCGTCCTACCGCTTCAGTGGAGCCAGGCATGGTCTCCAGTTCTTTAGGGGTGACGTGTCTTACCCCCGCTTTACGTAATGTATGACTGCCCAAGGATTTTAAGGTTCCTCGTAAAGTGCCCAATTACACCGCCGATTTGCAACCAGAGTCATCGGTGGAAAGTTATGAGATGGCAATGGAGATGTTGGATGTGGATGAAGTGGTGTGTGCTAAATACTTCCCCATGATGTTGGAGGGGACATCTCGTACTTGGTTAAAGAGCTTACCAGCTAACTTTGTCAGATCATGGGCCGAGTTAAAACACCAGTTTATCCAGAATTGTAAATATAGTTGTAAGCAGCCTATGTCGATTGTGGACCTGGACGCTTGTGTCAAAGAGGATGGGGAGTCTACAACCCATTGGGTGAAGCGGGTCTTGTCGATGTTCTAGGAACGGGGGTCCCCAGACTTGCCTGACTTGCCTGCCTGCGACCTGCGGCATGGCTCAAAGGGGGCCCAACACGGCCCGTCTTCATCAACACAGACCCAAGACCCTCGCGAGGGGCCAAGCCTCGCAGGCAGATGACACGGAGCTTCCTCAGGCATGGCCTCATCAGGCTGGCTCACGAGAAGGCAGAGAGATCAAGGCGGGGTACCTCACGAGGTGCCCGTGACGCAAGCCATGACGACCAAGGGCGCCAGGCAGGCGCCAGCCCGCGCAGTGTCCTCCTTTCCTCTTTGGTGCAAATGGAGCAAGCACAGGCGAGAGCATCAAGCAAAGGCACCCATTTCGGTGCAACGAGACCAAGACAAGTCCAATGGCAGGGAGGAAGTCATTATGGAGCCCAAGCCAGCGTCACCACCAGAGTCTTTGGCAGGCGAGGACCAACTTTAGTCAGGATAAGTGTACCAGATGTTCCCCTTCAAAATGGCCAATTGTTGGCGCCCTTCCCGCTCAATATTTGGGGAAGAGGCCCAGGGCCTTTGTCTATAAATAGGACTAGCCACCCACAGGGTAGAAGGACGGAGAATCGGCCAACCCAGGATCGAGAATCGGCCAACCCAGAAACTAGCTAGGATCGCAATCGAGAAGAGAGAGAGAGAAGGGTGACTGAACTCCCCCTAGCAGTTCATCCCCCCAACCAAGAACAGACCCTCGCGAGGCTGTTCTTCCTTGTATTGCTCATCATCATCAGCCCAAGAGGCAATCCACCACACCACACACTGGAGTAGGGTATTACACCACAACAGTGGCCCGAACCAGTATAAACACTGTGTCTCTTGTGCTGTTCTTTCCATAGCTTAGATCTTAGCGAGGCGGAGGGGTGCAGGTAGGTAGAAGGCGAAATCTCCGCACGCACCCCAGTGTTCGAACCTCAAGGGTCTGCCGGAACCCGAAATCCGACATTTGGCGCGCCAGGTAGGGGTGTGCCGGAATTCGTCTTCCACCACCCCGTTCTCCTCCGACCATCGCGTCCATGTCTGAGGCTCGTCGGGCCCGCGCCGAGCGCCGGGCCGCTCTCGCTTCCCACGTCGCCCAGACGGCTCCTGTCGGTGGGCGTCCTCGCCGTTCCCCGTCACCTGCCGTCAACGCCGCCACCGGCCTGGCGGGGGACGAGCGGCAAGCATCGTCTCAACATCTGTCCGTGCGGCAAGACGGCTGCACCGCTACTCCCTCGCTCACCCCAGCTGGTTCTTTGTCCCGCGCGCTCCACGCACCCATGGAGGCTCGAGCTGCGCTCATCGCGGCAAACGAGCTCTTGCGCTACCGTCCCGTCGACGACGTCTACGAAGAATGGCTCGACCGCGTCGCCGAGCTCGTCCGCGCCACAAGGGGCTCTCCTGCGCCGTCCGTTCCGTTGCATCGCACCTCGCCCCGCGCGGGCGACGAAGCTCCAGCGGCGCCCTGGCTGCCTCCTCCTCAAGAAGGCGCCATGGCTCCAAGGCGCGTGGCCCCTGGGAGGAACCCGCTCCGTCAGGTGCCAGCGCGGCAAGAGCAGAGCTGCCAAGAAGTCCCTTGCCCGCAAGAAGCTGCCCGGGCACTCCCCTCTCCAGCACGTCGCGACCATGCTCCTGCTCCCGCGCATCAAGACCCCGCGCTGCTCCCAGCTGCAGCGCGTGGGGACATGCAGTACCAAGCTCTCTGTCACCCAAGGCCTCCCGTGGCCACAGCAGGCTACGCGCCTTCACCACCGAGCTATGCAGTGTCGCGTGGCCCGGCAAGTTCAAGCCAGACCTGCCTCCTCGTTACGACGGCACGGCCGACCCTACGGAGTTCCTCGAGCTCTATGAGCTAGGCATCGAAGCTGCCAACAAAGACGAGAAGGTCATGGCGAACTGGTTTCCCATGGCGCTCAAGGACGGGGCCCGCACCTGGCTCCTCAACCTGGCCCCAGGCATGATCTCCTCCTGGGACGAGATGCACACCCGCTTCATCGCGAACTTCCAAGGTACTCGCGACCGGCCACACACCGTGAGCGACATGCGCCGCATCAAGCAACAACCCGGAGAGACCCTGCGGAAGTACATCCAGCGCTTCAACAACGCACGCCTCAAGATTCCCAAGGTGACTGAGGAGGCCATCATATCATCCTTCTCCGATGGCGTGCGCGATGTCAAGATGAAGGAGGAGCTGGCGATGCATGTAGACCTGTGCACTTCCTTGGAGTTGTTCAACTTGGCAACCAAGTGCGCCAGGGCTGAGGAAGGGTGTCGCTCCCTCCTCGAGCTGCCTGCCGCATACCCAGAAGAGAAGAAGCCCAAGGCCAAGGATGTGAAGCGCAAGGGGGCTGCCGTGCTCGCGGCAGAACCAGACACCAAGCGGGGCAGAGATCAGCATGAACCTCCCAAGGGCAGTCGATACTATGTGTACCACGACCTCCACACCCACAACACCAACGAGTGTCAAGAGCTCCGAGCCGTGCGAGAAGGAAGGATCGGCCGTCGCCCCGACCGAGGTGACCGGGGCTACGGTCGAGGAGGAGTAAGGAACGCAGGACGCTGGGAAGACCGCTGCCCGCGCCAGGGGTGGCGCGATCGACCTCGCGAGGATCGCTGGCAAGATCCGCCTCGCGAGGGAGACTGGAGGGATCAGCCTCGCGAGGATCGCCCGCAAGGCAACGCAGGCCTCCCTCCGCTGCCACCGCAGCCAAGGAGATACGAGGACCGCCATAAGGACGAGGGGGCTGGGGGCTTCCAGGAGCCGCGCGCGATCGCCTGCATCCTGGGCGGGGCTCAAGCCCCAGCCTCTCAACGCATCTTAAAGCAGTTCGCCCGCGAAGTGAATGCAGTCCTCCCCAAGCTGGAAGCCCCACGCCCTCTTAGGTGGTCGACGTGCGCCATCACGTTCAGCTCAGCAGATCAGCTCAAGTGTGCGGCCACAGCCGGAGTCCTCCCTATGCTTTGTTCCCCAATCATCAGCAACATGGTGGTCACCAGGACCCTCATCGATGGCGGGGCAGGGCTCAACGTCCTGTCCGTGGAAACATTCAACAATCTCCAAGTGCCCTACACCCAGCTTCAGCCAACCAAGCCTTTCTCCGGAGTCACCGACGGCTCCACGGTCCCCATTGGGCAGGTCCGCCTCCCTGTCACCTTCGGGGCACGCGACAACTACCGCACCAAGCTCATCGACTTCGATGTCGCCCACATTCGCCTGCCGTACAACGCCATCCTTGGGTACCCAGCGTTGGCCAAGTGTTCATGGCCGTGACTCACCACGGCTACAACGTCCTCAAGATGCCAGGAAGTGGCGGAGTCATCACGGTGCCCTGTGAAGAGAAGGACGCGGTGTGTTCCCTGGAACGAGCCTTTCAGGCCGCATCACTGGAAGACCCGGATCGCGGAAGCAGGAGGCTTCCCGAGACCGCCGCCAAGAAGAAGAAGACATCGTCCGGCCAGGCCCCTCAGGAGGCAGGCCCCTCAGGGCCCGCGCCTGCCCAGGGGGAACCTCCTTCCATCGCATAGGAAAGCGCGCCCGGCGCCCTCCTCAGGCAGGGCTCGGGGGCTCTCCCCTGGAGGGACACCGACCTGGCTAAGGTCCCGAGGGAGGCGCTTGGGCACCACATGGAGGCGTGTTTCGAAGCACGTTTCCCTCGAGAAGGAGTAAGGCAAGGAGGGCCAGACCCTCAGGAGTTTGTCAGCAAGGCCATTCAGGAGCTACAGGAGTCAAGAGTCATGAGAGGTGGTCGCCGCCTACCAGCTGTGGCTCCCCATCCAGGCGAGGATGGTGAGCTGCGCGTCTGCATCAACATACCAGGGCTCAATCGAGTCACCTCTTTGGAGTGCCTCTGGCCCTCGCGAGTGGGGCGCTGCGAAGGTCCACCCCACAGCTACGTTCGCATGCCTTACGGCTTGCCGAACGCGGCTGCCACGTACCAGCGCCTCATGAGGGGCATCATGGAGGCTCAAGAGGCCAGGCGTTCCGCAGCCCTGGCGGAGATGGAGATGGTCCGCGAAGAGCCACCAGCGCCTCCGGAGCCTCCCGAGGCCCCTGGGCCTGGGGGCTCATGAGGATCGGCTTCCGCAGCCCACCGAGTCAGCTACACCAACACTCCTTCGTCCTCAACATCATCAGGTGATATTTTTCAAGTTTCATTTCCAGCTGGGAGCGCCCCCCCAGGGCTGCATTATTCCCAGGCCATGTGGGTCCGTCCCTGCGGCATGTATCCCTTTTATTTCATGTTGTTAGCTTACCTTGTTGGGGGCGCCCCACGGGCTGCATCATTCCCAAGTCGCTCGGGCCAGACCGAGCGGCATATATCCCTTTTGCATTTATTTCCGGCTATGCGTTCGACCCACCATGCTTGATTATTTGATGCCTGTCCACGGCACCTCTTCTTCTCCATGCCGACCACTTTCACGTTAAAGGGGGGGTACCTGAGCATCGCGACTCAGGGCTCTTACTGGCTCTCCAGCCCTCACCCTCTGGCCTTGTCCACGGCATCGCGACCTGGCATACCAGCGACGGCTGAGACCAGCTCGAGGGCCGGGACCCGAGGACGTAGAGTGCCGGCATCTAACCAAATTTGCAGGGAAACATCACAAGATAAGGCCCAGTGCCAGGCGCAACCCGCCTAGAGGTAGGGCCCCGTGGGTCCCGCACTAGCTCACGGGTGCCCAGATACACCTCGCCAAGCCCTACCGTGCCAGCCACGTGTCAGGGTGGGGCTGTAGACGCCCTGGGGGCTCCTCCCGGAGGGGAGCCCCCTCCCACGTACCAGTGGAAGCACCATGCTCCGTGCTGGCTGACGACACTGCCAAGGAGCGGCTATGCCCGTACACATACGGAAGCACTATGCTCCGCGCTGGTGATAAACAACTGAGGGCGGCCCCCGGGCCGCATCAACCTCAAGGATCCCAGAGCTCAGTGTCTAGCCTCATCATAATGCCTCCCCTCGGGAGTGCCGCGCGAGGGGGCTGGGCACGGGGGCTGCGCCTGGGTCACGCCCAGACGCACGCCACCCAGCCAGGCCCCCCCGGGCCTGGTTCGTCGCGCGTCTCTCCCCGAGCGGAGCCAAGGTACGAAGGCCGTTTGAGCGTCAAGGGGGACTCCTGAGCATCACAACTCAGGAGCCAAACTGGTCACGTAGCCCCTCACTCCTTGGTCCCGTCCTGGTTTCCGGTCGGGGCTAACGGCGGTTGAGGTATGCGCGCGGCCGGGCTCTGTAGACATAGAACGGTAGATCCACCCACATCACACCTTCCTACTTGCTGTTCGTGCGCCAAGGGGGACTCTTGAGCATCGCGACTCAGGAGCCTAACTTGTCATGTAGCCCCTCACTCCTTGGTCCCGTCCTGGTTTCCGGTCGGGGCTAACGGCGGCTGAAGTATGCGCGGGGCCGGGCTCTGCCGGCGTAGAACATAAGCAAGTAGGAAGGAAAAGCGTAAATTTCAAGGAATTCAAAAGCAAATATTACAATCCACACTGTTATCTCAATGCCAAACGCAAGTTTAAATGCCTCCCCGAGGCATGATACATGTGCAGGAATTAATGGCAAGACAGGAGCCACAACGGAGTCACTTGTCGGCGGTGGAGCAGCGTGGAGTGGGTTCGCCTCATGGAGCAGCGGGGTCGGCAGCGCCTTGCTTCGGCTTGGTGCTGAAGGCCCAGAACTTCCCTAGCAGAGCCTCCGCGCGACCCTTCACGGCCTCGGCAGCGGCAGCAGCACGCTCGCCGCTTACTGGCTCCAGCAGGCTGTCAAGGTCGACGCCGGGATCGCGAAGGTAGATGTGGGTGAGGACCCGCGTCAGCGCTGCAGAAGACAGGACACGCGCCTCGGCCTCGGCCGTGGGGCCAAGGCCAAGGGCGACATCTTCAAGAGCGCGAACCAAGAAGGGAAGCAGCTTGGCGGGGCCGTCCTCGGCGCTAGCCAGCGGGCTCTCCAGGCCGCTGTCGTAAAGCGTCCTCAACGAGGAGCGAGCCTTCGCCTCCATCTCCGCGAAGGCCACGCGGTCCTCGGCAAGAACCTGGGCCTTGTCGTCCAGCTCGACCTTCCTCGCCCCAGCTCTTGCTCCAGCGCGCCTAGGCGGTCGCGGCGCTTCCTGAGCTTGGCCTCCCGGCCCTCGACGGCCATGGAGGGCGAGCCGTTTATTCGGCGGGAGCGGGTCTGGTTCCTCTGGGGGAGCCTTTCCCTTCTCTGCCGTCGAGAACCGGCGGATCGGAGCCATTGCAGCAAGACGAAGCAAGGACCGAGAAGAAGGAGAAGCAAGAAGGGATGGACTGGAAGGGCGCGTGCCGTTCCGTACTTATGGCCGGCGAAGGCCAACCGCCGACCTCCACGTTCACAGGTAATCATGACCCGCTTTGCATGCAGGGACTTGTCCAATCCATGCAGTTGCCGAGGCGCCATGGGGAAGTGGAGACGCCCACGCCCAACCAACCGCCACGCGGTGCCCAAGGCCGCAGGCTGTTAGGGCCCGTGGCGCTTCGCCCTTGCCGTTTCGCCTCCCTGCACGGCCAAGTCCGGGCGCGCCTTGGGCCCGGGGGCTACTGTCGGCGTTCTGGGAACGGGGGTCCCCAGACTTGCCTGCCTGCGGCCTGCGGCGTGGCTCAAAGGGGGCCCAGCACGGCCCGTCTTCATCAACACAGACCCAAGACCATCGCAAGGGGCCAAGCCTCGCGGGGCGGACGACACGGAGCTTCCTCAGGCACGGCCTCATCAGGCTGGCTCACGAGGAGGCGGAGAGATCAAGGCGGGGTACCTCATGAGGTGCCCGTGACGCAAGCCATGACGACCAAGGGCGCCAGGCGGGCGCCAGCCCGCGCAGTGTCCTCCTTTCCTCTTTGGTGCAAAGGGAGCAAGTGCAGGCGAGAGCATCAAGCAAAGGCACCCGTTTCGGTGCAACGAGACCAAGACAAGTCCAACGGCAGGGAGGAAGTCATTGTGGAGCCCAAGCCAGCGTCACCACCAGAGTCTTTGGCAGGCGAGGGCCAACTTTAGTCAGGATAAGTGTACCAGATGTTCCCCTTCAAAATGGCCAATTGTTGGCGCCCTTCCCGCTCAATATTTGGGGAAGAGGCCCAGGGCCTTTGCCTATAAATAGGACTAGCCACCCACAGGGTAGAAGGACGGAGAGTCGGCCAACCCAGGATCAAGAATCAGCCAACCCAGAAACTAGCTAGGATCGCAATCGAGAAGAGAGAGAGAGAGAGAGAGAGAGAGAGAGAGAGAGAGAGAGAGAGAGAGAAGGGTGACTGAACTCCCCCTAGCAGTTCATCCCCCCAACCAAGAACAGACCCTCGCGAGGCTGTTCTTCCTTGTATTGCTCATCATCATCAGCCCAAGAGGCAATCCACCACACCACACACTGGAGTAGGGTATTACACCACAACGGTGGCCCGAACCAGTATAAACCCTGTGTCTCTTATGTTGTTCTTTCCATAGATTAGATCTTAGCGAGGCGGAGGGGTGCAGGTAGGTAGAAGGCGAAATCTCCGTGCGCACCCCAGTGTTCGAACCTCAAGGGTCTGCCGGAACCCGAAATCCGACAGGTCTCAGCTATTCTGCATTCGTCGGATGCATCAACGCGGATACAACAATGTTAACGTTGGAGGGTAATTGTCGGTTTCTACCGTTAAAACTGAAGTTAGGAAGGCTTAAACATCACTGCAATGACATGTCAACGCTTATGGCCGCTTTGGTTAAATATGCCGATTCAGATAGTACCAAAGACCCTGACTCAGAGGAGGACAAACCGGGAAAAGGGAATAAGAACGGCAACACCAAGGGATAGCAGCATAACCAGGCAGGTCATGGAAACAATGGTATGCGCAAAGCAGACAATAGTTTGGACTTTGTGGCTAACACCAATGCTTAGGATAACAGTCAGCGTCGTAAGGGCAAACAGCCCCAGAGGGGCGGAGGGTCAGGCCCCAATCTGGAGCACCTATTAAATCAACCTTGTCCAAAGCATGGATCGAAGGAGAGGCCGGCTTCACATCTTTGGAAGGATTGTTACATCATGCGAGAATTCAAGAACTCCAATATGTTTCAATATGACAATGGCCTGCACGGCGGTTCAGGAGGTGGTTTTCATGGGCCGGGTTATGGAGGCAGCAACTCCGGTTCAGGATTTCAAGGCAATCAAACCGGACATAGAAATCAAGAGAACCAAGGCAACCAGGGAGGTTATAACCATTAGGGGAATCATCAGCAGCAGCAGTCGGGTTATCAAAGCAATCCAAAGCAGTTGAATAGTGGGCAGTATCATGTCTTCACCACTATCTTGTGCAAGCGTGATCAAAAGCTTCACAAGAGGGCCGTGAACTCTGTTGAACCGGCAGTGCCTTAGTATTTGCGCTGGTCTGAGAAACCAATTTTATGGAGTCGGGAGGATCACCCACCCCAGGTTGACAGTCCGGGTCATCTGGCCTTAGTGGTGGCACCTCAAGTTTGGGGGTATAAGTTCACCAAAGTGCTCATGGATGGTGGAAGTAGTATCAACATCCTTTACTATGATACCTTCCGCCGTATGGGGTTGACAGATAAGAATCTTAAACCGTTGAACACCGTTTTCCACAGTGTGGTGCCCGGTAAGTCTACGTATCTAGTGGGTAAGAGAGCCCTAGAGGTGGCCTTTGGATATGATCATGATTCAAGGTCAGAAACATTGACTTTTGAGGTGGTGAAAATCAAGAGTCCGTATCATGCCCTGTTTGGGCGACCGGCTTATGCCAAGTTCATGGCGAGGCCGTGTTATGTTTATCTGCAGCTTAAGATGCCAGGTCATAAGGGGACCATCATAGTACATGGGAGCAGGAAGATTGCTTTGGAATGTGAGGAAGGTGATGCGGCTTACGCTGAGTCCGCTTATCTGCAGCTGAAGTTTTATAAAGACAAGGTTGATCCGGCAGACATGACTTCTTTGAAAAAGCCAACTACGGAGCACGATCCGGTGTTGAAGTTTAAATCAGCCACAAACACTAAGATGGTTGATTTTGTTCATTGCAATTCGTCCAAGCAGTTCAGCATCAGCGCTAGCCTGGATCCCAAATAGAAAGGCGCGCTCATCGAGTTCATCCGCGAGAACTGGGACATCTTTGCATGGAAGCCTTTTGACATGCCAGGCGTACCGAGGGAACTCGCTGAGCACACACTTAATATAGATCCTAGGTTTAAACCGGTCAGGCAGTTTCTCCGCCGCTTCAACGAAGAAAGGCATAAGTCTATTGGTGAGGAGGTAGCTCGGCTGTTGGCTGCAGGGTTTATCGTGGAGGTTTTTCACCCTGAATGGTTAGCTAATCCGGTGTTGGTTCTTAAGAAAAACGGCACTTGGCGTATGTGTGTGGACTACACAGATTTGAACAAAGCTTGTCCAGCAGATCTCTTTGGCCTCCCTCGCATTGATCAGATTATTGATGCAACGGCGGGTTGTGACCGTTTGTGTTTTCTAGATGCTTACTCTGGTTATCATCAGATCAAAATGGCAGTTAAAGACCAGGAGAAGACAGCTTTTATAACTCCCTTTGGAGCCTTCTGCTATGTCTCCATGCACTTTGGGCTTAAGAGTGCCCTGGCAACATATCAACATTGTGTTCAGAATTGTGTTCATAAACAGATTGGGCGCAATGTTCATGCAAATGTGGATGATATTGTGGTGAAGTCCATGAAGAAGGAAACACTAATAGATGACTTGAGGGAGACTTTTGACAACCTCCGGGTTTATAAGATGATGCTTAATCCGGACAAATGTGTCTTTGGTGTTCCAGCAGGCAAGCTCCTGGGTTTTCTGGTGTCAAACAGGGGCATTGAGGCTAATCCGGAGAAGATCACAGTTATCACCTCTCTGGCTAAACCGGCATGTATCAATGACGTTCAACGTCTAGCGGGCAGATTGCGGCTTTGAGCCGGTTTATCAGTCGTCTAGGGGAGAAGGCTATCCCTCTATATCAGATGCTAAAGAAAACAGATGACTTTGTCTCGAGCGACGCGGCTGATAAAGCGTTTGAGGATCTAAAGAGGCAGTTAGCTGAACTGCCTGTGCTTGCGGCTCCGATCAATAAAGAGCCTTTACTGCTCTATGTGGCTGCTAATGCCCGGGATGTTAGTGTGGCCATAGTTGTGGAGCACAAGGAGGCTGGAAAGGAGTATCCGGTTCAACGGCCGGTTTATTATATCAGTGAGGTGCTTATCGAATCAAAGCATAGGTATCCGCATTGGCAGAAGCTGGTGTATGGGGTGTTTATGGCAAGCTGGAAGCTCAAGCATTATTTTCAGGGTCATCCTATCACAGAGGTCAGTTCATCCCCCCTGGGAGATATCATTCAAAACTAGGAAGCAACTGGCCAGATTGCCAAGTGGGCCATTGAGCTTGGACCTCACGGGCTCAAGTATACACCTCGCACAACGATTAAATCTCAAGCACTTGTGGACTTCATCAATGATTGGACAGAGTTGCATGCACCAGAGGAAAAGCCAGATAACACTTATTGGACTATTCACTTTGATGGGTCTAGGCAATTGGAGGGCTCGGGGGCTGGAGTCATATTAACTTCCCCACGAGGTGACAAGCTTTGTTATGTTCTTTGCTTAATGTTCCCTTGTACTAAAAATGCAGCTGAGTACGAGGCCTTAATCCACAGTCTTCGGATGGCTAAGGAGATGAACTTAAGCCGGGTTAAGTGCTTCGGTGACTCGGACCTAGTGGCTCAACAGGTATCTGGCACTTGGGATTCTAAGGACCCACTCATGGCTGCATATCGATGAGAGGTGGACATAGTGGCCGGTCATTTCAAGGGTTATCAAGTTGACCATATAGACCGGCAAAAGAATGAAGCAGCAGACGCTTTAAGTCGTCTAGTCTCTCAGTGTAAGCCGGTGCCACCTAATGTTTTCCTCGATGTAGTGCACAATCCGTCGGTCAAGATACCCACAGAGGAGGAGTTGGCTATTCCTGACCAGGAGGCCCAGTTGGTGGCGGCTTTGCATGTTATACCAGATTGGACAGTCCCGTACTTGGCATACATGAAACGGGGCGAGTTACCGGAGGATGAAACCTTGGCCTGGCAGATAATCCGGCGATCCAAGTCAATGACCATTATCAGTGGGGAGTTACATCGTTACAGCGTTACAGGAGCAATTCAGCGTTGTGTGTCTCCTCAAGAGGGTTGTGAGATTTTGCGAGAAATCCACGAAGGATATTGTGGCCATCACGCTAGTTCAAAATCCTTGGTGGCTAAAGCTTTTCGTCATGGCTTCTATTGGTTGACAGCTCATGCTGATGCCGAGGATTTAGTTAAAAGGTGTGACGGTTGTCAAAAATTTGCACGCCGCGCTCATGTTCCGGCTCAGGAGTTGAGAATGATTCCAATCACTTGGCCGTTTGCAACTTGGGGGCTCGATATGGTTGGACCCTTTAAGACATCCAAGGACAAAAAGACCCACCTGTTTGTGGCAGTTGACAAGTTAACCAAGTGGGTGGAAGAAGAGCCAATCAGTAAGTGTGATGCATCCACGGCGGTTCAATTCATCAAAAAGGTGATATTCCGGTTTGGTTTCCCACACAGTATTATAACTGATAATGGTACCAATCTGTCAAAGGGTGAGATGGAGGAATTTTGCCAGCGTGAGCACATCTGGCTTGATGTAGCGTCAGTGGCTCACCCCCAGTCTAATGGTCAAGCAGAGAGGGCAAATCAAGAAATTTTGAGAGGTATCAAACCCCGGCTTATGGTTCCTTTAAAACGGACACCGGGTTGTTGGGTGGAGGAGTTACCTTCTATGGTATGGAGTATCAACACCACACCAAACAAATCGATGGGTTATACACCTTTCTTCATGGTTTACGGAGCAGATGCGGTTCTTCCTAGTGACATCCGTCATGACTCGCCCCGTGTGGCGGCTTATGTTGAAGCTGACAATGAGAAGGCACGTTAGGACTCATTGGACCTGTTAGATGAGGAGCGTGATCTTGCAGCGGCACGTTCGGCGATTTATCAACAAGATCTCCGGCGTTATCACAGCCACCGGGTTAAAAACAGAACTTTTCAAGAGGGTGATCTGGTGCTCCGGCTCATCCAGGATCAAACTGATATGCACAAATTATCCCCACCTTGGGAAGGACCTTTTGTGGTCAGCAAAAACCTACACAACGGGTCATACTACCTTATCGATATTCGAGAGCACAAAGACTCGCGTAAATCGGAGGAGGAGACAAAGCGGCTGTGTAATATAGCCCTTCTTCGGCCTTACTATACTTGAACCTCAGGCTCTTCTTATGTACATACTTATGACAATGTATATATTATATAATAAACCGGAGCCTCGGCTAAAGCGGGGTCTCTGTTCCTTTTTTTACATCATGTGTGGTTTCACAAGGGTTTCTACTGACAAAGCGGAGTTTTATTAACCCGGCCCATAAGGCCACACAGATATAAAGAAAGTCACTAGGGGGCTTGGTCGTATTCGAACCATAGCTACACCTCTTGATTGGTTTAAAACCCAAAAGGGATATCACTAGGGGGCTTGGTTGTCTTCACACCATAGCTACACCTCTTGATAGGCTTCAAGCCAAAAGGAAATTATGTGGAACCAAAGAGAGTCTATTGCATCAAGCACAACTCAAACATAGGTAACCACTGAGCACAGCTCAAATATTACCTGGGGGCTCCTTGCTTCTCAAAGAATAACGAGCTTGCATCCTTGTAATAGGCTATCAAGCCAGGCTTGGAAGCCATGTGTATTCACCTAAAACCCTGGGTTATCCTGCCTCTTTAAGTAAGCCACTCCGTCTAAGTAAACCTCGTATGACCCATCGAACGTTTGACAAGTCAATCTCATGGACCCTGAACTTGTCAACATTAAAACGGTGATTCATTAAAGATTGAGGTCCATCTTAAAAGGCTTTGTAAATGGATAGCGGTCGATGAGTGGGGTAATAGTAGTAGATGCAGAATCATTTCGGTCTACTTGTCACGGACGTGATGCCTATATACATGATCATGCCTAGATATTCTCATAACTATGCTCAATTCTGTCAATTGCTCAATAGTAATTTGTTCACCCACCGTAGAATACTTATGCTCTTAAGAGAAGCCACTAGTGAAACCTATGGCCCCCGGGTCTATTCTCATCATATCAATCTCCATCACTTTAATCTTGTTTTGCTTTTTACTTTGCCTTTTACATTTCACTTTGCATCTTTATACCAAAAATACCAAAAATATTATATCTATCAGATCTCACTCTCGTAAGTGACCGTGAAGGGATTGACAACCCCTAATCGCGTTGGTTGCAAGTAGCTATCGTTTTGTGCAGGTACAAGGGACTTGAGCATGGCCTCCTACTGTATTGATACCTTGGTTCTCAAAAACTGAGGGAAATACTTATGCTACTCTGCTGCATCATCCCTTCCTCTTCGGGGAAATCCAACGAAAGCACAACAGGTAGCAAGAAGGATTTCTGGCGCCGTTGTCGGGGAGTCTACACAAAAGTCAACGTACCAAGTACCCATCACAATCCCTATCTCTCGCATTACATTATTTGCCATTTGCCTCTCGTTTTCCTCTCCCCCACTTCACCCTTGTCATTTTATTCGCCCTCTCTCTCTCTCTATCCCCCCTCTCTATTTGCCTATTTTGCCCGTTTGCTCTTGTCTGCTCGTGTGCTAGTTTTCTTGTTTGTCGCGATGGCTCAACCAAGATTCGGTGATCTTCACCTTAAAAGGTTAGAGGAGATCGAAAACAACGTTAGGAAATTTATGGTTTTGCAATTTGAGCATAATAATTTCTTTAGAAATGAGCTTAAGGAACAAAAAGTTTTATGAGTTATATGAATAAAGAGCTTGATGATATGTCTAAAGAATTTGATGGTATAAGATCCCAAATTGCTCGTCTAGAAAAGATGACTGCTGAAATTTCGGATATGCAAGCCACCTTAGTCAATAAGATGGCCGCTAAACCGAATTCCTATGAAAATCAAGATGAGGATCTAAAAGTTATTGATGTGTCTCCTATTAAATCTTTGTTTTGCAATATGAATCTTGATGAAACCGAATATGATCTTCCTTTACCTAGAAGGCGTTCTAAAAATTTGGAGTATTTAGATCTTTAAGATGAAATTGATGAAAGTGGGATTGAAAGAAATAAAAATCTAGATGTTGCTAAACCCACTATATTGGATTTCAAGGATTTAATTATGAAAGTTGCTCTTTAATTGATTGTATTTCCTTGTTGCAATCCGTGCTAAATTCTCCACATGCTTATAGTCAAAAGAAAGCTTTCACTGAACATATTGTTGATGCCTTGATGCAATCTTATGAAGAAAAACTTGAGTTGAAAGTTTCTATCCCTAGAAAACTCTATGATGAGTGGGAACCAACTATTAAAATTAAAATTAAAGATCATGAGTTTTATGCTTTGTGTGATTTGGGTGCTAGTGTCTCTACTATTCCCAAGACTTTGTGTGATTTGCTAGATTTCCGTAATTTTGATGATTGCTCTCTAAACTTGCATCTTGCGGATCTACTATTAAGAAACCTATGGGAAGTATTAATGATGTTCTTGTTGTTGCAAATAGGAATTATGTGCCCATAGATTTCATTGTTCTTGATATAGATTGCAATCCTTCTTGCCCTATTATTCTTGGTAGACCTTTCCTTAGAACGGTTGGTGCGATTATTGATATGAAGGAAGGGAATATTAGATTTCAATTTCCATTAAAAAAGAGCATGGAACACTTTCCAAGAAAGAAAATAAAATTTCCATATGAAACTATCCTGAGAGCCACTTATGGATTGCCTACCAAAGATGGGAATACCTAGATCTATCTTCGCTTTTATGCCTAGCTAGGGGCGTTAAACGATAGCGCTTGTTGGGAGGCAACCCAATTTTATTTTTATTCCTTGATTTTTTTCTCCTGTTTAGTAATAAATAAATTATTTAGCCTCTGTTTTGGTTGTGTTTTTTTGTGTTTAATTAGTGTTTATGCCAAGTAGAACCGTTGGGAAGTCTCGGGGAAAGTCTTGTCGAACTTGCTGTAATAAACAGAAACTTTAGTGCTCACGAGATCTGCTGTCATTTTTATTTGAAGAGTGATATTTAGATAATTCTTTTTGCAGATGATTAATAGATAAATTCCTCACGTCCAGAAATTTATTTTAGAATTTTGGGGGTTCCAGATCTTGCGCTAGCTACAGATTACTACAGACTGTTCTGTTTTTGACAGATTCTGTTTTTCTTGTGTTGTTTGCTTATTTTGATGAATCTATGGCTAGTAAAATAGTTTATAATCCATAGAGAAGTTGGAATACAGTAGCTTTAACACCAATATAAAAAAGAATTAGTTCATTACAGTACCTTGAAGTGGTCTTTTGTTTTCTTTCGCTAACGGAGCTCACGAGTTTTCTACTTTAAGTTTTGTGTTGTGAAGTTTTCAAGTTTTGGGTGAATTCTTGTGATGGATTATGGAACAAGGAGTGGCAAGAGCCTAAGGTTGGGGATTCCCATGGCACCCCCAAGATAATCCAAGGACACCAAAAATTCAAAGCTTGGGGATGCACCGGAAGGCATCCCCTCTTTCGTCCATTTCCACCGGTAATTTACTTGGAGCTATATTTTTATTCACCAACATGATATGTGTTTTGCTTGGAGCATCTTGTATTATTTGTGTCTTTGTGATTTAGTATGCCACAATCATCATCGCTATACACACCTTTCGAGAGAGCCATACATGAATTAAAATTTGATAGAATACTCTATGTGCTTCACTTATATCTTTTGAGCTATGTAGTTTTGCTCTATGTGCTTCACTTATATCTTTTTGAGCTAAGTAATTTTGCTCTATGTGCTTCACTTAGATCTTTTAGAGAACGGTGGTGGATTTGTTTTAAAGAAAATATTGATCTCTCGTGCTTCACTTAAATTATTTTGAGAGTCTCTTAATAGCATGGTAATTTGCTTAATAATAATATGCTTGGTATTCATGATTTGTGAAACTTTCTTTTGAATGTGTTGAATACTAAGAAAAGATTGAAGCATGATAATTGTTTTGAGATATGGAGGTGATAATATTAGAGTCATGCTAGTTGAGTAGTTGTGAATTTAAAGAATACTTGTGTTAAAGTTTGTGATTCCCGTAGCATGCATGTATGGTGAACCGTTATGTGATGAAGTCGGAGCATGATTTATTTATTGATTGTCTTCCTTATGAGTGGCGGTCGGGGATGAGCGATGGTCTTTTCCTACCAATCTATCCCCATAGGAGCATGCGCGTAATACTTTGCTTTGATAACTTCTAGATTTTTGCAATAAGTATATGAGTTCTTTATGACTAATGTTGAGTCCATGGATTATACGCACTCTCACCCTTCCACCTTTGCTAGCCTCTCTAATACCGCGCACCTTTTGCCGGTATCATACACCCACCATATACCTTCCTCAAAACAGCCACCATACCTACCCATTATGGCATTTCCATAGCCATTCCGAGATATATTGCCATGCAACTTTCCACCGTTCCGTTTATCATGACACATTCATCATTGTCATATTGCATATCCTGGTACACCGCCGGAGGCATTCATATAGTCATATTTTGTTCTAAGTATCAAGTTGTAATTGTTGAGTTGTAAGAAAAATAAAAGTGTGATGATCATCATTTTTAGAGCATTGTCCCAAGTGAGGAAAGAATGATGGAGACTATGATTCCCCCATAACTCGGGATGAGATTCCAAACGAAAAATAAATAAAAGAGGCCAAAGAAGCCCAAATAAAAAGATGCCATAAAAAAAGAGAAAAGGCCCAAACAAAAAAATGAGAGAAAAAGAGAGAAGGGACAATGTTACTATCCTTTTACCACACTTGTGCTTCAAAGTAGCACCATGATCTTCATGATAGAGAGTCTCCTATGTTATCACTTTCATATACTAGTGGGAACCCCATAACTGGGATCACCCCACCATCTTTTACATGTTTTGTAAATCCACACTTTCTTTTGCACCGACATCTCGATGAGTTTTCGGATCTTCGGAACGTTGTCGTGGCACCGTTTCCGCTTTCATTGTCGTGGCACCCCACTCTTTCCGCCATGGTAATCAAATGCTTCATAACATGCTCATGTCAACATTTTCATAAAATTGCATATAACTTGCATATGCCATCCGCATCATGATAACAACATTTAAAATGTTTAAAAGTGTTGTTTGCATTAAATTACTAAATGATATGTGAGGATTTTCCGGAATTGTTGTTTGTTATTTTCGGCCTCATTTAAAGTTTCCTAAATAGTTAGTTTACCTATGCCTCACCTCTTTCCATGTTTAACAACATTTAATATTGTTGGGTACATAAACGAGAGGGAACTAAGTAATTGAATGTGGTGTTTCATTGCATATTCAGCTCCACTTAACTTGTAGTATTGTTTGTTGCACTTTGTCCTGCCATGACTCATTAAACCGGACATGCATCATACTTGGTTGTGCATCATGCCATGTTTTAGCTTGTTGTTTTACCGTGTTGTTTGCTTCTTTCCGGTTGTGCTCCTTCTCGATAGTTCCGGTTACGTTGCGATTGTGAGGATTCGTTCGACTACGCCCATTCGTCTTCTTCATGGACTCGGTCTTCTTCCTAGCGGGATTTCAGGCAAGATGACCATCACCTTGGATCTCATTACTATCTTTGCTATGCTAGTTGTCTCGATGCTATCGCTATGTCGCGCTACCTACCACTTTTTTATCAAGCCTCCCAAATTACCATGATACTATTAATTTTCCTAATTTTTTGAATATTCCAAAACGGAGAAAAATTATCATTAGAAATGTTTTGGAGTCGGTTTACTTACTGTACCACATACCTATTCCTTTTCGATGTCTGAAACATTCTGGAAAGTATCCCTTATGTACTCCTCTGATGTTACGGTATTAATTATATTGGTCTCAATATTCATGGGAGTACATGAGATATAATGTTTGATTCTTTGATCATTTACCACCTTAGGATTTGTGCCTTCGGCGTTGTTGATTTTGATGGCACCGGAATGATACACCTCCTTGATAATGTAAGGACCTTGCCATTTAGAGAGAAGCTTTCCTGCAAAAATCTTAAACAAGAGTTGTATAGCAAAACATGATCACCTACATTAAACTCACGCTTTTGTATCCTTTTATCATGCCATATTTTAACCTTTTCTTTAAACAACTTGGCATTTTCATAGGATTGGGTTGTCCACTCATAAAGCAAGCTAATGTCAAATAACCTCTTAAACAAGGGTATTACACCACAACGGTGGCCCGAACCAGTATAAACCCTGTGTCTCTTATGTTGTTCTTTCCATAGATTAGATCTTAGCGAGGCGGAGGGGTGCAGGTAGGTAGAAGGCGAAATCTTCGCGCGCACCCCAGTGTTGGAACCTCAAGGGTCTGCCGGAACCCGAAATCCGACAGGTCTCAGCTATTCTGCATTCGTCGGATCGCATCAACGCGGATACAACAATGTTAACGTTGGAGGGTAATTGTCGGTTTCTACCGTTAAAACTGAAGTTAGGAAGGCTCAAACATCACTGCAATGACATGTCAACGCTTATGGCCGCTTTGGTTAAATATGCCGATTCAGATAGTACCAAAGACCCTGACTCAGAGGAGGACAAACCAGGAAAAGGGAAGAAGAACGGCAACACCAAGGGATAGCAGCATAACCAGGCAGGTCATGGAAACAATGGTATGCGCAAAGCAGACAATAGTTTGGACTTTGTGGCTAACACCAATGCTTAGGATAACAGTCAGCGTCGTAAGGGCAAACAGCCCCAGAGGGGCGGAGGGTCAGGCCCCGATCTGGAGCACCTATTAAATCAACCTTGTCCAAAGCATGGATCGAAGGAGAGGCCGGCTTCACATCTTTGGAAGGATTGTTACATCATGCGAGAATTCAAGAACTCCAATATGTTTCAATATGACAATGGCCTGCACGGCGGTTCAGGAGGTGGTTTTCATGGGCCGGGTTATGGAGGCAGCAACTCCGGTTCAGGATTTCAAGGCAATCAAACCGGACATAGAAATCAAGAGAACCAAGGCAACCAGGGAGGTTATAACCATTAGGGGAATCATCAGCAGCAGCAGTCGGGTTATCAAAGCAATCCAAAGCAGTTGAATAGTGGGCAGTATCATGTCTTCACCACTATCTTGTGCAAGCGTGATCAGAAGCTTCACAAGAGGGTCGTGAACTCTGTTGAACCGGTAGTGCCTTAGTATTTGCGCTGGTCTGAGCAACCAATTTTATGGAGTCGGGAGGATCACCCACCCCAGGTTGACAGTCCGGGTCATCTGGCCTTAGTGGTGGCACCTCAAGTTTGGGGGTATAAGTTCACCAAAGTTCTCATGGATGGTGGAAGTAGTATCAACATCCTTTACTATGATACCTTCCGCCGTATGGGGTTGACAGATAAGAATCTTAAACCGTTGAACACCGTTTTCCACGGTGTGGTGCCCGGTAAGTCTACGTATCTAGTGGGTAAGATAGCCCTAGAGGTGGCCTTTGGAGATGATCATGATTCAAGGTCAGAAACATTGACTTTTGAGGTGGTGAAAATCAAGAGTCCGTATCATGCCCTGTTTGGGCGACCGGCTTATGCCAAGTTCATGGCGAGGCCGTGTTATGTTTATCTGCAGCTTAAGATGCCAGGTCATAAGGGGACCATCATAGTACATGGGAGCAGGAAGATTGCTTTGGAATGTGAGGAAGGTGATGCGGCTTACGCTGAGTCCGCTTATCTGCAGCTGAAGTTTTATAAAGACAAGGTTGATCCGGCAGACATGACTTCTTTGAAAAAGCCAACTACGGAGCACGATCCGGTGTTGAAGTTTAAATCAGCCACAAACACTAAGATGGTTGATTTTGTTCATTGCAATTCGTCCAAGCAGTTCAGCATCAGCGCTAGCCTGGATCCCAAATAGGAAGGCGCGCTCATCGAGTTCATCCGCGAGAACCGGGACATCTTTGCATGGAAGCCTTTTGACATGCCAGGCGTACCGAGGGAACTCACTGAGCACACACTTAATATAGATCCTAGGTTTAAACAGGTTAGGCAGTTTCTCCGCCGCTTCAACGAAGAAAGGCGTAAGTCTATTGGTGAGGAGGTAGCTCGGCTGTTGGCTGCAGGGTTTATCGTGGAGGTTTTTCACCCTGAATGGTTAGCTAATCCGGTGTTGGTTCTTAAGAAAAACGGCACTTGGCATATGTGTGTGGACTACACAGATTTGAACAAAGCTTGTCCAGCAGATCTCTTTGGCCTCCCTCGCATTGATCAGATTATTGATGCAACGGCGGGTTGTGACCGTTTGTGTTTTCTAGATGCTTACTCTGGTTATCATCAGATCAAAATGGCAGTTAAAGACCAGGAGAAGACAGCTTTTATAACTCCCTTTGGAGCCTTCTGCTATGTCTCCATGCCCTTTGGGCTTAAGAGTGCCCAGGCGACATATCAACATTGTGTTCAGAATTGTCTTCATAAACAGATTGGGCGCAATGTTCATGCAAATGTGGATGATATTGTGGTGAAGTCCATGAAGAAGGAAACACTAATAGATGACTTGAGGGAGACTTTTGACAACCTCCGGGTTTATAAGATGATGCTTAATCCGGACAAATGTGTCTTTGGTGTTCCAGCAGGCAAGCTCCTGGGTTTTCTGGTGTCAAACAGGGGCATTGAGGCTAATCCGGAGAAGATCACAGTTATCACCTCTCTGGCTAAACCGGCATGTATCAATGACGTTCAGCATCTAGCGGGCAGATTGCGGCTTTGAGCCGGTTTATCAGTCGTCTAGGGGAGAAGGCTATCCCTCTATATCAGATGCTAAAGAAAACAGATGACTTTGTCTCGAGCGACGCGGCTGATAAAGCGTTTGAGGATCTGAAGAGGCAGTTAGCTGAACTGCCTGTGCTTGCGGCTCCGATCGATAAAGAGCCTTTACTGCTCTATGTGGCTGCTAATGCCCGGGCTGTTAGTGTGGCCATAGTTGTGGAGCGCAAGGAGGCTGGAAAGGAGTATCCGGTTCAACGGCCGGTTTATTATATCAGTGAGGTGCTTATCGAATCAAAGCATAGGTATCCGCATTGGCAGAAGCTGGTGTATGGGGTGTTTATGGCAAGCCGGAAGCTCAAGCATTATTTTCAGGGTCATCCTATCACAGAGGTCAGTTCATCCCCCCTGGGAGATATCATTCAAAACTAGGAAGCAACTGGCCGGATTACCAAGTGGGCCATTGAGCTTGGACCTCACGGGCTCAAGTATACACCTCGCACAACGATTAAATCTCAAGCACTTGTGGACTTCATCAATGATTGGACAGAGTTGCATGCACCAGAGGAAAAGCCAGATAACACTTATTGGACTATTCACTTTGATGGGTCTAGGCAATTGGAGGGCTCGGGGGCTGGAGTCATATTAACTTCCCCACGAGGTGACAAGCTTTGTTATGTTCTTTGCTTAATGTTCCCTTGTACTAAAAATGCAGCTGAGTACGAGGCCTTAATCCACAGTCTTCGGATGGCTAAGGAGATGAACTTAAGCCGGGTTAAGTGCTTCGGTGACTCGGACCTAGTGGCTCAACAGGTATCTGGCACTTGGGATTCTAAGGACCCACTCATGGCTGCATATCGATGAGAGGTGGACATAGTGGCTGGTCATTTCAAGGGTTATCAAGTTGACCATATAGACCGGCAAAAGAATGAAGCAGCAGACGCTTTAAGTCGTCTAGTCTCTCAGCGTAAGCCGGTGCCACCTAATGTTTTCCTCGATGTAGTGCATAATCCGTCGGTCAAGATACCCACAGAGGAGGAGTTGGCTATTCCTGACCAGGAGGCCCAGTTGGTGGCGGCTTTGCATGTTATACCAGATTGGACAGTCCCGTACTTGGCATGCATGAAACGGGGCGAGTTACCGGAGGATGAAACCTTGGCCCGGTAGATAATCCAGCGATCCAAGTCAATGACCATTATCAGTGGGGAGTTACATCGTTACAGCGTTACAGGAGCAATTCAGCGTTGTGTGTCTCCTCAAGAGGGTTGTGAGATTTTGCGAGAAATCCACGAAGGATATTGTGGCCATCACGCTAGTTCAAAATCCTTGGTGGCTAAAGCTTTTCGTCACGGCTTCTATTGGTTGACAGCTCATGCTGATGCCGAGGATTTAGTTAAAAGGTGTGACGGTTGTCAAAAATTTGCACGCCGCGCTCATGTTCCGGCTTAGGAGTTGAGAATGATTCCAATCACTTGGCCGTTTGCAACTTGGGGGCTCGATATGGTTGGACCCTTTAAGAGATCCAAGGACAAAAAGACCCACCTGTTTGTGGCAGTTGACAAGTTAACCAAGTGGGTGGAAGAAGAGCCAATCAGTAAGTGTGATGCAGCCACGGCGGTTCAATTCATCAAAAAGGTGATATTCCGGTTTGGTTTCCCACACAGTATTATAACTGATAATGGTACCAATCTGTCAAAGGGTGAGATGGAGGAATTTTGCCAGCGTGAGCACATCTGGCTTGATGTAGCGTCAGTGGCTCACCCCCAGTCTAATGGTCAAGCAGAGAGGGCAAATCAAGAAATTTTGAGAGGTATCAAACCCCGGCTTATGGTTCCTTTAAAACGGACACCGGGTTGTTGGGTGGAGGAGTTACCTTCTATGTTATGGAGTATCAACACCACACCAAACAAATCGATTGGTTATACACCTTTCTTCATGGTTTACGAAGCAGATGCGGTTCTTCCTAGTGACATCCGTCATGACTCGCCCCGTGTGGCGGCTTATGTTGAAGCTGACAATGAGAAGGCACGTTAGGACTCATTGGACCTGTTAGATGAGGAGCGTGATCTTGCAGCGGCACGTTCGGCGATTTATCAACAAGATCTCCGGCGTTATCACAGCCACCGGGTTAAAAACAGAACTTTTCAAGAGGGTGATCTGGTGCTCCGGCTCATCCAGGATCAAACTGATATGCACAAATTATCCCCACCTTGGGAAGGACCTTTTGTGGTCAGCAAAAACCTACACAACGGGTCATACTACCTTATCGATATTCGAGAGCACAAAGACTCACGTAAATCGGAGGAGGAGACAAAGCGGCTGTGTAATATAGCCCTTCTTCGGCCTTACTATACTTGAACCTCAGGCTCTTCTTATGTACATACTTATGACAATGTATATATTATATAATAAACCGGAGCCTCGGCTAAAGCGGGGTCTCTGTTCCTTTTTTTACATCATGTGTGGTTTCACAAGGGTTTCTACTGACAAAGCGGAGTTTTATTAACCCGGCCCATAAGGCCACACAGATATAAAGAAAGTCACTAGGGGGCTTGGTCGTATTCGAACCATAGCTACACCTCTTGATTGGTTTAAAACCAAAAAGGGATATCACTAGGGGGCTTGGTTGTCTTCACACCATAGCTACACCTCTTGATAGGCTTCAAGCCAAAAGGAAATTATGTGGAACCAAAGAGAGTCTATTGCATCAAGCACAACTCAAACATAGGTAACCACTGAGCACAGCTCAAATATTACCTGGGGGCTCCTTGCTTCTCAAAGAATAACGAGCTTGCATCCTTGTAATAGGCTATCAAGCCAGGCTTGGAAGCCATGTGTATTCACCTAAAACCCTGGGTTATCCTGCCTCTTTAAGTAAGCCACTCCGTCTAGGTAAATCTCGTATGACCCATCGAACGTTTGACAAGTCAATCTCATGGACCCTGAACTTGTCAACATTAAAACGGTGATTCATTAAAGATTGAGGTCCATCTTAAAAGGCTTTGTAAATGGATAGCGGTCGATGAGTGGGGTAATAGTAGTAGATGCAGAATCATTTCGGTCTACTTGTCACGGACGTGATGCCTATATACATGATCATGCCTAGATATTCTCATAACTATGCTCAATTCTGTCAATTGCTCAATAGTAATTTGTTCACCCACCGTAGAATACTTATGCTCTTAAGAGAAGCCACTAGTGAAACCTATGGCCCCCGGGTCTATTCTCATCATATCAATCTCCATCACTTTAATCTTGTTTTGCTTTTTTACTTTGCCTTTTACATTTCACTTTGCATCTTTATACCAAAAATACCAAAAATATTATATCTATCAGATCTCACTCTCGTAAGTGACCGTGAAGGGATTGACAACCCCTAATCGCGTTGGTTGCAAGTAGCTATCGTTTTGTGCAGGTACAAGGGACTTGAGCATGGCCTCCTACTGGATTGATACCTTGGTTCTCAAAAACTGAGGGAAATACTTATGCTACTCTGCTGCATCATCCCTTCCTCTTCGGGGAAATCCAACGAAAGCACAACAGGTAGCAAGAAGGATTTCTGGCGCCGTTGTCGGGGAGTCTACACAAAAGTCAACATACCAAGTACCCATCACAATCCCTATCTCTCGCATTACATTATTTGCCATTTGCCTCTCATTTTCCTCTCCCCCACTTCACCCTTGTCATTTTATTCACCCTCTCTCTCTCTCTATCCCCCCTCTCTATTTGCCTATTTTGCCCGTTTGCTCTTGTCTGCTCGTGTGCTAGTTTTCTTGTTTGTCGCGATGGCTCAACCAAGATTCGGTGATCTTCACCTTAAAAGGTTAGAGGAGATCGAAAACAACGTTAGGAAATTTATGGTTTTGCAATTTGAGCATAATAATTTCTTTAGAAATGAGCTTAAGGAACAAAAAGTTTTATGAGTTATATGAATAAAGAGCTTGATGATATGTCTAAAGAATTTGATGGTATAAGATCCCAAATTGCTCGTCTAGAAAAGATGACAGCTGAAATTTCGGATATGCAAGCCACCTTAGTCAATAAGATGGCCGCTAAACCGAATTCCTATGAAAATCAAGATGAGGATCTAAAAGTTATTGATGTGTCTCCTATTAAATCTTTGTTTTGCAATATGAATCTTGATGAAACCGAATATGATCTTCCTTTACCTAGAAGGCGTTCTAAAAATTTGGAGTATTTAGATCTTTAAGATGAAATTGATGAAAGTGGGATTGAAAGAAATAAAAATCTAGATGTTGCTAAACCCACTATATTGGATTTCAAGGATTTAATTATGAAAGTTGCTCTTTAATTGATTGTATTTCCTTGTTGCAATCCGTGCTAAATTCTCCACATGCTTATAGTCAAAAGAAAGCTTTCACCGAACATATTGTTGATGCCTTGATGCAATCTTATGAAGAAAAACTTGAGTTGAAAGTTTCTATCCCTAGAAAACTCTATGATGAGTGGGAACCAACTATTAAAATTAAAATTAAAGATCATGAGTTTTATGCTTTGTGTGATTTGGGTGCTAGTGTCTCTACTATTCCCAAGACTTTGTGTGATTTGCTAGATTTCCGTAATTTTGATGATTGCTCTCTAAACTTGCATCTTGCGGATCTACTATTAAGAAACCTATGGGAAGTATTAATGATGTTCTTATTGTTGCAAATAGGAATTATGTGCCCATAGATTTCATTGTTCTTGATATAGATTGCAATCCTTCTTGCCCTATTATTCTTGGTAGACCTTTCCTTAGAACGGTTGGTGCGATTATTGATATGAAGGAAGGGAATATTAGATTTCAATTTCCATTAAAAAAGGGCATGGAACACTTTCCAAGAAAGAAAATAAAATTTCCATATGAAACTATCATGAGAGCCACTTATGGATTGCCTACCAAAGATGGGAATACCTAGATCTTCGCTTTTATGCCTAGCTAGGGGCGTTAAACGATAGCGCTTGTTGGGAGGCAACCCAATTTTATTTTTATTCCTTGATTTTTTCTCCTGTTTAGTAATAAATAAATTATTTAGCCTATGTTTTGGTTGTGTTTTTTTGTGTTTAATTAGTGTTTATGCCAAGTAGAACCGTTGGGAAGTCTTGGGGAAAGTCTTGTCGAACTTGCTGTAAAAAACAGAAACTTTAGCGCTCACGAGAACTGCTGTCATTTTTATTTTAAGAGTGATATTTAGATAATTCTTTTTGCAGATTATTAATAGATAAATTCCTCACGTCCAGAAATTTATTTTAGAATTTTGGGGGTTCCAGATCTTGCGCTAGCTACAGATTACTACAGACTGTTCTGTTTTTGACAGATTCTGTTTTTCGTGTGTTGTTTGCTTATTTTGATGAATCTATGGCTAGTAAAATAGTTTATAATCCATAGAGAAGTTGGAATACAGTAGCTTTAACACCAATATAAATAAAGAATGAGTTCATTACAGTACCTTGAAGTGTTCTTTTGTTTTCTTTCGCTAACGGAGCTCACGAGTTTTCTACTTTAAGTTTTGTGTTGTGAAGTTTTCAAGTTTTGGGTGAATTCTTGTGATGGATTATGGAACAAGGAGTGGCAAGAGCCTAAGGTTGGGGATGCCCATGGCACCCCCAAGATAATCCAAGGACACCAAAAATTCAAAGCTTGGGGATGCACCGGAAGGCATCCCCTCTTTCGTCCACTTCCACCGGTAATTTACTTGGAGCTATATTTTTATTCACCAACATGATATGTGTTTTGCTTGGAGCATCTTGTATTATTTGTGTCTTTGTGATTTAGTATGCCACAATCATCATCGCTATACACACCTTTCGAGAGAGCCATACATGAATTAAAATTTGATAGAATACTCTATGTGCTTCACTTATATCTTTTGAGCTATGTAGTTTTGCTCTATGTGCTTCACTTATATCTTTTTGAGCTAAGTAATTTTTCTCTATGTGCTTCA
The DNA here is from genome assembly GCF_002162155.2 of Triticum dicoccoides. Taxonomy (NCBI): domain Eukaryota; kingdom Viridiplantae; phylum Streptophyta; class Magnoliopsida; order Poales; family Poaceae; genus Triticum; species Triticum dicoccoides. Next base: position 182,596,934 of record NC_041386.1, on the reverse strand, counting down.
CTTAGATCTTTTAGAGAACGGTGGTGGATTTGTTTTAAAGAAAATATTGATCTCTCGTGCTTCACTTAAATTATTTTGAGAGTCTCTTAATAGCATGGTAATTTGCTTAATAATAATATGCTTGGTATTCATGATTTGTGAAACTTTCTTTTGAATGTGTTGAATACTAAGAAAAGATTGAAGCATGATAATTGTTTTGAGATATGGAGGTGATAATATTAGAGTCATTCTAGTTGAGTAGTTGTGAATTTAAAGAATACTTGTGTTAAAGTTTGTGATTCCCGTAGCATGCATGTATGGTGAACCGTTATGTGATGAAGTCGGAGCATGATTTATTTATTGATTGTCTTCCTTATGAGTGGCGGTCGGGGACGAGCGATGGTCTTTTCCTACCAATCTATCCCCATAGGAGCATGCGCGTAATACTTTGCTTTGATAACTTCTAGATTTTTGCAATAAGTATATGAGTTCTTTATGACTAATGTTGAGTCCATGGATTATACGCACTCTCACCCTTCCACCTTTGCTAGCCTCTCTAATACCGCGCACCTTTTGCCGGTATCATACACCCACCATATACCTTCCTCAAAACAGCCACCATACCTACCCATTATGGCATTTCCATAGCCATTCCGAGATATATTGCCATGCAACTTTCCACCGTTCCGTTTATCATGACACATTCATCACTGTCATATTGCATATCCTGGTACACCGCCGGAGGCATTCATATAGTCATATTTTGTTCTAAGTATCGAGTTGTAATTGTTGAGTTGTAAGAAAACTAAAAGTGTGATGATCATCATTTTTAGAGCATTGTCCCAAGTGAGGAAAGAATGATGGAGACTATGATTCCCCCATAACTCGGGATGAGATTCCAAACGAAAAATAAATAAAAGAGGCCAAAGAAGCCCAAATAAAAAGATGCCATAAAAAAAGAGAAAAGGCCCAAACAAAAAAATGAGAGAAAAAGAGAGAAGGGACAATGTTACTATCCTTTTACCACACTTGTGCTTCAAAGTAGCACCATGATCTTCATGATAGAGAGTCTCCTATGTTATCACTTTCATATACTAGTGGGAATCTTTCATTATAGAACTTGGCTTGTATATTCCAATGATGGGATTCCTCAAATTTCCCTAGGTCTTCATGATCAAGAAAGTTGGATGCACACCCACTTAGTCTCTTTTTGAGCTTTCATATACTTATAGCTCTAGTGCATCCGTTGCATGGCAATCCCTACTCACTCACATTGATATCTATTGATGGGCATCTCCATAGCCTGTTGATACACCTAGTTGATGTGAGACTATCTTCTCCTTTTTGTCTTCTCCACAACCACCATTCTCTTCCACCTATAGTGCTATATCCATGGCTCACGCTCATGTATTGCGTGAAGATTGAAAAAGTTTTGAAAAATTTAGAGTATGAAACAATTGCTTGGCTTGTCATCGGGGTTGTGCATGATTTAAATACTTTGTGTGGTGAAGATAGAGCATAGCCAGACTATATGATTTTGTAGGGATAACTTTCTTTGGCCATGATATTTTGAGAAGACATAATTGCTTTGTTAGTATGCTTGAAGTATTATTATTTTTATGTCAATATAAACTTTTTTCTAAAATATTTCGAATCTGAATATTCATATAACAATTAAGAAGATTTGCATTGAAATTATGCCAAGTAGCACTCCGCATCAAAAATTCTCTTTTTATCATTTACCTACTCGAGGACGAGAAGGAATTAAGCTTGGGGATGCCTCATACGTCTCCAACGTATCTATAATTTTTGATTGCTCCATGCTATATTATCTACTGTTTTGGACTATATTGGGCTTTATTTTCCACTTTTATATTATTTTTGGGACTAACCTATTAACCGGAGGCCCAGCCCAGAATTGCTGTTTTTTGCCTATTTCAGTGTTTCAAAGAAACGGAATATCAAACGGAGTCCAAATGGAATGAAACCTTCGGGAACATGATTTTCTCACCGAACGTGATCCAGGAGACTTGGGCCCTATGCCAAGGCATCAGAGAGGCGGTCACGAGGGTGGGGGGCGCCCCCCCTAGGGCGCGCCCCCTGCCTCGTGGGCCCCTCGGAGCTCCACCGACATACTCCTTCCTCCTATATATACCTACGTACCCCCAAACGATCAGAATAGGAGCCAAAAACCTAATTCCACCGCCGCAACTTTCTGTATCCATGAGATCCCATCTTGGGGCCTGTTCCGGAGCTCCGTCGGAGAGGACCGTCATCATGGAGGGCTTCTACATCATCATAGCCTCTCCGATGAAGTGTGAGTAGTTTACCTCAGACCTTCGGGTCCATAGTTAGTAGCTAGATGGCTTCTTCTCTCTTTTTGGATCTCAATACAAAGTTCTCCCCCTCTCTTGTGGAGATCTATTCGATGTAATCTTCTTCTTTTTGCGGTGTGTTTGTTGAGACCGATGAATTGTGGGTTTATGATCATGTCTATCTATGAATAATATTTGAATCTTCTCTGAATTCTTTTATGTATGATTGGTTATCTTTGCAAGTCTCTTCGAATTATCCATTTGGTTTGGCCAACTAGATTGGTAGTTCTTGCCATGGGAGAAGTGCTTAGCTTTGGGTTCGATCTTGCGGTGTCCTTTCCCAGTGACAGAAGGGGCAGCAAGGCACGTATTGTATCATTGCCATCGAGGATAACAAGATGCGGTTTATTTCATATTACATGAGTTTATCTCTCTACATCATGTCATCTTGCTTAAGGTGTTACTCTGTTTTTAACTTAATACTCTAGATGCATGCTGGATAGCGGTCGATGAGTGGAGTAATAGTAGTAGATGCAGAATCGTTTTGGTCTACTTGTCACGGACGTGATGCCTATATACATGATCATGCCTAGATATTCTCATAACTATGCTCAATTCTGTCAATTGCTCAACAGTAATTTGTTCACCCACTGTAGAATAATTATGCTCTTGAGAGAAGCCACTAGTGAAACCTATGGCCCCCAGGTCTATTGTCATCATATCAATCTCCATCACTTTAATCTTGTTTTGCTTTTTTACTTTGCCTTTTACTTTTCACTTTGCATCTTTATACCAAAAGTATTATATCTATCAGATCTCACTCTCGTAAGTGACCGTGAAGGGATTGACAACCCCTAATCGCGTTGGTTGCGAGTAGCTATCATTTTGTGTAGGTACAAGGGACTTGAGCGTGGCCTCCTACTGGATTGATACCTTGGTTCTCAAAACTGAGGGAAATACTTACTCTACTCTGCTGCATCATCTCTTCCTCTTCGGGGAAATCTAACGCAAGCTCAAGAGGTAGCAGTATTATGTCCTTGATGCACCGCTAGGTGACAAAACTATTGCAGTTGCAGATGCAGACGTTTTGAACGTTTTGACAAAAGCTCGGTATGATAACGACTTGATAGTTTAGTGCACCATTCTTTACGGCTTAGAACCGGGACTTCAAAAATGTTTTGAATGCCACGGAGAATATAAGGTGTTCCAAGAGTTGAGATTGGTATTTCATACTCATGCCCATGTCGAGAGGTATAAGACCTCTGACATTACTTTGCCTACAAGATGGAGGATAATAGCTCAACCAGTAAGCATGTGCTCAGATTGTCTGAGTACTACAATCACTTGAATCAAGTGGGAGTTAGTCTTCCAGATAAGATAGTGATTGATAGAGTTCTCTATTCACTATCACCAAGTTGCTAGAACTTCGTGATGAACTATAATATGCAAGGGATAACGGAAACGATTCCCAAGCTCTTCGTGATGCTGAAATCGACGAAGGTAGAAATCAAGAAAAGCATCAAGTCTTGATGGTTAACAAGACCACTAGTTTCAAGAAAAGGGCAAAGGGAAGAAGGGGAACTTCAAGAAGAATGACAAGCAAGTTGTTGCTAAAGTGAATAAACCCAAGTCTGGACCTAAGCCTGAGACTAAGTGTTTTTACTGCAAAGGGACTAGTCACTGGAAGCGGAACTACCCCAAGTATTTGGCGGATAAGAAATATGTCAAAGTGAACAAATGTATATTGGATATACATATTATTGATGTGTACTTTACTAGTGTTTATACCAACCCCTCGGAATTTGATACTAGTTCAGTTGCTAAGAGTAGTAACTTGAAACGGGAGTTACAGAATGAAAAGAGACTGGTTAAGGGTGAAGTAACAATGTGTGTTGGAAGTAGTTACAAGAATGATATGATCATCATAGCACACTCCCTATACTTTTGGGATTAGTGTTGAACCTAAATAAGTGTTATTTGGTGTTTGCATTGAGCATGAATATGATTTGATCATGTTTATTGCAATACGGTTATTCATTTAAGTTAGAGAATAATTGTTATTATGTTTACATGAATAAAACCTTCTATGGTTATACACCCAATGAAAATGGTTTGTTGAATCTCGATCGTAGTGATACACATATTCATAATATTGAATCCAAAAGATGCAAAGTTAATAATGATAGTGCAACTTATTTGTGGCACTGTCGTTTAGTTCATATTGGTGTAAAGCGCATGAAGAAAATCCATGCTGATGGGCTTTTGGAATCACTTGATTATGAATCAGTTGATGCTTGCGAACCATGCCTCATGGGAAAAGATGACTAAGACTCCGTTCTCTAGAACAATGGAGCGAGCAATTGACTTATTGGATATAATACATAATGATGTATGAGGTCTGATGAATGTTGAGGCTTGCGACGGGTATCATTATTTTATGACCTTCACAGATGATTTGAGCATATATGGGTATATCTACTTGAAGAAACATAAGTCTGAAACATTTGAAAAGTTCAAAGAATTTCAGAGTGAAGTGGAAAATCATCATAACAAGAAAATAATGTTTCTACGATCTGATCGCAGAGGCGAATATTTGAGTTACGAGTTTTGTCTTCAATTAAAACAACATGGAATAGTTTCACAAACTCATGCCACCTGGAACACCACAGTGTAATGGTGTGTCCGAACGTCATAACCGTACTTTATTTGATATAGTGCAATCTATGATGTCTCTTACCGATTTACCACTATCGTTTTGGGGTTATGCATTAGAGACAGCTACATTTACATTAAAAAGGGAACCATCTAAATCCATTGAGACGGCACCATATGAACTGTGGTTTAGCAAGAAACCTAAGCTGTCATTTCTTAAAGTATGGGGTTGTGATGCTTATGTGAAAAAGTTTCATCTTGATAAGCTCAAACCCAAGTGCGTCTTCATAGGATACCCAAAAGTAACTGTTGGGTACACCTTCTATCGCAGATCCGAAGGCAAGATATTTGTTGCTAAAATGGATCCTTTCTAGAGAAGGAGTTTCTCTCGAAAGAAGTGAGTGAGAGGAAAGTAGAACTTGATGAGGTAACTGTACCTGCTCCCTTATTGGAAAGTAGTTCATCATAGAAATCTATTTTTGTGACTCCTACACCAATTAGTGAGGAACCTAATGATGATGATCATGTAACTTCAGATCAAGTTCCTACCGAACCTCGTAGGTCAACCAGAGTGAGATGCGCACCAGAGTGGTACGGTAATCCTGTTCTGGAGGTCATGTTAATTGACCATGACGAACCTACGAACTATGAGGAAGCGATGATGAGCCCAGATTCCGCGAAATGGCTTGAGGCCATGAAATCAGAGATGGGATCCATGTATGCGAACAAAGTGTGGACTTTGGTCGACTTGCCCGATGATCGGCAAGCCATAGAAAATAAATGGATCTTCAAGAGGAAGACAGACGCTGATAGTAGTGTTACTATCTACAAATCTAGACTTGTCGAAAAAAGGTTTTGACAAAGTTCAAGGTGTTGACTACGATGATATTTTCTCACTCGTAGCGATGCTTAAGTCTGTCCGAATCATGTTAGCAAATTGCCACATTTTATGAAATCTGGCAAATGGATGTCAAAACTACATTCCTTAATGGATTTCTTAAAGAAGAGTTGTATATGATGCAACCAGAAGGTTTTGTCGATCCTAAAAGTGCTAACAAAATGTGCAAGCTCCAGCGATCCATCTATGGACTGGTGCAAGCATCTCAGAGTTGGAATATACACTTTGATGAGTTGATCAAAGAATATAGTTTTATACAGACTTGTGGTGAAGCATGTATTTACAAGAAAGTGAGTGGGAGCACTACAACATTTCTGATAAATATATGTGAATGAAATATTGTTGATCGGAAATAATGTAGAATTTTCTGGAAAGCATAAAGAAGTATCTGAAAGGAGTTTTTGAAATAAAGACCTCGGTGAAGCTACTTACATATTGAGCATCAAGATCTATAGAGATAGATCAAGATGCTTGATAAGTTTTTTCAATGAGTACATACCTTGACAAGATTTTGAAGTAGTTCAAAATGGAACAGTCAAATAAAGAGTTCTTACCCGTGTTACAAGGTGTGAAATTGAGTAAGACTCAAAGCCCGACCACGGCAGAAGATAGAAAGAGAATGAAAGTCATTCCCTATGCCTCAGCCATAGTTTCTATAAAGTATGCCTTGCTGTGTACCAGATCTATTGTATACCCTACACTGAGTTTAGCAAGGGAGTACAATAGTGATCTAGGAGTAGATCACTAGACAGCGGTCAAAATTATCCTTAGTGGAATAAGGATATGTTTCTCGATTATGGAGGTGACAAAAGGTTCATCATAAAAGATTACGTTGATGCAAATTTTGACACTAATCCAGATGACTCTAAGTCTCAATCTGGATACATTTTGAAAGTGGGAGCAATTAGCTAGAGTAGCTCCGTGCAGAGCATTGTTGACATAGAAATTTGCAAAATACATATGGATCTGAATGTGGCGGACCCGTAGACTAAACTTCTCTCACAAGCAAAACATGATCACACCTTAGTACTCTTTGGGTGTTTATCACATAGCAATGTAAACTAGATTATTGACTCTAGTAAACCCTTTGGGTTTTGGTCACATGACAATGTGAACTATGGGTGTTAATCACATGGTGATGTGAACTATTGGTGTTAAATCACATGGCGACGTGAACTAGATTATTAACTCTAGTGCAAGTGGGACACTGAAGGAAATATGCCTTAGAGGAAATAATAAAGTTATTATTTATTTCCTTATTTCATGATAAGTGTTTATCATTCATGCTAGAATTGAATTAACCGGAAACATAATACATGTGTGAATACATAGACAAACATAGTGTCACTAGTATGCCTCTACTTGACTAGCTCGTTAATCAAAGATGGTTAAGTTTCCTAACCATAGACACGAGTTGTCATTTGATTAACGGGATTACATCATTAGGATAATGATGTGATTGACTTGACCCATTCCATTAGCTTAGAACTTGATCATTTACTATGTTGCTATTGCTTTCTTCATGACTTATACATGTTCCTATGACTATGAGATTATGCAACTCCCGTTTACCGGAGGAAAACTTTGTGTGCTACAAAATGTCACAACGTAACTAGGTGCTTATAAAGGTGCTCTACATGTGTCTCCGAAGGTACTTGTTGAGTTGGCGTGTTTCAAGATTAGGATTTGTCACTCCGGTCGTCGGAGAGGTATCTCTGGGCCCACTCGGTAATACATCACTATAACCCTTGCAAGCATTGTAACTAATGAGTTAGTTGTGGGATGATGTATTACAGAACGAGTAAAGAGACTTGCCGGTAACGAGATTGAACTAGGTATTGAGATACCGACGATCGAATCTCAGGCAAGTAACATACCGATGACAAAGGGAATAACGTATGTTGGTATGCGGTTTCACCGGTAAAGATCTTCGTAGAATATGTTGGAGCCAATATGAGCATCCAGGTTCCGCTATTGGTTATTGACCAGAGACATGTCTCGGTCATGTCTACATAGTTCTCGAACCCGTAGGGTCCGCACGCTTAACGTTCGGTGACGATTTGTATTATGAGTTTATATGTTTTGATGTATCGAAGGTAGTTCAGAGTCCCGGATAAGATCGGGGACATGGCGAGGAGTCTCGAAATGGTCGAGACGTAAAGATCAATATATTGGACGACTATATTCGAACATCAGAAAAGTTCCAAGTGGTTCGGGTATTTTTCGGAGTACTCGAGAGTTACCGGAATTCGCCGGGGAGTATATGGGCTTTATTGGGCTTTAGGGGAAAGAGAGAGGAGAAGCTGCGCCCCCCCCCAATGCTTAGTCCGAATTGGACTAGGGGGAGGGGCGGCGACCCCTCCTTCCTTCTCTTCTCTTTTCCCTTTCCTTCTCTCCTACTCCTACTACTTGGAAGGGCTCCTAGTTCTACTAGGAAAGGGGGAATCCTACTCCCGGTGGGAGTAGGACTCCCCTAGGGCGCGCCATAGAGAGGGCCGGCCCTCTCCCTCCTCCACTCCTTTATATATGGGGAGGGGGTACCCCTTGGATACACAACAATTGATCATTGATCTTTTAGCCGTGTGCAGTGCCCCCCTCGACCATAATCCACCTCGGTCATATCGTAGCGATACTTAGGCGAAGCCCTGCATTGGTAGCATCATCATCACCGTCATCACGCCGTCCTGCTGACGGAACTCTCCCTCGAAGCTCAGCTAGATCGGAGTTCGTGGGACATCATCGAGCTGAACATGTGCTGAACTCGGAGGTGTCGTGCGTTCGGTACTTGGATCGGTCGGATCGTGAAGACGTACGAATACATCAACCGTGTTGTGCTAACGTTTCCGCTTTCGGTCTATGAGGATACGTGGACACACTCTCCCCTCTCGTTGCTATGCATCACCATGATCCTGCGTCTGCGTAGGAATTTTTTTGAAATTACTACGTTCCCCAAGAGGAATATGTATGAAAAACAGTAAGCAGAAGGCACTTCAACAAAATTAGAAGAAATGAAAGCTAGGCACCATATGAACATGCAACCAATATCACTCTATCAGGTAAAAAGTGTCTCGTCGTAAGTGCCATTTCAAGAAATTAGAAGTAGTACAAGCTAGAAGACATTGCAAGATGCAACCTACATCACACTCCCAATTTAAATGTGTCTTATGGGTAAGTGATCGTTGCAGGTATAAGTTGTAAGCTACGCAGATGCAATTCAAAAAAATCAGAAGCAATACAAACTAGACATTATACGGAACACGCAACCACATATAACAGTTCCAAGTTAGAGCAAGCACCTATGATGGTGGAGTAGGGGAGATGTGCTCATCATCTACACGTATGTTCTAGAAATAGGAACACATGTCATATTCACAGGCATTATGTGTAAAGTAAGCAGATGCAATTCAACAAAGTTACAAGCAATACAAGCTAGACATCATACGCAACATGCAACCACATATAATAGTGCCAAGTTAGAGCAAGCACATGTGATGGTGGAGTAGGGGAGATGTGCTCATCATCTACACACCTACGTTGATTGTCCGGCCTTGTGTTGTCTTGCGAATCTTGTTGGGAGGATGGCGGAGTAGAATCTGTAGAGAACCTCTGTTTGAGTTGCTCCGAAGGACCACCATCATCCACTGCCAGACTAATTTCCTTCAGTTGTATTGATTTTGCATTGTGAAGTCAAACCGATAAGAAAAAGGAATAAAATTCGCTCTTCAGAACTCATTCATGCATGATACTGACGAACACTACTCGGATGAAAGGCAAACACATGATACGAGGATGGAATATGTACGAAAAACAGGAAGGTGTGACATATTCACACCTATGATGTGGTAACTAAGCAGAAGGCATTTCAACAAATTAGAAACACTGCAAGCTAGACACCATATGAAAGATGCAACCAATATCACTCTACCAAGTTCAAACTGTCTAGCGTTTCAACAAATTAGAAGCAGTACATTCTAGAAATCATATGCAAGACACAACCAATATCATAGTGGCGACTTAAGGGTGCCTTATCATAAGTGACTGATGCGGGATATGCAAGAACGGTAGTCCGGTGTAAGAACATGGTGTGATCACATATAGTATGTTCTAGAAATAGGAACACGTGTCATATTCACAGGCATTATGTGTAAAGTAAGCAGATGCAATTCAACAAAGTTAGAAGCAATACAGGCTAGACATCATACGCAACATGCAACCACATATAATAGTGCCAACTTAGAGCAAGCACCTGTGATGGTGGAGTAGGGGAGATGTGATCATCATCTACACAGCTACGTTGACTGTCTAGCCTAGCGTTGTCTTGCGAATCTTGTTGGGAGGATGACGGAGTAGAATCTGTAGAGGCCCTCCATTTCATTTGCTCGGAAGGACCACCATCATCCAATGCCTTACCAATTTCCTTCCGCTTTATTGATTTTGCATTGTGAGGTCAAACCGACAAGAAAAATGAATAAAATTAGCTCTTCAGAACTCATTCATGCATGATACTGACGAACACTACTCTGATGAAAGGCAAAGTCATGAGGATGGAATATGTACGAAAAACTGGACGGCTTGACATATTCACACCTATGATGTGGTAACTAAGTAGAAGGCACTTCAAAAAATTAGAAGGACTGCAAGCTAAACACCATATGGAAGGTGAAATCAATATCACTCTACAAGTTAAAATTGTCTCGTCATAGGTGGCGTTCATCAAAGTAGAAGCACTACATGCTAGAAATCATATTCAAGCCACAAACCAATATCACACTGCCAACTTAAAGATGTCCCATCATAAGTGACTGATGCTGGATGCACAAGAAGAGTAGTTTCATGTAAGAACATGGTGTGACAGACAGATATAGTATGTACCAAAAAATGGAAAGCGTGTCATATTCACACGTATCATGTGTAAGCTAAGCAGATGCAGTTTACACTAATTAGGAGCAATACAAGCTAGACACCATATGCAACATGCAACCAGATATCACACTGCCATGTTAGAGCAAGCACCTTGGATGGTGGAGTAGGGGAGCGGAGACTTGGAACTTGTAATGCACTAGCAATACAAGGAGAATCCGTATTGATGCTGTGTTTACGTTGCTGCGGAGGACCGCCATCATCGCCTTCCTTACTCTTTTCCTTCCTCTTTTTTTGATTTTGCCTTGTCAAGTCAAACCCACAAGAAAAAGGAATAAAATTTGCTCTTCAGAACTCACTGATGCATGATACTGACGAACACTACTTTCATGTAAGGCAGCCACATGATAGGAGGATGGAATATGTATGAAAAATAGGACGGCATAACATATTGACATGTATGATTCATAAAGTGTAAACTAAGCACAAGGTGTTTGAACTAGTTAGAAGCAATGCAAGCTAGAAGCCATATGAAAGATGAAACCAATATCACTCTGCCAAATCAAATGGGTGGCCTAACAAATGTATTTGACTAAATTAGAATCAATACATGGCAACGGGCTAGAAATAATATGCAATATGCAATGAATAAAGGTGTCTCATCGTAAGTGATTGATGCAGGATACAGAAGAGAGGTAGTTTCATGTAAGAACAGGGTTAACAGATAGATGTAGTGTGTACCAAAAAGAGAAAGGCATGTCATATTCACATGTATAATGTGTAAACTAAGCAGATGCAATTTACCCTAATTAGAAGCATTACAAGCTAGACACCGTATGCAACATGCAACCACATATCACACTTCAAAGTTAGAGCAAGCACCTGCGATGGTGGTGTAGGGGAAGTGCGGTCTTCAAGTACAGAGCTATGTTCAATATCTTCATTTAGGTTTGCTATTTCTTGAGAATCATGTGGAGAGGATGAAAGTGCACTCTTTATAAGAGTAGCACGTCTCATTTTAACCCACGGGCGTGACTATCTCACCATAAGCCAAAGATGTAGGATACACAAGAACAGTAGTTTGATGTAAGAACATGGTGTTATAGGCAGATGTAGTATGTACAAAAAAACGGAAGGCGTGTCATATTCACATGTATAATGAGTAAGCCAAGGATATCCAATTTAACAAATTAGGAGCAATACAAGGTAGGCACCATATGCAACATGCAACCAGATATCACACTGCCAGGTTAGAGCAATCACTTGGGGTTGTGCAGTAGGGGAGATGAGATTTGGAACTTGCACTGCAGTAGGAGTAGCAGGAGAATCTGTAGAGATCATCTGTTTCGGTTGCTCCAGAGGACCACCATCATTCCGTGCCTTCGTCCTTTTAGATTTTGCCTTGTCAAGTAAACACACAAGAAAAGGAATAAAATTCACACTTCCAAATTCGTTGATGCATGATACTAACGAACACAACTTTTATGTATGGCAACCAAATTGTAGGAGGATGGAATATGTATGAAAAACGCTAAGCAGAAGGCATTTCAACAAATTGGAAGCAATGCAATCGAGACACCATATGAAAGATCCAACCAAAATCACTATACCAAGTTAGATGTGTCTCATTATAAGTGGCACCTCAACAAATTAGAGGCAATACATGTTTGAAATGATATGCAAGATGCAACCACTATTATACTATCAACTTGAAGGTGACTTGTCAGGAGTGATTGATGAGGGATACACAAGAAAAGTAGTTTGATGTAAGAACATGGTTAATAGAAAGACGTAGTATGTACCAAAAACAGGAAGGCATGTCATATTCACAAGTATAATGTGTTAACTAAGCAGATGCAATTTACCCTAATTAGAAGCATTACAAGGTAGACACCATATGCAACATGCAACCATATATCACACTGCCAAGTAAGAGCAAGCACCTGCGATGGTGGTGTAGGGGAATTGCGGTCATCAACTAAAGAGTTACGTTGAGTATCTTCATTTAGCCCTGCCGCTTCTTGAGAATCATGTGGGGAGGATGACACTCACTCTTTAAACGAGTAGCGCATCTCACTGTAAGCCACTGGGGTGACTGTCTCATCATAAGTAATTGATGAGGGATGCAAAAGAGCATTAGTTTGATGTACGAACAAGGTTAATAGACATATGTAGTGTGTATCAAAAACAGGAAGGCATGTCATTATCAAAGGTATAATGTGTAAAGTAAGCAGATGTAATTTGACCAAATTGGAAGCAATACAAGCTAGACACCCATATGCAACATGCAACCACATTTGAAAGCCTGAAGTTAAAGCAAGCACCTGGGATGGTTGTGTGTGGCAATTGAGATCATCAACTGCAGAGCTACGTTACTCTCTCCATCTGCTCACACTACACCCTTTAGAGCGTTGAACCGCTTAGTGCTTATCTTCGCATTACACTGGAGTGACTTCTGTCTTTTCTTTTGTGTATTCATCAACACTGCATCAGAGTCTGAAATACCCATGCATAAAAAACAATAGTGTGAGTATGGGTGAAGTGTGTGCATAAGTAGTACAGTGTAAAAGTAGCAGATAGCAGGTTGGTGAGAAATAAATGATGGGAGACACATGATAGCTCTACAACATGCATGGCACACAAAATACTAGATTCTAGGATTTTGAAATATGAGCATAGGGATGGCTGGGAAATGCAGATGCTCCTCCAGCACACCAAAGGGTGTTATCCTATGAAAATAATAGTCGACTGAAAACAAATAGGTCAGTCCATTTTTTCTGCACCGTCCGATGTACAAAGAACGGGCAGATCGCCTTCATCTACCTCCAGCCAGTTAGTGTTACGATCTTCCTCGAAATGCTAGTGACCACCGGCCCAGTCCCCTGCCTCCGCCCTTCCCTCGACCTCACCGCACCGCCGTGCTTGGCACCGCCCCCAGCCATCCCTTCAAGCCCTGCCGACCTCCATATTGGGTGCAAGCAGCTCCTGCTCCCCACACCCCTACGAGACACACCGATGCGCCGCTTCCCGGCAAACATACGGACTAGGTGCTCCGCGCTCCTAAGCGGCTGCTGCTTCTTTTAATTGCGATTTGACTGACCCTGAATTGAAATCCGGGTGGGCTACTGACCTATAGCCAAGGGGAAATAGTAAATGGGAGGAAACCTTGTGCATTTAGTATCACGAAGAAGATGTAGTAATAAGTGCTCAATTAGTTTCTTTTGTGGGATGAATATGGTGTGAGAAGAGACATAAGATTTGCTTGAATAATGGAAGAGGAGGACCTCTTTTTGCTGGCAGTGCTATGTCCTCCTTCTGTGCTTCCAAGGATCTTCTTGTGGTTCGCTGGAGACAAGAAGTTGTGGAGGACGATGGAGCCTTGGACGAACCCATGGCCAAGTTGTTGAGTGTGGTGCAGTGGCGGTCTGTCGGCGGCGGGGAACCAGATCCAAGGTAGTGAACGACGGCTTTGCGGGAAGAGCTCCGATGCAGTGGACAGTTGCGATAGTGGAGCGGCAGCAGTGAGGTGCGGGACAGCATGGTCGAAGTGGTTCTGGTATGACTCACGTTGGCGCCAGCGTCATGGAGGTAGCTTTGCCTCAGCTTCAGCTGCTAAGTCCTTGAGGGCGTTGTAGTTGCAGTTGCGTTGGACGACAACGTCGGGGTACCAGCTCCGGCGTGATGGAGGAGGGAGGCGGTGGATTGGGCGCGATGGGGTGGAGGACGGAGGAGGCTAGGGTTTTGTGGCTGGTGGAGAAGGCGTTTTGGCGCCCATGGAGTATGAATAGGGAAACGGAGGGAGGGGAACTAAGGGGGAACAATGTTTCGGTTTGGGACATGCTTGTTTGAAATTTGGGGAAATTTACAAACTTTGCCCCCATCTAAAATTTCGGACATATTGCGGGTTGTGGGTAGCACAGTAATCTCAGGTGTTCCAAATGGTGGGCGGGATAGATTTCGGCCGAGCGCATGGGTGTTTAGGCGCCCACTATATATGAATGCTTCTCGGAGGCGGTTGAGACTGGTGTCTTGGTGAAGTTACAAACCTACCCCGGTTTAGACCTTCAGACATCGGGCCGATAGGCTACACGGGCCAGAGTCAGGACAGTAATTTCCTACCACCACATTAATCTCGCGCGGTTTCAGGTGACCAGAGTCTTATTTGGCGCTTCGTTCAATATTTGGGAGCAGAAGCATTAATGTTTCCAGTTCTCTTGAATTGAACTTTTAGGATTTGTTAAAATTCACAAATCATGATTCTTGAAAATCCTAAAACTACGATTATTTTGGGATGGAGGGGGTACATTTGAATATACATTATACATGAGTATATATTAGTAAAAAATATGCAACTTACCTCAGTTCATGCATGGTTCCAGATATAATCTCCTTGATTGCAAAAAAGTAGTTAGACATGCGTATGAATATATAGCATGTTCAAACGCACAACAAAGACTGATGCCCCCTTTTAGATCAGATTTACAAATGCTATTATCTCGAAATCAAATAGATGAATGCACTTCCTATGAATTCGAATCTTCGAAACCCCCTTTATGTTGAATTCAACATGTATTCTATTTCGTAGCTAGCAATTTGGAATGTATCCATGTAAGTGACAAATGTATAAAGTGCTTCACACTAACAACATGGAGTGCACTAATTCATGTTTATATATGAATTGCAAAAGAAATGCATTGCCAGTATTTCAAACCGCCCTCACTCTATGGATCGATAATATGAAATAAACACATGCACATGCCAAAATTCAATAGAGTATGGGTGCCTGATAGACCGATTTTCATCTGTATGCAAATTGCAAAATTCATGATCTCATCCAAAAATAATAATGCCATTTATATTTTAATTCAATGCGCAGAACTGCCTTTTACATGTAGATGCACTATGCCTCACCCCGTTCTCACACATGCGCTATATATCTCTCTAACTAACGCATAAGTGCACACACTTTATATACATCGATATTTCTCTTTCACACATGCTCACAATCTCTCCCGGGGTGTCGGGGTGTCTCACGCACACACACACTCTCTATATATCTCCCTCTCTCTTTCTGACTACTATGTACCACGCTTTTCACTAATCTCAGTTGGAAAACACTATTTCTCTCACATGCATATATACACGCGCATGGTCTCTACTAGCCCTCTATATGCACAAATATGTGCCTACGTGTCTCCTGCACGCACATTATCTTTAGGCCTCTCTCGCACACATTGCACCCCCCAGACGCACCTCTCTCTAGTAGGCAGATATGATTCCATTAGATCGATATCCCTGACTGTTAGGCTGGGTGGTAATACGAGGCATAGTTTTACCCAAGTCCGGGCCCTTGCAGTTGAGGAAAAAGCCAACTCCTAGTACTGTATATTAGTGATAGGGGTGTGTACAAAGTACACATGAATACTACACATTGTGCGTGTGTGTATACTATCGACGAACTAGCCCCCGGGCTTCTATAACATACTCGGGGCCTAGGGTTAAAAATCATATATAGTCAACTTATCATCAGTGGGGACAGAGTCCTCCACGACTTTGGTAGCTTCGTATTGTACGCCGAGTCCTCCACAAGGGTCTTCGTATAATGCGTCTCGGTCCAACCTATGTGGCGTAGGATGGAACCGACCCATGAGTCCTCATGTTGACCCGCCACAACTAGAAATGATGTGCCCACCACACCACTGCTACCTCTTGAGCATGTGTTGGTTTTCCCTTGAAGAGGAAAGGGTGATGCAGCAAGGTAGCGTAAGTATTTCCCTCAGTTTTTGAGAACCAAGGTATCAATCCAGTAGGAGATAACACGCAAGTCACCTAGTAACTGCACAAACAATCAAGAACCTCGCAACCAACGCGATAAAGGGGTTGTAAATCCCTTGACGATCACTTGTGAAAGTGAGATCTGATAAAGATAGTAAGGTAAATATTTTTGGTATTTTTGTTGTGTAGATTGCAAAATAGTAAACGAGATGCGATAATAAAAAGAGATGCAATATAATAAGAAAGAGACCCGGGGGCCATAGGTTTCACTAGTGGCTTCTCTCATGATAGCAAGTATTACGGTGGGTGAACAAATTACTGCCGAGCAATTGATAGAAGAGCGCATAGTTATGAGCATATCTAGGCAATGATTATGAAATATAGGCATCACATCCGTGTTAAGTAGACCAAAACGATTCTGCATCTACTACTATTACTCCACACATCGACTGCTATCCAGCATGCATCTACAGTATTAAGTTCATAAGAACAAAGTAATGCTTTAGGCAAGATGACATGATGTAGAGGGATAAACTCAAGCAATATGATATAAACCCCATATTTTTATCCTCGTTGGCAACAATACAATACGTGCCGTGCTGCCCCGGCTATCACTGGGAAAGGACACCACAAGATTGAACCCAAAGCTAAGCACATCTCCCATTGCAAGAAAGATCAATCTAGTAGGCCAAACTAAACCGATAATTCGAAGAGACTTGCAAAGATATCAAATCATGCATATAAGAATTCAGAGAAGAACCAAATATTGTTCATAGATAAACTTGATCATAAATCCACAATTCATCGGATCTTGGCAAACACACCGCAAAAAGTATTACATCGAATAGATCTCCAAGAACATCGAGGAGAACAATGTATTGAGAACCAAAGAGAGAGAAGAAGCCATCTAGCTAATAACTATGGACCCGAAGGTCTGTGGTAAACTACTCACACATCATCGGAGAGGCTATGGTGTTGATGTAGAAGTCCTCCGTGATTGAACCCCCCTCCGGCAGATCGCCGGAAAAGGCCCAGATGGGATCTCGCGGGTACTGAAGGTTGCGGCGGTGGAAAAGTGGTTTCGTCTCTCCCCTGGATGTTTTTAGGGTATAAGAGTATATATAGGCGAAAGAAGTACATCGGTGGAGCTACGAGGGGCCCACGAGGGTGGGGGGCATGCCTACCCCCCTGGGCGCGCCCTCCTGCCTCGTGGCAGCCTCGTTGCATCTCTGACTTCCACTCTAAGTCTCCTGGATTGCGTTTGCTCCAAGAAATATCCTCGCGAAGGTTTCGTTCCATTTGGATTCCGTTTGATATTCCTTTTCTGCGAAACACTGAAATCGGCAAAAGACAGAAAGTGGCACTGGGCCTCCGGTTAATAGGTTAGTTCTAAACATAATATAAAAGAGCATATTAAAGCCCATTAAACATCCAAAAGAGATAATATAATAGAATGGAACAATCAAAAATTATAGATACGTTGGAGACATATCAGCATCCCCAAGCTTAATTCCTGCTCGTCCTTGAGTAGGTAAATGATAAAAACAGAATTTTTGATGTGGAATGCTTCCTAACATAATTTTCAATGTAATTTTTTTATTGTGGCATGAATGTTCAGATCCGAAAGATTCAAGACAAAAGTTTAATATTGACATAAAAATAATAATACTTCAAGCATACTAACCAAGCAATTATGTCTTCTCAAAATAACATAGCCAAAGAAAGCTCATCCCTACAAAATCATATAGTTTGGCCATGCTTCATTTTCGTCACACAAAATGCTCCCATCATGCACAACCCTGATGACAAGCCAAGCAATTGTTTCATACTTTAGTATTCTCAAAAAAATTCAACTTTCACGCAATACATGAGCGCGAGCCATGGACATAGCACTATAGGTGGAATAGAATATGATGATGGAGGTTGTGTGGAGAAGACAAAAAAAGGAGGAAGTCTCACATCGACGCGGCTAATCAACGGGCTATGGAGATGCCCATCATTTGATGTCAATGTGAGGAGTAGGGATTTCCATGCAACGGGTGCACTAGAGCTATAAATGTATGAAAGATCAGAAAAATAAACTAAGTGGGTGTGCATCCAACTTACTTGCTCACGAAGACCTAGGACATTTTGAGGAAGCCCATTGTTGTAATATACAAGACAAGTTCTATAATGAAAATTCCCACTAGTATATGAAAGTGACAAAATAAGAGAGTCTCTATCATGAAGATCATGGTGCTACTCTGGAGCACAAGTGTGGAAAAAGGATAGTAACATTGTCCCTTCTCTGTTTTTCTCTCATTTTTTGGGGCCTTCTCTTTTTTTATTTCCTCACACAGGACAATGCTCTAGAAAATGATGATCATCACACTTCTATTTATTTACAACTCAATGATTATAACTCGATACTAGAACAAAGTATGACTCTATATGAATGCCTCCGGCGGTGTACTGGGATATGCAATGAACCAAGAGTGACATGTATAAAAAATTATGAATGGTGGCTTTGCCACCAATATGATGCCAACTACATGATCATGCTAAGCAATATGACAATGATGAATGTGTCATGATGAACGAAATGATGGAAAGTTGCATGGCAATATATCTCGGAATGGCTATGGAAATGCCATAATAGGTAGGCATGGTGCCTGTTTTGAGGAAGATATAAGGAGGCTTATGTGTGATAGAGCGTATCATATCACCGGGTTTGGATGCATCGGCGAAGTTTGCACCAACTCTCGAGGTGAGAAAGGGCAATGCACGGTACCGAAGAGGCTAGCAATGATGGAAGGGTGAGAGTGCGTATAATGCATGGACTCAACATTAGTCATAAAGAACTCACATAGTTATTGCAAAAATCTAAATGTCATCAAAACCAAGTACTACGCGCATTCTCCTAGGGGGATAGATTGGTAGGAAAAGACCATCGCTCGTCCCCAACCGCCACTCATAAGGAGGATAATCAAAGAAACACCTCATGCTTCAAATTTGTTACACAACGGTTACCATACGTGCATGCTATGGGAAATGCAAACCTAAACACAAGTATTTTTCAAATTCACAAATATTCAAGTAGCATGACTCTAATATAACCATCTTCATATCTCAAAACAATCATCAAGTATCAAACTTCTCATAGTATTCAATGCACTCTATATGAAAGTGTTTATTATACCCATCTTGGATGCCTATCATATTAGGACTAATTTTATAGCCAAAGCAAATTACCATGCTGTTCTAAAAGACTATCAAAATAATATAAGTGAAGCATGAGAGATCAATAATTTCTATAAAATAAAACCACCACCATGCTCTAAAAAGATATAAGTGAAGCACTAGAGCAAAATTATCTAGCTCAAAAGATATAAGTGAAGCACATAGAGTATTCTAATAAATTCCGATTCATGTGTGTATCTCCCAAAAGGTTTGTAAATCAAGGATGATTGTGGTAACATAAAAATCAAAGACTCAAATCATACAAGATGCTCCAAGAAAAACACATATCATGTGGTCAATAAAAATACAGCCTCAAGTAAAGTTACCGATAGACGAAGACGAAAGAGGGGATGCCTTCTGGGTCATCCCCAAGCTTAGGCTTTTGGTTGTCCTTTATTTTTACCTTGGGGTGCCTTGGGCATCCCCAACCTTAGTATCTTACCACTTCTTCTTCCAAAATCCATCAAATCTTTACCCAAAAACTTGAAAACTTCACAACACAAAACTCAACAGAAAATCTCATGAGCTCCGTTAGTATAAGAAAGCAAACCACCACTTTAATGTACTGTAATTAACTCAATCTTTATTTATATTGGTGTTAAACCTACTTTATTCAAACTTATGTATGGTTCATACCCCCCGATACTAGCCATAGTTTCATCAAAATAAGCAAACAACACACGAAAAACAGAATCTGTCAAAACAGAACAGTCTGTAGCAATCTGGAAGTTTCGAATACTTATGTAACTCCAAAAATTCTGAAAAATTAGGGCTTCCTAAATAATTTGTATATTGATCTACTAAAGTTGGAATTGTTATTTTAGCGCTCTCTGGTAGAAAATGAAGATTATTCTCGTGAGCGCATACTTTCTGTTTTTTTCAGCAAGATCAAACAACAATCACCCAAGAAGATCCTAAAGGCTTTACTTGGCACAAACACTAATTAAAACATAAAAAACACAATCTTAACAGAGGATAGATAAATTATTTATTACTAAACAGGAACAAAAAGTAAAGAACAAAAATGAAATTGGGTTGCCTCCCAACAAGCGCTATCTCCTAGCTAGGCATAAAGGCAAGAATAGATCTAGGTATTGTCATCTTTTCCCTTTTGGTTATAAACAGAGACTTTCTTATCTACAACATTTATCTTTCTATTTTTTGAAAGCACGTGGCCATTAATGGTATAAGAAATATTAAGCACGCTACGAAAATTTGCATCTAAGCTAGCCTTCATCTCTTTGATAATTTCATTCTAATAAAAACACAAAAGAGAGGTGGACTCAACTTTTTCACCCATGGGGTGCCCAAATATAGCTTTCATCTTTTCGTATGTATCGATGGCATCCCCCTCAAGAAAACCTTCTTCAAAAATAGAATCTAAAACTTGCTTGAAAGAAGCGGGTAAGCCAACATAAAAGCTTCTTAAGTACATTTCAATTTGATATTGGGGTACATAGCTGGCTTAGATCCTTAACAGCCTATCCCAAGCATCTTTCGAAGATTAATCAAGAAAATAACGAAAAATTCCGGGGTCATCTTCATCAAAATTATCTAAACTCTCATTGATAACCCCGGTAGGTCTTTCCATAGCATCATTATTTATGAGCTTTGAAATGATAGAGGGATTATCCATGGTATTAAAACCCAGGAAACCCTTAGCCCCTTTTGGTTCGGCCATAGAAATGGAAAGGCAAGCTTTAAGCAAACAAGAGGACAATGAAAAAAAGCAAAGGTGAAGTGGGAGAGAGGAAAACGAGAGGCAAATGGCAAATAATGTAATGCGAGGGAGAAGAGTTTGTGATGGGTACTTGGTATGTCTTGACTTGAGCGTAGATCTCCCCAGCAACCGCGCCAGAAATCCTTCTTGCTACCTCTTGAGAATGCGTTGGTTTTCCCTTAAAGAGGAAAGGGTGATGCAGCAAAGTAGCGTAAGTATTTCCCTCAGTTTTTGAGAACCAAGGTATCAACCCAGTAGGAGATAACACACAAGTCACCTAGTACCTCCACAAACAATCAAGAACCTCGCAACCAACGTGATAAAGGGGTTGTCAATCGCTTCACGGTCACTTATGAAAGTGAGATCTCACTGGTGCGTGTTGGTCCTAAACAAATGGTTTAAAACCCCTTTCCGCGACGGAATTTGGAACCATCGCCAAGTGAGTGTGTGCGATAGGGTGTCCTTCCCATACGACCCAAAAATCGTCAGGGATAGGCCCTCCTAGGACCCAGGCTGGGGCCGTGTGTGATCAGGTGAGGCATCGAAACCCATTCATTTCCGTAGGTATGTACATCCCACACAGTGAATCCCAGAAATCATTTCCGTAGGTATGCACATCCCACACGGTGAATCCCAGAAATCATTTCCGTAGGTATGTACATCCCACACGGTGAATCCCAGAAAAACATTTCCGTTCGTATGTATATCACACATGGTGAATCCAAGGAATACGTTTCCGTTCTTATGTACATCCCACACAGTCAATCCAAGGAAAACATTTCCGTTTGGATGTACATCCCACATGGTTTTATGTATACGCTCGTGTGTGAAAGGTGTAACTATCACACACGCTCTACCTTGGTTAAGTGTTTGCTTTCATTAACTACATCACACATGATTTGATGTAGAAAACTGTCTGGCATTGGGCTATCCATCGCAAGCACTTTTATTGCTAGAACCGTTTGCAAAGGTCCATTTCCATCTGTTCTATTTTTATTTTTCCCTGTAATTTATTATTCTAATTGGAAATTTCGAAATACGAAACATGCAATTCAAATTCTCAACACAATGGTTCAACAACGAATCCATAAATCAAATTGCCAGTACAATATGTTTAGTAATTACAGGATTAGGCAGCAATTAACTATGATGAACCACATTATTTAAAGGCGGTAAAGGTGAAGAGACAAGTGTAAATCATTTTGACTTCCGACGGTGTTGAAGAAGCGGAATGCCCATAATGTGCCTTCCTGCATGCCATAGGCACGAACCACTTTTGTCCAACCCCATGTGACGATCGCCCGCCCATCCTTCACCGCCTTCAGGAAGACTTCTAAAGCATTATCATGGTAGCATGAATTATATACTTTAACCTTAGTTGCCTCCACTCCGGTCATGTAGTTTGCAAGGTAATCATCAGTAAATAGCTTCGGAAACCACTGAAAAGAGAAAAATATCAGATATCGAGGTCTAATAGAGTAACTTGTTGTAGGAAGGGGGAAAAGGCATCACATTACTTACCATCCTAAAGTTCACTGTTGTCTTCGACAAAGTGTAAATAAAGAGCTTAATTCCAATCACCCGTTTATTTTGCCTAACAATCTTTCTTAGTTTCCTCACTTGACGCTAGTTCATGAGTATCTCATTGCCCCATACGCAAAAGGGATCGAAGCATGGACTAGTACCCCTCATATATGTACCTACAACCAACCAGTAAATGTTAGAAGCTAAACTGAGATTGCACAAACGATGTAAAATACAACTACCTATGTTCTTAGTACAAGGATTTATTTTTGAGATTTCAATATGAACTACATATGGATGTATATAGAATTATAGATATAGTTTAGATTAGAATCTAGATTCACTCATTTTGCTCCTTATGTAGTCTATATTGGAATCTCTAAAAATACTTATATTTAGGAATAGATGGTGTCGTGGGTTTGTCATGGCAAATGTCCTCATGAAAGGACTTAGTCGTGGAGCCATCGCTACGGGTTAGCTTAAGGGGTTAAACCGGACAAGGGACACGGGGAATTTTATACTAGTTCGGCCCCTTCGAGGAAGGTAAAAGCCTACGTCTAGTTGTGATTGGTATTGCTAGGGTTTCGAAGGCCAGGGAGCGAATCTGCTTTGTCTGGCTCTCAAGTTGTTGTTGTCTGTCCTTAAACCGCGGCTGGGTCATCCCTTACATAGGTTGACGCCCGCCGGACTACAGAGCCCCGAAGCCGGATCATAAACATGTCCGGTTCGGTCTCTACTCTCTCTATCTTATCATACAAGTTATTTGACTAGGTCGGTTTACATTTATAGGCTATAACCCGCCTTTGGGCCTTGGGCCTTCCTTAAAGCGCCATTATCCTCACATCTTCATGGGCTTCTAATCTTCATAGAGTCAATCCGGCTACATAAGGCCGGTTTACCTCCAGTAGTAATATCCCCAACATTAGGCCCCAGATTGGTATGAACTTGTTCATGTCAATCTTCCATACTTAGAAAAAATCTTCTCTCCTATCTTCACTTTAATCTTGTAAACCGCCATGATGTCATATTTCAAAATTATGATAAACCGCCCTGATGTCATCCATCCGTTGATGTCGGAGATTACCTTCATTTAATATATATTCAGTCATCGAGGCGACACCTTTATTAACTTATCCATTTTTTGGGCTCCTCGATTCCCGTGCTTGCGTTTTATCGCTTCACCTTATAAATAGGGCCGAGGGGTCATTTTCACCTTTCCCCCCTGTGCCTCTTCGTGTCGTCTTCCTTGCGCCGCTCAGCCTCTAGAGCTCCGCCGCCATCGTCGACCGTCGCCTCTGCTCCGACCCTGGCCGCTGCATCACCATGAATGCACCAGAATACTGCGGCGCCTTTCCGCTTCCTCACCAGCTCCGGTAAGTTCTCTGCTTTTTTCGCCACAGATCTGTTCTAGTGTTTCGACGTTCTTCGCAGTCCTTCCAAAGTTCATCAGTGTTGTTCTTCCCTGTTCTTCCTTTTGTATGTAGATGAACACTTCATGCTTGACGTATCTCTTGCCGTAGCTAACCTACCATGGTCATCAAAAATCCTTATGCGCCAAGAACTAATCTAGTCTGTCATAAATTGCTTCAATTCTGCACCCCTTCAAGATCCAATTATTTTTGCTTTTCTGTTTTATCTTAGATCCGAAAATTTTATATGTCACTGTGAGATCTGTTTCTATGTTCCTGTGAGATCTGTTTCTCCTCGCACCAATATAGGCGGTTTGACCTTGTATAAACAGACTATGCCATTAGCCCTCTGATAAACCGGAGGAGCATTTTACCTTCATAATTATGCTCCGGTTTAACAGTGTCTGAGCAATCCTGTGCTAGTATACCCTTTTTCTCTTATTGCATTAGTCTCCGGGTTGTACCATTTCACATATCAGTATGTTTCTTACTCCCTTGTCTCTTGTATATAATCATGCGTAATTTATAAACCGGCCTTTCATTTTCAGTTTTTTTGCTTTGCAATGGCCAAACAATTCACTGCCTGCAACTGGGCTCATTCCTGGGTTACTGAGACTCAATTGAATGAGATGGTTGGCATCGGCTCTTTACCTAAGAAAACTGAGATCAAATGGCAAGTACCAGGAACATAAAATCCTCCAACCCCAAGGCAGGGCGAGGTGGTGGTCTTTGTTGACCATATAGGCCGTGGTTTCAAACCGCCAGGGTCAAAGTTTTGTCGAGATGTGCTTGCCAACTTCCAACTGGATCCACAAGATATTGGTCCCAACTCAGTTTCCAACTTATGCAACTTCCAGGTCTTCTGTGAAGTATATTTACAAGAAGAACCAACTGTAGAACTGTTCCGGGATTTCTTTCACTTAAACCGGCGCACAGAGTTTGTAAATGGCCCGAACATAGAACTTGGTGGTGTCTCGATTCAAAAGTGGAAAAAAGTGGAATTTACTGAGCCAAACATCATAGTCACCCAAAGGAATGGAACCAAACATGGTTTTATTGCACAGACACTTCGCCTGAGGATGAAAATCCCCTCCCCGGCTTTAGTGATCACAGACTATCCAATACTCACCCAATGCCACAATGCCTGAGCTCTTCAGAAAGGGCGAAATACGCTCCTCAACTCGCCAAGCTTCGGGCCTTTATGGCAAACGGTTTAACAGGCGTGGATTTTGTGCGCTGTTGGATATCCTGGAGTAACTTGCCGCTAAGCCGGCGTCCCGGTTTAATGTACGAATATACCGGTGAAGTTGACGACCCCCAACACCATTGCAACATCCAATTATCTGAAGAAGAAGTTACTGAAGGTGTAAAGAAGATTCTGAATGAATCGGAAGTGGTCTGTAGTCAAACCGGTCTGAGTCCCTTCTATGCCAAGAACAAACCGCCTGCTGTAAGCATTACACTTCCTCTTCATCTCTAATATCTTTAACTTATACGATCTGTAACCCTTCTTCTTTATATATATATAGGGTGATGACCCCTTCTGGAAACGAAAATCCATAGAGAAAGCGGCAAAGCCAACTGGAGACAAAGTGGTCAAGCCATCCCGCCCAAAGACCAAGGCCATAAAACGGACGTCAAAGCGGAAAACGGCTGACCAGATTAATATGGAGCTTGATGATGATGCTGATGATCCAGAAGTTGAGGTAGAACTTGACTCACTTGGCTCTCTTTTTATGCATCTTGTTAACAATGATCTTCTTCAGGAGGATGCAGAAGCTAGTCAAGCTGATGACGTAGAGGTAATTACCCTTTCCTCCGGTTCAGACTCTATGCCAACACAAAAAACTCGTCAAGCAATCCGGAAAGTAAGCTTTTCTCATCCTCTTGCTCACTTGGATCCAACATTTATTTTGAAGACTCAACCGCATGAAGCTCGCCGGACAACCCGGCACAGTGGCCAACAGGTCACTTCAACTGGTTTACCTGACACTCCGGTTCGGAAGCGCCAGTCTGAGGTCTCTCCTACTTCTGACCATTCTTACCCCAAGGCAGGTTATTTCAGACAACCTCTTAATCCATCCGATTCAAATTATCAGGTGACACCTCCTTCCTCTTCTGGTGAATCAACAGCAGCTCAACTCCCCCCTTTGAAAACTATGGCCGGGTGAGTTGTAAAAACCTTTCCTTTCAATGCGCCCTACATCCTTTGAATAGGATGTTAATCCTTTTTTATTCTGTTTGCAGGGCCAAAGCCAGACCCAGTAAGAAAGCTCGGGTCACCAATCCGCCAGAAGACCCTGTCGCCGAAGAAGAAGAACCAAGAGGTGAACCGGAACAGACTGGTGAACCGGAAGGCCCCCATCCTGAAACTACTTTTGATGATCCACCCCTTGAAGGCCAACATACCGACGAACCAACAGATGCTGAGCCTGCCGCACCCGATACTGAACCGGCAGAACCAAACCGGGCCAGTCTGATGAAAGACACTGAAATTCCATCATCATCCAACAAAAATCCTGAAGGCCAAGGTGATGACGTTATTATTACTAGAATAGGTCACAGCTCTCCTGGCCATCCTATTATTTTAGCTCAGCATAGTGCCAAAGAAGAGCAAATTGCTAGGGATAAAGGTAAATGGAGCAGCGACTTATCAAACTATGCTCATCTTAACGCTAATGAGCTTCATTCCGGCTTCTTGAACCGTCTGCACTCAAACCGGGATTATGAAGCCGGTTTGGTGAACTTGATGAAAGAGCGACATCAGGTAAATTCTTCTCCCTTTGTATATTGATTTATAGCTGAAACACTATCCCAAGTAGCCCCCAAGGGCCGTTTTATGATTGTTAATCACAAAACGGGTCTTTGTAACACTTCAAGCATCCCATCATTGATCCTTGCAATGGCGTGTCGCCAATAATAGATAAGAGTCATCTTGAAAAAATTAGATAACTTTCTGCAGCATAGCCCCCAAAGGCCGGTTTAACTTGGCAAGTTAATCCGGTTTTTAATCCACACAGCCGTTTTAGAACAGACGCACATTAGCCCCCAAGTGTCAAGGATAATGCTTGCATTGTTCTGGAGACTTGTATAGAGTATAGTATTTGAGATCAAATAGGCATTAGCCCCCAAGTATAAAGTGTATAACTTGTTATATGCTTTATACTTAGTGCATAAATATGTTGTGTGTTGAATATTCCTTCAATGTTGCAGGCTGAACTGAGAAGCAAAGATGCCTGAAATTCTGATTTGCAAGAAAATGTGAAATCTCAACAAGCTGAAGCTGCAAAAGCCAAAGAGGAGCTGACCCAGGCCCTGGCCGGAATGGAAAAACTAAAAGAAACCTTCAACCAAGATCGTGCTGAATGGGAAACCGAAAAAGCCGGTTTAACCAAGAGAGCTGTAGACGCCGAGGCAGCCCTGAAACCAGTGGCTGAAGAACTAGCCGTTTTGAAGCGCCAAATCAATGCTATGACCTCTGCTATCTTTGGTAAGTGTCTGCTTATGTATGTTGCGCCAGTCAATGAATCTTAAAGCTATCCAAAATGTTGATAAAATCTCTGGCAGGCACTCGGATCACTCATCTTGGTGCAGATATGCGGATGAAGCTCAAAGAAGCATATGCATTGGTTGAGCAGCTATACTCTGGGTCTCAACGGGCCATTAGTACGGCGACTTATAACAAACTAGCTCCAACTTTGATTAAGGAGACCCTTGAGAAGCTGGGCATGTTACCAGCCCATATTGCTGAGTTGAAGAGAGCCACTGCCAGAGCAGGAGCTTTAACCGCCCTTATTCGAGCCAAGGCCTGGATTCCAGACCTTGAAGCGGAGGATATCATTAAAGGATATCCAGGCGTTAAAGAAGACAGTTCAAACTTCGACAATGATGATCTTCGGCGGCTGACCAAACAGATGTGGCCAGCGGCCAGCAAGTTGGCGGAGGATACTGATTTGTCCCATTTTCATCCGTTCTATGATGCAGAAGGGAAAAGACAGTCAGCCGACATCCATGAAGTCGAAGAACTTGTGCCTCCGATTCATAAGCACACTTACGCCCCTGATATTAACCCTTCTGATCTTATCCATGAGGAAGCAGTGTTCCAAGCTTTAACCAGAATCGATTGGTCAACGGCTGATTTCCAGCGTCTGGGGAGGGATGAAGAAGTGCCTACATCAACTGATCTGCAACCGTCAAACCGTCGTGATGAAGAGTCCTGATCCGGTCGCCAGTTTATATGGCTACTGTGAAAAACAATGGCACTGTTTGAGCCGCTTTGAAGCTTCATGTAATAGGATAGCTGAAACTCTATTTATCTGCCATACCATCGAGCATGTTTCGTAATGCTTTGTGACAATCTGTGCCGCCCTTCGGGATATATTTTATGCATAACCCATGATGAATTGCCTTCCTGGTTACTAAAAACTTGAATGTGTCTAGCGGTTTACCGCTAGACATGTCATAATATCCAAGAAGTGTATAGTACTTTAGATGAATAATCAAGTGTTTGTACAAAAAATAATATACAGAACATACCTCATTGATTGACCAAACGTGTATACATCAAAGGTGTTAACACCAATCCGGGATGTTTGATAATTTCATATTCATAATGCTGGTCTATATATTAAACCAGACCGATATAACTACCGGATTTTCTTTATAACACTTGTGATTTAGTCAAACCAGACCGGGTCAATGAATACCGGTTTATAATTGATCATGTGCCAACAACTGTAGTTGAAAAGCAAACCGAGTCAAGGACGCCGGTTTATCAAAAAATACTTATGATGTTCAATAAACAAAATTCAAATAGGAAAATATGCGAGGCTTTTTACGAGCTGCCAGGCTCCAAATAGAGCCTTTTCATGGGCTGCTAGGCCTCTGAGTTAAACCATTTAACAAAGCCTTTTAAGATGGGCCTCCAATTAACCAATCACCGTTTTAACTGTGACAAGTTCAGGGTCTGTAAAAGATTGACTTGTCAAATGTTTGATGGGTCATACCAGGATTACCTGGATAGGAGTGGCTTACTTGATGAAGGCAGGCTAACCCGGGTTTTTAGGTGAATACACCAGGCTTCCAAGTCGTGGCTTGATAGCCAATTACGAGGGTCCTTTCAAACTCTTTGTTGCTTTGCAAAAAAGAGCCCCCAAGTAACTTTGTGAGAGATGCTCAGTGTGCGCCTATGTTTGAGTCTGTACTATGTACAACACTCTCTTTGGCTCCACAAGTTTTTCCTTTTGTGGCTGAAACGCCAATCAAGAGGTGTAGCTGTGGTTCAAACATGACCAAGCCCCCTAGTGATTTTCTTTATCTCTAAGCAGCTGCTAAAGCCGGTTTAACAAAGACTCCGCTTTGTCAGTTAACTTGTAAAAGCACACACATGATATAAAAAAGAACAGATACCCCGCTTATAAAGGAGGCTCCTGTTTATTATATGATATATACACTATCATAAATATGTACAGATGAAGAGCCTATGGCTTCAAGTATAGTAAGGCCGAAGGAAAGCTATGTTCCATGGCTGCTTTGTCTCCTCCTCCGATTGACGTGAGTCTCCATGCTCTCGAACATCAATGAGGTAGTAAGATCCGTTGTGCAGATTTCTGCTGACCACAAAGGGTCCTTCCCAAGGGGGGGATAACTTGTGCATATCAGTCTGATCCTGGATGAGCCGAAGCACCAAATCACCTTCTTGAAAGGTTCTAGTTTTAACCCGGCGGCTATGATAACATCAAAGACCTTGTTGATAAATCGCTGAATGTGCTGCTACAAGATCACGCTCTTCATCCAATAGGTCCAGAGAATCCTGACGTGCCTTCTCATTATCAGTTTCAACATAAGCTGCCACACGGGGCGAATCGTGACGGATGTCACTAGGAAGAACTGCCTCCGCTCCATAAACCATGAAGAAAGGTGTGTAACCCGTAGACCTATTGGGTGTGGTGTTGATGCTCCATAACACCAAAGGTAGCTCCTCAACCCAACAACCCGACGTCCGCTTTAAGGGAACCATAAGCCTTGGTTTGATACCCCATAGAATTTCTTGATTTTCCCTTTCCGCTTGACCATTAGATTGGGGGTGAGCCACTGATGCTAGATCAAGCCGGATGTGCTCACGTTGACAGAATTCTTCCATCTACCCTTTTGATAGATTAGTACCATTATCTGTTATAATGATGTGTGGAAAGCCAAACCGGAATATCACCTTTTTGATGAATTGAACTGCCGTGGCTGCATCACACTTGCTGACTGGCTCTGCCTCCACCCATTTAGTGAATTTATCAACTGCTACTAACAGGTGGGTTTTCTTGTCCTTAGAGCGCTTGACAGGTCCAACCATATCAAGCCCCCAAGTTGCATGGCCACGTAATTGGAATCATCCGCAACTCTTGAGCCGGAACGTGCGCATGGCAGGCAAATTTTTGACATCCATCACATCTCTTGACTAAATCCTCCGCATCAGCATGCGCTGTCAACCACTAAAAACCGTGGCGAAAAGATTTGGCAACCAATGACTTTGAACCGGCGTGGTGACCGCAATCCCCTTCATGGATTTCTCGCAAAATCTCACGACCTTCTTGAGGAGAAACGCATCGCTGAATTGCTCCTGAAACACTGTAACGATGTAACTCCCCGTTGAGTATGTTCCTGGACTTGGAACGCCAGATTATCTGTCGAGCCAACGTTTCCTCATCTAGTAACTCGCCCCGGTTCATGTAATCCAGATATGGGATCGTCCAATCCAGTATGGCATGCAGAGCTGCCACCAACTGAGCCTCTGGATCAGGAATAGCCAAATCTTCTTCGGTTGGTATTTTGACTGACGGATTGTGCAACACGTCAAGAAAGACATTGGGCGGAACCGGTTTACGTTGGGAACCAAGACGACTTAAAGCGTCCGCCGCTTCATTCTTCCGCCGGTCTATATGGTCCACCAGATAACCTTTAAAGTGACCAGCCACTGCATCCACTTCTCGCCGATATGCAGCCATGAGTGGGTCCTTAGAATCCCAAGTGCCAGACACCTGCTGAGCCACTATATCTGAATCGTCGAAGCACTTAACCCGGCTCAAATTCATCTCTTTAGCCATCCGAAGACCATGGAGTAAAGCCTCATATTCAGCTGTATTGTTAGTACAAGGGAACATTAAATGGAGGACATAACAAAACTTGTCACCTCGTGGGGAAGTTAATACGACTCCAGCCCCCGAGCCCTCCAACTGTCTGGACCCATCAAAATGAATAGTCCAATATGTATTATCTGGTTTCTCTTCAGGTGCCTGTAACTCCGTCCAATCGTTGATGAAATCCATGAGTGCCTGGGACTTGATCACCGTGCGGGGTATATATTTGAGCCCGTGAGGTCCAAGCTCAATGGCCCACTTGGCAAACCGGCCAGTTGCCTCTCTGTTTTGAATGATGTCGCCCAGAGGAGCTGAACTGACCACTGTAATCGGATGGCCCTGAAAATAGTGTTTAAGCTTCCGGCTTGCCATAAACACCCCATACACCAGTTCCTGCCAATGTGGATACCTCTGTTTTGACTCAATGAGCACCTCACTGATATAATAAACCGGCCTTTGAACCGGATACTCCTTGCCAGGCTCCTTGCGCTCTACCACAATGGCTACGCTAACAGCCTGGGCATTAGCAGCCACATATAATAATAATGGCTCTTTATCGATCGGCGCTGCAAGCACGGGCGGTTCAGCTAGCTGCCTCTTCAGATCCTCGAACGCCTTATCAGCTGCCTCACTCCAGACAAAGTTATCTGTTTTCTTGAGCATCTGATATAAGGTGATGGCCTTCTCTCCAAGGCGGCTGATAAACCGGCTCAAGGCTGTAATCCGGCCGGCCAGACGTTGAACATCGTTATTACATGCCGGTTTAGCCAAGGATGTAATTGCTGCAATCTTTTCCGAATTAGCCTCAATGCCTTTGTTTGAAACCAGAAAGCCTAAGAGCTTGCCTGCCGGGACACCGAAAACACACTTCTCCGGATTGAGCATCATCTTGTAAACCCGGAGATTGTCCAAGGTTTCCCGTTGATCATCTATCAATGTCCCCTCCTTTCTAGATTTGACCACAATATCATCCACATACGCATGAACATTGCACCCAATTTGCTTATGAAGGCAATTCTGAACACATCGCTGGTAAGTCGCCTGGGCACTCTTGAGTCCAAAGGGCATGGAAACATAGCAGAAGGCTCCAAAGGGAGTTATGAAGGTTGTCTTCTCCTGGTCCTTAACCTCCATTTTGATCTGATGATAACCAGAGTAAGCATCCAGAAAACACAAATGGTCACAACCCGCCGTAGCATCAATTATCTGATCAATGCGAGGGAGAGCAAAGGGGTCTGCAAGCCTTGTTTAAATCTGTGTAGTCCACACACATGCGCCAAGTGTCGTTTTTCTTAAGAACCAGCACCGGATTGGCTAACCACTCTGCATGAAAAACTTCGACAATAAACCCAGCAGCCAACAGACGGACTACCTCTTCACCTATAGCCTTGCGTCTCTCCTCGTTGAAACGATGGAGGAACTGCCGGACCGGTTTGAACTTGGGATCGATGTTGAGTGTGTGCTCAGCGAGTTCCCTCGATACACCTGGCATGTCCGAAGGTTTCCATGCGAAGATGTCCCGATTCTCATAGATGAACTCGATGAGCGCGCTTTCCTATTTGGGATCTAGGTTAGCGCTGATGCTGAACTGTTTGGATGAATCGCCAGGAACAAAGTCAACCATCTTAGTGTCTGTAGCCGATTTGAACTTCAACGTTGGATCATGCTCTGTAGTTGGCTTTTTTAAAGAGGTCATGTCTGCCAGATCAACTTTCTCCTTATAGAATTTTAACTCCTCCGTGGCACAAACCGACTCAGCATAAGCTGCATCGCCTTCTTCACACTCCAAATCAATCTTTCTACTTCCATGTACTGTGATAGTCCCTTTATGACCTGGCATTTTAAGCTGTAGATAAACATAACATGGCCTTGCCATAAACTTAGCATAAACCAGCCGCCCAAACAAGGCGTGGTATGGACTTTTGATCTTTACCACCTCAAACGTCAATGTTTCTGACCTTGAATCGTAGTCATCTCAAAAAAGCTACCTCCAAATCTATCTTGCCAACAGGATATGCAGACTTACCAGGCACCACACCATGAAAGACCGTATTTGACGGTTTAAGATCCTTATCTGTCAACCCCATACGGCGAAATGTACCATAATACAAAATATTAATACTACTCCCCCCCATCCATGAGAACTTTAGTGAACTTGTATCCCCCAACTTGAGGGGCTACCACCAGGGCCAAGTGACCTGGATTATCAACCGGGGGAGTGATCATCTCTACTCCACAAGATAGGTTGCTCAGACCAGCGTAAATACTGAGGTACTGCCGGCTCAACAGAATTTACTACCCTTTTGTGAAGCTTCTGATCACGTTTACACAAACTAGTAGTGAAGACATGATATTGCCTGCTGTTCAGCTGCTTGGGATTTCTCTGATAACCCGACTGCTGCTGTTGCTGCTGACTCCCCTGATAGTTGTAACCTCCCTGGTTGCCTTGGTGCCCTTGATTGATGTGTCTGGTTTGGTTGCTTGGAAACCCTGAACCGGAACCACCACCTCCATAACCCGGCCCGTGGAAACCTCCTCTTGAACCGCCGGGCGGGCCGTTGTCATATTGGAACAGATTGGAATTGTTGAAATCCCGCATGATATAATAGTCTTTCCAAAGATGTGATGCTGGCTTCTCCTTTAATCCATGCTTTGGACAGGGCTGATTTAACAAGCGCTCCAAATTGTTGCCTGAACCTCCACCCCTCTGGGGCTGCTTGCCTTTACGGCGCTGGCCGTTCTCCTGCGCGTTGGTATTTGCAACAAAGTGCAAGCTACTGTTGGCCTTGCGCTTACCACCGTTTCCATGACCTACCGGATTATGTTGTTGACCTTTGGCATTGCCGTTCTTCTTACCTTTCTCCGGTTTGTCCTCCTCTGAATCCGGATCCTTGGTATTATCTGAATCGGCATATTTAACCAAAGCAGCCATGAGTGTTGACATGTCATTGCAGTGACGTTTGAGCCTTCCCAACTTCTGCTTTAACGGTTTGAAACGGCAATTGCCCTCTAATGTTAACACTGCAGTGTCTGCATTGATACGATCTGATGAATGCAAAATCGCCGAGACCCGTTTAACCCAATGGGTCATGGACTCCCCTTCCTCTTGGACACAAGCGGCCAGATCTACGATTGACATTGGCTGCTTACACGTATCCTTGAAGTTCTGGATAAACCGGTGCTTCAATTTGGCCCATGATCCAACAGAGTTGGTCGGCAAGCTCTTCAACCAAGTGCGAGCTGTTCCTTCCAACATCATGGTGAAATATTTAGCACACACTACCTCATCCACATCTAACATCTCCATTGCCATCTCATAGCTCTCCACCCACGCCTCTGGTTGCAAATCGGCGGTGTAATTTGGTACCTTACGAGGTCCCTTGAAATCCTTGGGCAGTCTCACATTACGCAAAGCGGGAGTTAAACACGACACCCCTAAGGAACTGAACATCACCCCTGGCTCCACGGAGGCCGTGGGGTGAACCGGAGTATGCTGTCGTGCTCCGTGTCGAGCCGTCAACTCGGCCTCCCGACGTGCGCGTCCATGGTCCACGACATCTTGTGCATTAGCGCCTCCCCCGGCCGGGTTGTTTCCTCGTGGTGAATTTCGGCGACGTGCACTACTGGACACGGCCGGTTCGTCCTCCACATGTCTGCTATAACTCCGGCTTGGACGGGGAGTGGAATGGATCCTCTCACGACCGTGTGAATACGCGTGCTGTTGATTTAGTGTTGTTTGAAGGAGATCCCTGGCCCGACGTGCTTCCACTGCAACTGGTGACACACCGTTGGTTGGGAGGGCCGCCAGGCGTGAAGCGGTGGCCACAATGTTGTCCAATGGGTTGGAATAATGCCCAGGCGGCATCGATGGCACAACATTGTTCTGGCAAGGCAGGTCCATCGTGCGTGGCTGAACCGGCGCTCCTGTTCCCGGCGCCCCCGCCTGGTTTAGCATCGGTTGGTTACCAGCTCCTGCACCTGGTGTGTTGAAAAGATTCTATGGCTCATAAACCGATGGGAGACGTGATCGATACCTTCTTCTCAGGACTTCCTCTGAAGCATTCTGATCCAGTCTAATCCGGCAGGCCTGTGCTTCCAATTCAGCCCGCTCTGTAGTCATCCTAGCATTCTCTGTTGCTAGGTCCGCTTTAGCCTGGGTTATCTGATCTTTCACCTTTGCAATCTCCGCATTCTGCTGATCCATGGCTGCTACATCCACCTCCGCGGACATCAACGCTGCCAAAGCGTCGAACAAATCAGGCAAGACTTGGGCCGGAGGCGACGCCGAGCTTCCTGCCCCTGCTGGTGTGGCCGTCGTCGAACCGGAGAGCATTGCTGCAGCGGTACATGAATGAGGCGCCGATTGTGTGCCGGCCATGAAGATGGTGGCCCGGTTTGGCAGACCGGGGGAATCCGGAATACTGTCGCCCTCGGATCCTCCCTCAATCCGGCCGTCCTGCAACTGGTAATGTGATTCGGTCTCTCCAGAAGACTCGTTATCAGAACAGACTACAGTTTCTCCATCGAACACCGGTCCATCCTCGTACCTCGATCCATGGACGACACCTACGAAAACATGCCTTGCCTCGGGCTGAACCAGCGAAGAACTTGCACGCCGAGCCATTTCGATGATGTCGGTGTAGATGTCCGGCTCGGGGGCCGGTTCGCCGATCTTGCCGACGAAGACGTGAATCCCACCAAAGGGGACCCGGTACACGTATTCGATTGAATCGGCCTCGGGACCCCATCCTGCGTTGTCGATGTAGAGCTTTCCGCGATGACTCTTCGTCATTCGGCCCACATCGTATCCCTTAAGTCCATCGAAGCTGCCCTTCAAGAACTCAAAACCATCATGCGAGAGCCCCATGGTGGGCGCCAACTATCGTGGGTTTGTCATGACAGATGTCCTCATGAAAGGACTTAGTCGTGGAGCCATCGCTATGGACTAGCTTAAGGGGTTAAACCGAACAAGGGACACGGGGAATTTTATACTAGTTCGGCCCCTTCGAGGAAGGTAAAAGCCTACGTCTAGTTGTGATTGGTATTGCTAGGGTTTCGAAGGCCAGGGAACGAATCCGCTTTGTATGGCTCTCGAGTTGTTGTTGTCTGTCCTTAAACCGCGGTCGGGTCGTCCCTTTATATACATAGGTTGATGCCCGCCGGACTATAGAGCCCCGAAGCCGGATCATAAACGTGTCCGGTTCGGTCTCTACTCTCTCTATCTTATCATACAAGTTATTTGACTAGGTCGGTTTACATTTACAGGCTATAACCCGCCTTTGGGCCTTGGGCCTTCCTTAAAGCGCCATTATCCTCACATCTTCATGGGCTTCTAATCTTCATAGAGTCAATCCGGCTACATAAGGCCGGTTTACCTCCAGTAGTAATATCCCCAACAGATGGTGTATAAGACATGGGATGCAACTAACCTCGACGGCAAACAACAGCATCGCCCATTGTAGCCCTGTGTAAGTACATGGAAAGCCAATGTTAACTACAACAGGGTTAACATCCACCAAAAATAGCAAATGGTAATAAAACGGCAGCATCTTTAGTGATATCTTCATTTTGAAAGAGTAGCACGGTAGCAAAAGGATGGATTAAAAAATGGATACAACTATTAATTGCAACAGGCTTAACAACAGCCTAATTCATGTTTTGTAAGTTTGTAGCCATTGAAATACAACTCTTTAAAAATGGATACAACTGTTAATTGCAATAGGCTTAATGGCCATTGAAACCGGTACTGATAAAAATGCAATTGGCAGAGTTAAACATAACAGGGCAGGTGCTGCCAAAGCAGATAATGGCCCAGTTGTCCATAAAAAGGTACAGAAAATAGCTCAAACGTGTTAGGCATGTTTACTACAACATCCTTAATACATCGACAGTACAAAACATAGCCATTAATTGCAACTGGTATTGGTAAGATTGAACTGGTGGGTACATACTTGGTAAGTCCTGATAGGTAGTTGCTGGAGCACTTCATCTTGGCCAGAGCCTGCCCAAAGTAAGCGGCGGCAGAGGCGAGCTATTCCTCCGGGTCAAAGCATGGATCAGTACCACTGACATGTGTACCTATAGGCAACCAGTAAATGGTAGAAGTTAAAGTGCAATTGTACAAATGATGTGAAATACTGTAAGACATGGGATGCAGCTAACCTTGATGGCAAACAACAACATCGGCCGTTATGACCCTGCATAAGTACATGGACAAGCATGTTAAGTACAACAGGGTTAGCATCCACCAAAAATAGCAAATGGGGCAGCATCTCTAGTATATCTTCATTGCGGATAGTAGCATGGTAGCAAATGGACAAATTAAAAAATGGAAACAACTGTTAATTACAACAGGCTTAACAACATCCTAAGTCATGTTTTGTAAGTTTGTAGCCATAGAAATGCAAATGTTTAAAAATGGATTCAACTGTTAATTGCAACATGCTTAATAGACATTGAAACCGGTACTGATAAAAATGCAATTGGCATAGTTAAACATCACAAGGCAGGTGCTACCAGAGCAGAGAATGGCCCAGATGTCTATAAAAAGGTAGGGATAGTAGCAAAAA
The DNA here is from genome assembly GCF_002162155.2 of Triticum dicoccoides. Classification (NCBI taxonomy): domain Eukaryota; kingdom Viridiplantae; phylum Streptophyta; class Magnoliopsida; order Poales; family Poaceae; genus Triticum; species Triticum dicoccoides. The sequence continues at coordinate 182,558,884 of NC_041386.1, read as the reverse complement.
CATGTTAGGAATGTTTACTAGAACATGCTAAATACATTGACCGTACACAACATAGCCATTAATTGCAATTGGTATTGGTAAGATTGAACTGGTGAGTACATACTTGGTAAGTCCTGAGAGGTAGTTGTTGGGGCACTTCATCTTGGCCAGAGCCCGCCCAAAGTAAGCGGCGGCAGAGGCGAGCTATTCCTCCGGGTCGAAGCGTGGATCAGTACCACTGACATGTGTACCTACAGGCAACCAGTAAATGGTAGAAGTTAAAGTGCAATTGTACAAATGATGTGAAATACTATAAGACATGGGATGCAGCTAACCTTGATGGCAAACAACAACATCGGCCGTTATGACCCTGCATAAGTACATGGACAAGCATGTTAAGTACAACAGGGTTAGCATCCACCAAAAATAGCAAATGGGGCAGCATCTCTAGTATATCTTCATTGCGGAGAGTAGCATGGTAGCAAATGGACAAATTAAAAAATGGAAACAACTGTTAATTACAACAGGCTTAACAACATCCTAAGTCATGTTTTGTAAGTTTGTAGCCATAGAAATGCAAATGTTTAAAAATGGATTCAACTGTTAATTGCAACATGCTTAATAGACATTGAAACCGGTACTGATAAAAATGCAATTGGCAGAGTTAAACATCACAGGGCAGGTGCTGCCAAAGCAGATAATGGCCCAGTTGTCCATAAAAAGGTACAGAAAATAGCTCAAACGTGTTAGGCATGTTTACTACAACATCCTTAATACATCGACAGTACAAAACATAGCCATTAATTGCAACTGGTATTGGTAAGATTGAACTGGTGGGTACATACTTGGTAAGTCCTGATTGGTAGTTGCTGGGGCACTTCATCTTGGCCAGAGCCTGCCCAAAGTAAGCGGCGGCAGAGGCGAGCTATTCCTCCGGGTCAAAGCATGGATCAGTACCACTGACATGTGTACCTACAGGCAACCAGTAAATGGTAGAAGTTAAAGTGCAATTGTACAAATGATGTGAAATACTGTAAGACATGGGATGCAACTAACCTTGATGGCAAACAACAACATCGGCCGTTATGACCCTGCATAAGTACATGGACAAGCATGTTAAGTACAACAGGGTTAGCATCCACCAAAAATAGCAAATGGGGCAGCATCTCTAGTATATCTTCATTGCGGAGAGTAGCATGGTAGCAAATGGACAAATTAAAAAATGGAAACAACTGTTAATTACAACAGGCTTAACAACATCCTAAGTCATGTTTTGTAAGTTTGTAGCCATAGAAATGCAAATGTTTAAAAATGGATTCAACTGTTAATTGCAACATGCTTAATAGACATTGAAACCGGTACTGATAAAAATGCAATTGGCATAGTTAAACATCACAAGGCAGGTGCTACCAGAGCAGAGAATGGCCCAGATGTCTATAAAAAGGTAGGGATAGTAGCAAAAACATGTTAGGAATGTTTACTAGAACATGCTAAATACATTGACCATACACAACATAGCCATTAATTGCAATTGGTGTTGGTAAGATTGAACTGGTGAGTACATACTTGGTAAGTCCTGAGAGGTAGTTGTTGGGGCACTTCATCTTGGCCAGAGCCCGCCCAAAGTAAGCGGCGGCAGAGGCGAGCTATTCCTCCGGGTCGAAGCGTGGATCAGTACCACTGACATGTGTACCTACAGGCAACCAGTAAATGGTAGAAGTTAAAGTGCAATTGTAAAATGATGTGAAATACTGTAAGACATGGGATGCAGCTAACCTTGATGGCAAACAACAACATCGGCCGTTATGACCCTGCGTAACTACATGGACAAGCATGTTAAGTACAACAGGGTTAGCATCCACCAAAAATAGCAAATGGGGCAGCATCTCTACTGATATCCTGAGTCATGTATTGTAAGTTTGTTGCTGGTATTAGTGAAACTGAGCTGGCACTGTAATATTTGAACATCACACTATGTGTAGTACTGAAATAAACAAGGCACGGACATGCTTAATACATCAACCATACAAATCATAGCCATTGCAAGTGGTATTGGTAAGATTTAGCTGGTCAGATTTTATCTGTTAAGTCCCGGGGGGTAGTCGCTGGGGCACTTCATCTGGGCCAGAGCCTGCACCATGTCGGCAGCGGCGGTGGAGGTGAGGTGTTCCTCCGGGTCAACTCGCACAGCGGCCATCGCGCCATGGACCACCATCATCTCCTGGTGGGGGGGATTTGGAGGCATGAGGATGTTTCGCAGGCGCCATATAAGCAATCAGGGCGGGGACGTGATAGAGATCGGTGGGTTACCTGACTGGATCCGAGCAGAACGTAGTTGTGGTTGCAGCGGCAGCGGTTTGAGATGCCGGTAGGGGGAGGTGCGAGGGAGGGGGATACTGAGGGGAAGGGGATGTGGTTGGAGGAAAATTTCGGTGCAAAATTTGAAACTTGGGTGGGGAAACACACAACGCAGACGAAGCGCATAAAATACTCGTGTGCGAGAAAAAAGAAAGTTGGCAGATCCCGTCTCCAAAAAAATATACACGTCTACTTGATTTTTTTGGTCAATGGTACGCCTGGTTTATTAGGAAATATCGCACAGGTAACTGACTTATGGGTCATTAACGCAAAAAACGCAGATGGGTACGGCATAGAAACCATGTGTTTTGTGATCTTCTAATGATTAATGCAAAAAATGCACACGGGCACACATGCTAATCAATGCTCAAAGCCCTCAAAGGATGCTCTTACCGACATTGTACGTTAATACTACAAACTTAAAGTACTACTGGTAATTTGCTCTAATACTACAAACTTAAACTACTTCTCACATACTGCCATCAGGGCATGCTGGCCAGACGCCGGTGTTCTCCTTCCCGGCCTTGTAGGCGGCAGCCCACCATGCTTCGATCTCCGCCAAGCTCTCCTCAACACGGCGTGCAGCCTCTCGTTTTTGCGGCGGTGGGACTCTTTTTTCTTGATTGCTTTGTGCCTTTTCCGCTCCTTCTGTGTGGCTTTGGCTGCATCTAGATCCACCACCCATTCGGCCATGGCAGCCTCAAAGTCCGCCCATGTAACTATCTGGCCGCCGGCGGTGATGAACTTAGCGCGGCGAGATGCCATCGCTTCTTTACCATGTGCGCGATCGCGGACGGCGAGGAAGGCGATGCGTCAGTATGCCATCGCTTCCTTACTAGTTACTGTGCACCGCGGTGCCATGGACAATGCCTGGAGAGTGCTTTGGGACGGAGGGGCCGGGCAGCCGTACAGTGCGGTGGTATTCAAGAGCTCAACCACAAACGACAACAGAAATTTGGCGACCCTTACAATTTTGCTCATTCATTATCACACATGGTTCATCTCCGTCGCTTCCGGAAACAGTGTGCGCTGATCCTATTGTGTGTTGCATTATGATTGGCCGGAACCCCAGCCACGTGGATCGCGTGTGTGTACCGTTGGATGCGCCGCGATCGAACGATAATTCACGTCCCTCACATCACACCCGTGCACCTATAGCTGGATTGGATTTATATGCGCTAAATGCCTAGAAAATGCACATAATCCCCTAAATATGGTAAATGGGCCCGAAAAAATGCCAAATCTGAACATGGTGATTTGCAGGGTGTATGTTCGTCGTAGAAAAAACTCTAGGGAAAAGAATGAAGAAAATTTGGATTCCCCTTTAATCTTCAGGATTTCCCTTTCGAAAGCATTGAACTTCCTCGGTGATGGTTCGATTTATAAAGGGCGTGCATGACAACATAAGCCCAACCTTCTCTAATTTTTACCAAGGCATGGTGAGGTCATACCATGGCACCATGCCAGGCATGATGTTTTTTAAGCATTTATTTCATTTTTATAGTTGAAAACCCAACAAACAGAGATTTGTGGTTGACTATTGCCACACATTTCATCAAAATATATGTCCATTCCTTGTAAAAGCCATGAGAATTTACTAAATGCCACAAGCATGGTTTTCTAGGCCGTTCTTGTGGACCCTTTCATGTATCGATTGTTTGCACTTGAATTATGTGCATTAATGCCTAGGAAATGCACATAATCCCATAAATATGGTAAATGAACCCGGAAAAGTGCCAAATTTGAACACAATGATTTGAGGGTTGTATGTTCATCGTAGAAAAAACTCGTGGACAAAGGACAAAGGAAATTTGGACCCCCCTTCAATCTTGGTGATTTCCCCCTTGAAACCATGAAACTTCCTCGGTGATGGTTCGATTTATGAAAGGCGTGCATCACGACATAAGGAAAACATTCTCCAATTTTTACCAGGGCATGGTGAGGCCATACCATGGCACCAAGCCAGGCATCATGTTTTCCAACCATGTGTTTCATTTTTTGTATAGTTATTAACCAAGTAAACGACGCGTTTATGGTTGACTATTGCCACACATTTCCTTGAAATATCTGCCCATTCCTTGTAAAAGGCATGAGAATGTGCTGAATAACACGAGCATGGTTTTCCAGACCGTTCTTGTGCACCTTTTCATGCACCGACTGTTTGAATTTGAATTATGTCCATTAATGCCTAGAAAAGGCACATAATCCCCTAAATATTGTAAATGAGCCCGGGAAAATGTCAAATTTGAACATGTTGCATTTGAGGCGGTATGTTGATCGTTGGAAAAAAACTGAATAACAAACTAGGATGGAAATTAGGATTCCCCATCAATCTTGGGGATTTTCCCTTTCGAAAGCATGGAACTTCCTCGGTGATGGTTTGATTTATGAAGGGCGTGCATGATGACATAAGCCAAACCTTCTCAAATTTTTACCAGGGCATGGTGAGTTCATACCATGGCACCATGCCAGCCGTCATGTTTTTTAAGCATTTATTTGATTTTTTTCAATAGTTGAAAACCCAACAAACAAACATTTTTGGTGGACTATTGCCACACATTTCACTGAAATATCTGTCCATTACTTGTAAAAGGCATGAGAATTTACTAAATGGCACGAGCATGGTTTTCTAGGCCATTCTTGTGGACCCTTTCATGCATCGATTGTTTGCACTTGAATTATGTGCATTAATGCCTTGGAAATGCGCATAATCCCCTAAATATGGCAAATGAACCCGGAAAAGTGCCAAATTTGAACACGGTGATTCGCAGGTTGTATGCTCATCATAGAAAAAACTCGTGGACAAAGGACAATGGAAATTTGGATCCCCCTTCAATATCGGTGATTTCCCCCTCGAAACCATGAAACTTCCTCGGATGATGGTTCATTTTTTGAAAGGCGCACACCACGACATAAGGAAAACATTCTCCAATTTTTACCAGGGGCATGGTGAGGCCATACCATGGCACCACACCAGGTGTCATGTTTTCCAACCATGTATTTAATTTTTTGTATAGCACAAGCATGGTTTTCCAGACTATTCTTGTACCCCTTTTCATTCACCGATTGTTCGAATTTGAATTATGTGCATAATTAATGCCTAGAAAATGCACACAATCCCCTAAATATGGTAAATGAGTTCGAAAAAATGAAAAATTTGAACATGTTTCATTTGAGGCGTTATGTTGATCATTGGAAAAAAAATCTGAAAGACAAACTAGGACGGAAATTTGGATTCCCCTTCAATCTTGGTGATTTCCCTCTCGAAAGCATTGAACTTCCTCGGTGATGGTTCAATTTATGAAGGGCGTGCATGATGACATAAATAAAACCTTCTCAGCTCTTAACCAGGGCACGGTGAGGTCATACCATGGCACCATGCCAGCCATCATGTTTTTCAAGCACATATTTCATTGTTCTATAGTTGACAACCCAGTAAATGACGCGTTTGTGGTTGACTCCATTGAAATCTATGCCCATTCCTTGTAAAAGGCTTGAGAAATTACTAAATACCACGAGTATGGTTTTTCCAGACCGTTCTTGTGCACCCTTTCATGCATCAATTCTTTAAGTTTGAATTGTGTGCATTAATGCCTACAAAATGCACATAATCCCCTAAATATTGTAAATGAACCCGGAAAAGTGTCATATTTAAACATGGTGATTAGCAGGGTTTATGTTCATCATAGAAAAAACTCATGGATGAAAGACAATGGAAATTTGGATTCCTATTCAATCTCGGTGATTTATTATCGCACACGGTTCATCTCCATCGCCTCTGGGAATAGTGTGTGTTCACTCACACATGCAAAAGGAAAAGAAAACCCTTGCCCACTTCGTCCCCACTCACTCACCACGTACTCCTCCGCAACTCTGCACCCTAGCTCGACAGCTGTTGGTGGTGGTCGTAGGTCGCACTCCAAACGGCACCGGATTTCGCCTCCACCGCTTTCCGCCGCCTATCTGCACCGACATTCTAGACTCTGGTCGACTGGGGTTTTCTACAGGATTGGGCCGGGGATTTTTCTCATGGAGAAGGTAATCAACTTAATTAGCGAAATATTCACTCATCTGTTATCACAGTTCGTCCGTCGTTGTTAATCAACCGGCGGAAATCGGCGTGGAATCATTTTTGTTCTAGCTGATTCGTGGGTGTTCATTCATGTGTGCACAGTGCGAGCACAAATCGGGCAACTGTGGTCGTGGCCAGTCGGACACGAAGTTCTATCTCATCATTCCGGATGACTTCAGGGAGCGCTCGATATGTTCAATCTCAACCTACCACGGTCGGCATGGCCTAAATTTGTGAACATATGCCGTCTGTTGCTACATTATCTATATATTTGCATCAAATCTTTGTTACATTATCTATTTTTAATTCTATATTTTTGTACTTTTCTTGCATCTATATATGGATATATTCTATCAGTTACTCCCATATTTGCATCTTGCTCGGTTATTTAAATATATCTAATTTACAATCTTAATTTTCATTTCAAGCAGTACATCCCTTACTTTGCAAGAACAGGAGTAGAAGGAAATATTGGGCTCTACTTTGCTGATGACTCCCAGGATATCATATTGACAACACAATATGGGTTGACAATGACGATTAGCGTAAAACTTGATAAAGATGGTCACTCCTATTTTAATGCGGACCTTTGGAGAAAAATGTCTAAGTGTTATGAACTGAAAGCTGGCAATAAAATTCTAGTGCGTGCATCATAGCCTAGTCTAATTAACATGGATGTTTACTTCCCCAACATCATCAGCCGATCAAAGTCTGATCGAGGTTAGTGTCCTTTCAAATTTCTCCATGCTGTCATACTACTATTTAAGCAACCAATTGATCACTATTTAAGCAACCAATTGTGATATCATATTCTGACTCCGTTCCTAGGCAGTAACAAATTCTGTTTACCAATTTATGTGCACTATATATTCTTCTGCCATGTTCTGAATAAATAATACCTTTCCACCTTTTAAGCAGGATATGTTGGATGCATAGTGAACGATTTGTATGTTACTAAGAATACCAAATTTCACTGGAAGGACTTGAAGCATGTCATAAATTTGTTGATAATCTGACAAAGATAGCACAACGTATGAACGCTGGATTTTGGATGGGATTAATTAGACCTATGGTGCACACACTGAACAAGACTAATTGTGTGCACAAAGCGTTGGTTAAAAGTCTTATTTTAATGTTGATGCTCATAAACTATATATATCTTCAACGATATGTTACAATTGTTTTTTATTCTACATGTCAACAGAAATTGCCCCTGTAGCCGTTCCTGGATCGATTTCCCGGCGTGGTCGAATTACACTTGTGCCTGCTAATAACGCCAAAGTGATTGCAAGGTACCGAATTTCCTACAAAAAAGGAACCATTCAAATTAACAAGTTCCTGCTTCTCGTGGCAATGCATCCATATTGGAAAATTGGAGACACTGTTGTACTCCTGCTCTACCAAGGCATAGGAGGGCTCTTCCTTTTCATTGACGAGATGTCGAGTCATCGTGATCAAGCTGTTTCCAGTGGATAGTTGTGGTTGTTGGCCCTCGGCCTCTTAAAGTGTGCTAGCTGTTACTATATATGTTATGTATGTAGATATTGACCATATGGTTGTTGGCCCTTAGCCTCTTAAAATGTGATAGTTGTTACTATGTTAAGTATGTAGATATGGACCATATGGTTGTCAAAACCGTGTTATGAAGATCCTCCTTTTGTCGAATAGTGTAACCACTATACATATGTTACTCAAATGTTGTTACCCAAGTTCATAAATTTTCATGGAAAGTATTAGTATCGTACACAGTTCATTGAGTTTAAGCGTGTGCCCGATGTCTAGAAGGAATTTGCATATTAACTGTCCATATTGCAAATTCAAACACATGTTCACATAAGGAAACGTATGTGTAACATACTAATCATTGCACACGAGTACTCGTATATGCATCATGTGCGAAACTCCTAGCCACCGCAAGCAACTAGTTTGCATTTTTCGATGTTTTTTGTACACACAGAATCACACACAAAGTACCTGTATTGACAGTCAGTGTTGTAATTTCTCATGGCAAACAGTTCATCCGAGTCGGCTATTTACCACGTATCACACACATCTTGTTTACACGACTCATTTGTGTTCTTTTGGCTCATCACAAACAGTTTATCCATGTGAACTGTATGCTGCATATCACACACATCTTGTTAAGTCGAACCGTTTCTGTTGTGTTCCCTAATCGAAAACAGTTCGTCCGAGTTAACCGTATGCCATATATCGCACACACATTGATATGGATGCCCGTTTCTGTTGTTCTAGCTCATCGCAAATAGTTCGAATGGATTAACTGTGTGTCTTGCATCGCACACACATTGTTATGGCTGCCAGTTTCTGTTGTTCTGCCTCATCACAGATAGTTTGAATGGATTAACTGTATGGCCTTCATCGCACACGCAACTAAGACCTGAACCATGTTTGATGCATACATCATTGCAAACGTTTTGCACCTTTTTTTACGGTTTTTTACACCACCATTTGCGATTATTGCATCACACACAGTTTCGGCAAAGGGTCTCTGATCGTAGTGTCGCGTTTGCAGTTTCCCGCAGTAGTGTCTGATAAAGATAGTAAGGTAATTTTTTGGTATTTTTGTTGTGTAGATTGCAAAATAGTAATGGAGATGCAATAGTAAAAAGAGATGCAATATAATAAGAAAGAGACCCGGGGGCCATAGGTTTCACTAGTGGCTTCTCTCATGATAGCAAGTATTACGGTAGGTGAACAAATTACTGCCGAGTAATTGATAGAAGAGGGCATAGTTATGAGAATATCTAGGCAATGATTATGAAATATAGGCATCACGTCCGTGTTAAGTAGACCGAAACGATTATGCATCTACTACTATTACACCACACATCAACCACTATCCAGCATGCATCTAGAGTATTAAGTTCATAAGAACAGAGTAATGCTTTAGGCAAGATGACATGATGTCGAGGGATAAACTCAAGAAATATGATATAAACCCCATCTTTTATCCTCGATGGCAACAATACAATACGTGCCTTGCTGCCCCTGCTGTCACTGGGAAAGGACACCGCAAGATTGAACCCAAAGCTAAGCACTTCTCCCATTGCAAGAAAGATCAATCTAGTAGGCCAAACTAAACCGATAATTCGAAGAGACTTGCAAAGATATCAAATCATGCATATAAGAATTGAGAGAAGAACAAAAAATTGTTCATAGATAAACTTGATCATAAATCCACAATTCATTGGATCTCGGCAAACACACCGCAAAAAGTATTACATCGAATAGATCTCCAAGAACATCGAGGAGAACTTTGTATTGATAACCAAAGAGAGAGAAGAAGCCATCTAGATAATAACTATGGACCCGATGGTCTATGGTAAACAACTCACACAACATCGGAGAGGCTATGGTGTTGATGTAGAAGCCCCCCGTGATCGAATCCCCCTCCGGCAGATCGCCGGAAAAGGCCCCAGATGGGATATCACGGGTACAGAAGGTTGCGGCAGTGGAAAAGTGGTTTGGTGTCTCCCCTGGATGTTTTTAGGGTATAAGAGTATATATAGGAGAAAGAAGTATGTCGGTGGAGCTACGAGGGGCCCACGAGGGTGGGGAGCGCGCCTACCCCCCTAGGTGCGCCCTCCTGCCTCATGGCCGCCTCGTTGCGTCTCTGACTTGCATTCCAAGTCTCCTAGATTGCGTTTGTTCTAAGAAAGATCCTTGCGAAGGTTTCATCCCGTTTGATATTCCTTTTCCGCGAAACACTGAAATAGGCAAAAAAACAGAAATTGGCACTGGGCCTCCAGTTAATAGGTTGGTTCCAAAAATAATATAAAATAGCATATTAAAGCCCATTAAACATCCAAAACAGATAATACAATAGCATGGAACAATCAAAAATTATAGATACGTTGGAGACATATCAACCAAACACGCAATCGGCCAATAAGAAAATAAGCATATACAATAGGACAATGTTATACATAGAAGTTAATTGTATGGTGCATCCAAAAATATTTGTTTTGCATTGTGAATGTTTATATTTTCTCCTGAAATATTAGTCACGGGAAAGAGAAACGAAGGGCATATCTCTACTTGTCTCCACCAGACGCGCCCTCTTTCTACACCACTTTCACATATGCACACAAACTATCTCTCGGCCCTCTAAAAGTATGCATGCCCCTGACACATTCACGCGTGACGGTCACTATATTTCAAGTGAAAGCACTATACGGTCACTGGACTTCAGAATATGCTCATTACGGCCACCGTATACATTCTCGTGATGATCATACGATATCTAGCTCACGATATGTCTCTGTATTTTGTTGATGACACTGACAGACATTGTATTTGATGCATGCTTCGTACTTTGTTGATGACACTTATGGTCATTGTATTTGAAGCGAAAGCACAATATGGTCACTGGACTTCAGAATAAGCACATCACGGTCACCACATACATTTTGTGGTGCTAACCAACATGTGGTTGGATGGTTAGGAGGACAGTGGTTTCCCGAGCCCACCAGGGTTAATATCCTGGTGCTCGCATTTATCCTGGGTTAATTTCAGTATTTTCCAATGATGTGCGTTTAGTGGGAGGAGACGTTCCCCTCGACTACGAGGCACCTATGGTGACTTCGTAAAATCTCAAGATCATATGCTGGCTCACTCTCTCGAAGGTGCTCATAGGGGTAGGGTCAGTGTGTGTGCGCTTATAGCGATGAGTGCTTGCGTGTATATATGAGCGCTTGCATCTGTACCATGTTAAAAAATACATGTTGTGATTATACGGTCACTGGCTCACCCATACAACTCCGTATTTTGTTGATAACACAATCAATTGACCAGTCAAATGTTCCACGTGGCGCAACTAGTGTTGCACCATCGGCGTGCATAACCATGGGGCCCACCTGTCAGCACGTATATGAAAGAAAGAAATGGTAGTTTGAGTCTGTACTGTGTTAATAAAATACATTTTAGGGTAGTCATACGGTTACTGGCTCACCATACAACTCCATAATTTATTGATGACATGATCAATTGACTAGTCAAAGGGTCCACATTCAGCAGCGCACATTACCATAGGGCCCACCCGTCAGCGCGTATATGAAAGACAGAAATGATAATAAATTAGTGGTCGGTGGGGATTATAAGTCGTGAGACCTCTGGTTGGCAGTCGCCGGTGGTGGGGGCGCGGTGATTGGCCGGTGGCATGGGGATCACCGAAGAAAAAGCTCGGGGCGGGGGGCCGAGAGGGATGGCCGGGGCGGCAGCGGACCGGCGATGGGGAGTGGTTTCAGGGCGGGCCAGGCGGCGAGGCACTGTGGGCCGGCCGTGGGCGGCGGGAGCCGGTGGTTCGGCCGATGGTGGCTGGCGGCTCACGGGGTGGAGGCTGAAGATAACGTGTAGGCCCTTGATTTCGTTTCCAACGGCTGGAAAATCGACTGACCAGAGATGAAAAAGTCAGTCAATTGATGTGTAGCCTCACCCCGCATGTACACATGCACGCATGCAACACTCGCATGAACACACGCACACATGCATGCGTGCAACACTAACACATACACATAACAAACACATGCATGCATGTAGGCATGCAACACTAACACGTACACATACACTCACAAACACACACACGCACACACACACACATGCATGCAACACTGAAACATACACATGCACGCACGCAACACTCGCACGCCTGCATGCAGATAGCACACGATGCAAGACACATGCTCAACCTATACATGCATGCACCCTTTGTTATGGACAATGATTCTTACGGGTATTAATCAATCTTATCTATGAACAGCAGAGCATTTATGTTTGTAGCGGTCTTTATGAATCACAACGTATCGAATGGGCTATCAACGTATATATGAAAAATTTAAAATTCTCTTACATTATATAGTAGGCTTTTCTACATGAAATAGATGACATCACACTCAATGAACAATCATCGGTTTATGAAATGCCCGCTTCTGACTGCCTTGGCCCACCAAAAGTTCCTCTGTCGTGCGCTGCCTGCGTTGGGTCACTGACATGCAGGCCATGTACCCAAAGAGCCCACACGTTAGTGGATGAACGGTGCGGTGTCGTATGTCAGAGTCGAGGGCGCCGCTCGCTGCATGCCCGGCTAAAGACGCCTCCTTACCGCATTCAAACGCCTCCGTGAAACCCACGTGGAAGCCGAGAAACTCACTCTGGACATATGTCTGTTCATGACCGGGCCGACATTAAACTCAATGCCAGCCGAGCTCCTCCCGTCCGCGGTCTATTTAATCTCCTATTTAAACGAGGCCAGTCGCCGGCCAAGAATCGCACAACTTCGCCACTCCCCTATCTCCTCCTTCGCCATTTTGTCCACTCTTAAAATGGCTTACGAAGAGTAGTTTATCTGGCATCCAAGCCGGTTGGGTGGCCCACTGAGCCCGCCCATACAAGCTATGCAGCTCGCTGTCCACCTCCCTCCCCTTGCCCGACTCACTGCTCCAAGACAGCTCGACGAGGAGCGGCGAGCTACTCCATGCCGGCACGGCAGGGAGCACGGGCATCGTCCCTGCCGTCCATGCCGCCGCCTTGTTCCGCGCCTCCCGTGTCTGTGGCCGTGTCTCCTATTTCTATGGCCGAGACTCCCATGCCTGCGGCCGCGCCATGCAAGCAGTGACAGAAGCCAGGTGCGCGGAGAGTGACAAGTCAGTGGCCAGCGCATCCACGTCTGCCGCCGTCCTCGAGGAGAAGTAGAACACGGGAGGCTGCCGCCGTTTGGGTCTCATGAAGGCCACCGCGGAGGTGACGCCGGCGTACACAACATGTGTCTTGCTAAATCCTTTTGTTGCGAGGACCTTCGTCGACCCTGCATGGGTTCCACGGAAGCAAATAAGCCCCCTTCCATCTTCATCTTGGGCATCAGCCAACGATGTCAGTTGGGCAGTGGGGAAGCGAGCCGTCCTTTGCACTGAAGCATATACCTCCAGGCTCCTGGCAGTCCAGTGATCGTGTTGCCAGACATGAGGAAGACAAATGGATCGGCGGGCGACCATTTAGGCTAGGTATTATTATACATGTGATGTTCAAAACTAGCAGCGCTTAGTTGATTTGAATGTAATGAAATCTATCATGTTTGTATGAAAATCCAGTTTTTTATATGAATTCCGTCATCGTTTATATGAAATATCGCCATGTCTGCATGAATTTCATCCGGATAGTTGAGTTGCTGTCAGAATGTGTGCGGCTATGGTTGGATGGCGTAATTTGCGGGTCGTCGGTCGGTCTGCGGCCGGCTTGGGCGGTGTGGTGGGACGAAAAAGCATAGCTTGTGCGATCTTGTCTCCAACGCGCGCACTGGATGATGCATGAGCACCCAAGCTATTCCTCGTTCATCGGTGGCAAAGGCACCGGTGGACAAAAGGGTCGCCAATATTTTGGCTACGCCGGACAAGATCCAAACAACCCCTCCTAGCACATTCAAATCCCTCGTTCGCCGTGAAATTTTGCCATGTGTTGTTTTCATGGACTAGCAAGATGCCTGTGCATTGCACGGAACATGAAGATGCATTTTTTTACAAAACACTTCTTGTGATTGACCCATGCAGGAGTAATTCCATGTGTAAAAACTAATGATATCTCAAGAATTTTATCGAAAAAATGCTATCTCAAGAATTTTATCAGACAAAATGGTATCTCGAGAATTTCATCGAAAAAATGAAAGATTCGAGATAAGGTGAGGAGGAGTGGACATGGTGGTGACTTGTGGTCAGACTGGGCGGAGGCATGGGAATGGACGGCGCCGGCAGGCAGCAGCGGCCACCATACTAGATTGTTCTAGAGACATCCTTTTTAACTGCTCAGCAATGAGTGAGGGAGTCCTGGATTAAGGGGTCCTCGGGTGTCTGGGCTATATGACATGGGCCGGACTAATGGGCCATAAAGACACAAGACAGAAGACTTCCTCCCGTGTCCGGATGGGACTCTCCTTGGCGTGGAAGGCAAGCTTAGCGTTCGGATATGAATATTCCTTTCTATGTAAACCGACTCTGTACAACCCTAGCCCCCTACAGTGTCTATATAAACCGGAGGGTTTAGTCCATAGAGGCAATCATAATCATATAGGCTAGACAATTAGAGTTTAGCCATTACGATCTCGTGGTAGATCGACTCTTGTAACCCCTATACTCATCAAAGTCAATCAAGAAGGACGTAGGGTATTACCTCCATCAAGAGGGCCCGAACCTGGGTAAAACCTTGTGTCCCTTGTCTCCTGTTACCATCAATCCTTAGACGCACAGTTCGGGAACCCCTACCCGAGATCTGCCGGTTTTGACACCGATATTGGTGCTTTCATTGAGAGTTCCACTGTGCCATCATCGAAAGGCTCGATGGCTCCATCAATCATCTACAACAATGCTGCCGCGAAGGAGATTCTTCTTCCCGGCCATATCTTTATGTTCGGCGGCTTCGCACTGCAGGCCAACTCACTTGGTCATCTAGAGCAAATCGACAGTTACGCCCCTAGTCACCTGATCAGTCTTGGAAACCTGAACTATGTTGTTGATATATGAGGAGACTTGATCTTCCAAGGGTTCGCGGTCTCAACTACCGCTCCGGCCTTAGATTCAGAGTGCCTCATCAGGTACGAAGACGGGAGTTTAGAACCCGCCAGAATGTCAGCGGCCTTAGAGCCCAACACTGAAAGAATAGAGTCTCCAGCAATCATCATGAAGCTGGACTCTTTTCTGAACACTTGCTCTGAACTCTCGGAGTCAGCATCATGTGAGCTCGGCCAAGGAATTTCCCTCCCACCGTACTCCACGAACTCTCTTATCCCTGGCCGAACCTCGCCTTTAAGTGACGCTCTGGACCTAATGCGATCCCTCGTCATTATAGAGGGGCAACGTCCGAACTATGCCCAGCCCGGGTCAGGGGCTGGAAATAGGGAATTTTACTTGCCACCCACCACCCACTTCATATCCACTGTAGAGGACCTAACCGACATACTCAATTACGCCTCTGGAGACATCGACGGTATAGACGACGATGCCGGAGAGGAGCAGGCCCAACACCCGCAAGTGACCGGACGTTGGACGTCCACCTCCTCACATGGCGTATACATGGTGGATACACCTAAAAAGTGCAACGGCGAGGATGAGAAAAACCCGGTCGAGGACGAACCTCCTAAGATACCGCCGAAACGTCGATGTTAGCGGCGTCGCTCTAAATCGTGTCACGGCAATAACAGCAACACTGGCACCGGCGACAATGATACTCCGGAGAACGTCGAAGACCAAGAAGCCCCCATCGGGCCAACATCCGAACAGGATGATCGGGAGGACGGGCTAATTGATCCCGACGAGAAAGCAGGGAACGAAGACTCGGAGGATAGCAACTATCTGCCACTCTTCGAAGATGACGTGAGCCTCGGCGATGAAGATTTTATCGTGACAGAGGAACCCCTGGAGCAAGAGCGCTTCAAGCACCAGCTAATAGCCACAACTAGAAGCCTAAAAAAGAAACAGCAACAGCTGTAAGCTGACCAAGATCTGCTCAACGTCAGATGGACTAATGTCTTGGCAGCCGAAGAGTACGGCCTCGAACGCCCATCAAGAGTTACCCGAAGCGTAAACTGCTACCCCAACTCGACGACGAGGCACCAGAGCCCATACCGCCCGCACATAACGCGGCTGACGGACCCAACCGACCACCACGTGGCCAGGGCAGAACGGCAACTAAGGCCGAACACCAGCCCGCTCCACCTCGCCGTAAAAGCAGAGAAACAACGGCTCGAGGGTATATATATGACCTACAACAAGACCTGGAAAATAAAACAGGTCAAACCAGATCAATCTATGGATCACGGGGGCACGCCCCGGCGGGAGAAGACAGTTACCAATCCCGGCGCGGTAAATATAACCACGCCCCGGCCGAAAACTGCATACGGACTTCATCAGAACTGCGTCGCGACATGGCCCGACATAGGGATGCCGCACACCCCCTATGCTTCACCGATGAGGTAATGGAGCACCAGTTGCCAAAAGGGTTCAAACCCATGAACATCAAATCATACGACGGCGCAACAGATCCCGCAGTATTGATTGGAAACTTTCTTCTCCACATCCACATGGCTCGCGGTGGCGATCTACATGCCATTAAATACCTTATCCTCAAACTTAAGGGACCAGCACGGCATTGGCTGAACAGCCTACCAGAAAATTCTATTGGTAGTTGGGAGGACCTGGAGGATGCATTCAGAGACAACTTCTAGGGTACCTATGTTCGGCCCCCAGATGCCGATAACCTTAGCCACATAATCTAGCAACCCGGAGAATCGGCCCGACAACTTTGGACAAGGTTCCTAATAAAAAAGAACCAGATTGTGGATTGTCCGGACGCAGAAGCCCTCACAGCCTTCAAACATAGCATCCGAGATGAGTGGCTCGCCCGACACCTCGGCCAAGAAAAGCCGAAGTCCATGGCAATCCTCACCGCACTTATGACCCATTTTTGCGCGGGAGAAGACAGTTGGCTTGCTCGTAGAAGGAATAGCACCAGCGACCCTGGTACCTCCGAAACCAGGGACGGCAATGGAAAGCCACGATGCGACAAGCACAAGCGTCGAAACAACAATGAAGGAACGCAAGACACGGCGGTTAACGTCGGATTCAATGGCTCCAAGCCCGGTCAATGGAAAAATCCATTCAAGGCAAAAAGAGATGGCCCATCCAGTCTAGATATAATACTTGATCGGCCTTGCCAGATTCATGGCACCCCAAATAAACCCACCAATCACACCAACAGATATTGTTGGGTCTTCAAACAAGCCGGCAAGCTTAACGCCGAACACAAAGGAAAGGGGTTGCCAAGCGACGACGATGACCAAGAGCTTCGTCAGCCAAACACAGGGGGACATAAGCAATTTGCCCCCAAAGTAAAAATAGTGAATATGATATATGTCACACATACCCCTAGAAGGGAGCACAAACGCGCACTACGGGACGGCTATGCCAGGGAGCCGGTCGCCCCCAAATTTAACCCATGGTCGGCTTGTCCGATCACCTTCGATCAAAAGGACCACCCAACTAGTATCCGTCACCGAGGTTCGGGGGCCTTGGTCCTCGATCCAATCATCAGCAAATTCCATCTTACGCGTGTCCTCATGGATGGCCGCAGCAGTCTCGGTCCACTTTATCAAGACACTGTCCGCAAAATGGGTATTGATCTGTCAAGAATCAAACCCACTAGGACTACCTTCAAAGGAGTAATACCTGGAAAAGAGGTCCGCTGTACGGGCTCAATCACGCTAGGAGTAGTCTTCGGCTCGCCGAATAACTTCCGAAGCGAAGACTTGATCTTCAACATCGTCCCCTTCCGCAGCAGCTATCACGCACTACTCGGACGAACTGCTTTTTCCCGCTTCAATGTGGTCCTGCATTACGCCTATCGGAAGCTCAAGATACCCGGTCCACGTGGCATCATTACAATTAATGGAAACAAGGAGCACTCCCTCCACACTAAGGAGCATACAACGGCCATTGTGGTCGAAGTACATGGCGGCCCTATCAAGCCGCACAGCCCCTCGGCTGTCAGGCCATCGAACTTCCCCACGCAGGACCAATCAGTCCTAAATACCGGCAGTCCGGCAACTTCAGGGCTGGATTATCAGCCTAGCCTCTGTCGACCGTCATGTACATCAGCGGAATTCATATCGCGCGTGCACAATTATGCACTCAAAATACCTTGGGCATCGGCGGAGGCAATATACGGACAGGCCTATACAAAGGTTCGACCTTATATGGCCTTGCCCTTTCTTTAATCATCCTTCCTTTTTACCGTAGGTGAGTCAACACCTACTCATTTTTTGGACCCACGAGGACTCTTTCCGAGTCCGGTTCCGTATAAATGGCCGAAGACCATTCCTTTAAAGAAATCTTTCTTATTTGGGCGAAAAGCCGCGCAGACGTGCGGTGGGAAGACCACAACTTCGCTCAAGGACCTGTATAGAGCTTTTCCCTTCGCCCTAGACCCCCGGCATGTAAAATGGCCATGGTAATTATGGTACCTTCTGTAAGATTATGTTTTGACGTATCAAACAGATTTCAGTGAACCAAAATTCTTATTCGGTATCATTTTTATTCCATATGTTATGTGGTTCCACGTACACACCTCATCATAAAACTGCCAGGGGCTCTATAAGGCAACATATGTGTTGCCAAACAAAAGTCTGAACAGCTTTTCAGCACAATTCGGCATCCTGAGTTCGACATTATATGCATCGGCTCCGAATCATATCTTTGGTTAATAGTTGGGTTGCCCGGCTCCTGTTCTTGCTACCTTACGTTCCGTCTAATCGGCTAGGGTAGTAAAGCAAGAACTACTGCGATTGTGTTTCTGGTTCGTCCAGTTAAGCACCACAGTAGAGAAAGCCAAAAACTGACTGTCATGATGCGACGAGAGCTGGTCAGCCACTCAGCGATTCATTACAATTGTTAGAGATTTTTCCATATTACACAAGGGACCGTTTCCCGGTAACCTATGTAACACAACCTTATTCGGATCACCGCGTACGTACTAGGGGCTACATCGTAGATCCATCGTAAAACTCCTACGGCTAAGTGAAAGTGTTAAAGACCTATAGTCTGATTGCCTAGTTCGCCACACTGACATCTCCGTTACGGACCAAGATGTTGGGTCAAGAGTGATCAGGTGCTAATCCGAACACCCCCATATTATATGCGAGGGGGCTGAAGCCGACGACTGGAAAACTTTCAGATTATAAAAAAAGGGCACATAGGTGGAATTTTTTTCAGGAAAAGGTATGAATATAACACAGCCTTAATATACCATAATGTTGTTCTCTCCATTCATGTGCATCTATTCAAACATAATGTCCTTCGAGCACTGGCCCTCTATCAAGCGGGAGCCCTCTAGGACGTCCTCCAAATAATGTTCCAGCGTGCGGTGGTCTTTGCCGCCGGGCGGGCCCTTAGCCGCAACATCGGTGGCCTTCATCTTTGCCAGTACATCTTGACACGGGCGAAGGCCATCCGAGCACCTTCTATGCACGCCGACCACTTGACAGTGTCGATACACGGCCCTGCATCGACAAGTCGCTACACCAAACCAAAATAGCTGTTCGGAATGGGTTCAGCCCGCCATAGCCGGACCGCGACGTCCTTCAGGGCAGCTCCAGACATCTTGTGGAGCTCGGCCCACTGTGCCATTTGTTCGTTCAGCAACGCTTGACGCCGTGGCACGTTGAATTGTGACCAGAAAAGCTTCTCCGTAGAACGTCCTTCCCGCGCTTGGAAGAACTGCGCTGCTTCGGAGACACACTTTGGCAGGTCCAAGAATGTGTCTGGAGAACTCCACAATTGATTAAGAAAAGCATACTTCGGGTCACCGAATTTAGTCTGTAAAAGAAAGGGCTTACCAGCCGCTATCTCCCCAGCTTTCCGGATCTCCTCCCGAGCCTCTCTAGACTCGGACCGTGCTTCTCTCGCCTCTTGTAAGGCCTTGTCGAGTTCAGCGGCCTTGGCTTTATTATCCTCCTCGAGTGATTTGCATTTTCAAGTGGCCTCCTCCAGCTCTCGCTCGTTGACAGATATTCTCTCCTCACACTGGCGCAGAGTGGCCTATTCGGCCTTTAAATCAGCAGCCGCCTTCAAGATAGCCGCATCACACACTCTGTCCTGCTCTTAGGCCTGGGCAAGCTCGGCTCGCAGGGTCTCAACCGAGCTAGCACCATCTACAGTCATGCATATCACATTGTATAGTTTTCAGCTTCGTGCTCATACTATTATACATGCGTAAGCGGGCGGTCCCAAAACATACCTTGTGCCTCATCGAGCCGCCTATTAATATGGGTAATTTCTTCATCAGCTAATTCAAGTTTCTGCTTTAAATCTGTAACTTCCATGGCTTGGGCAGTCGCCTTTGACATAACAGCCCGTTTTCAAATTAATCATGTTACTTCCTGAGCAAATCCTTTTCGATCCTTTGATCGCCTCCCTATGGAAGCCAACCAGATTCTCAGGGCTACTATCTATACACACGCGCATTTTTTCATGAAAAGAGCAGTTATTACATTGCATACCTCGAAGCCTCTCGGAAGGCTCGTGAAGGCTTCATTCATTCCGCTTCTCGCGGACAGAATTCTCTCAACTACCGTACCCATTAAGGTACGATGTTCCTCTGTGATGGAAGCACTTTGCAATGTCCCCATCAGTGTATTCGGCACCTCCAGATTCCCGGAGGCTGCTGCGGGAGTGCAAACTCCCTCCAAAATGGTACGCTTACTCGACCCTAGAGTCGTCTCCGGCTGTAAACCGGATAGTTGGGGGCACGTATTGTTGGTACCCGTGGGGGCCGCCTCCAATGGACCCTTGACGGTCGAAATATCACCTTCGGGCACTGTCTCCTTTGTCCCCCGCACTGCTGGATGGTCAGGGGAGATCCTCTGGGATGACACCTCGAAGTCGTCCTCCCTTAGGGGCGGTGAAGCTTGTGGAGGCATCTCGGTTTCCATCATCTCCGGAGGCAAGTCCCCCGATGAGGAGGACTGTGGAGGTAGATAACGGGCTGGACTGCAAACATATGTTTAAATGTTACCCTTGCAAAACCAAAAAGAACGAGATATGTCTAGAGCATCCTTGTTCACTTATGATTCGGAAAAGAGCTTGTCACTTACGACTTTGCAGCGTCTGCACTTCATCAGTTGATCCCCAGTCAAGCCCCTTATTAATCCACGATACGAGTTGCAATGGAGGGTCGGATAGGAACGCAGACGTGGCTGCCCATTTGGTACCACGAGGTTCAGTGATGTAAAACCACTCCTGCTGCCATAAGTTGGGGGTTTCTGGGAAGGTGCCCTTCGGGCAGACAGAATTGGCGAGCTTGCTCACCATAGCGCCGCCGCACTCCACCTGCTCCCAGTCGACTATCTTTGGCTTCACACTGAAGGTCTTGAGCCATAGGCCTAAGTGTGGGGGGATGCGGAGAAAGGCTTCACACATAATGATGAACGCCGAGATGTGGAGAAAGGAGTCAGGGGCTAGGTCGTGAAAATCTAGCCTGTAATAGAACATAAGCCCACGAACAAAGGGGTGGAGAGCGAACCCTAGCCTGCGAAGGAAGTGAGAGATGAACACAACCCTCTCGCCAGGTCTTGGTGTGGGGATAACCTACCCCTTTGTAGGAAGACTGTGGGGGATTTCTGCAGTCAGGTACCTCGCCTCCCGGAGCTTTGCGATATCTTCCTGGGTGACCGAGGAGGCCATCCACTTGCTTGGGGAGCTAGTTTCGGACATGACTAGAAGGCTTGGTAGCAATGAAAGAAATCGAGACCTGGGCGCTAGAGCTTGGGGCTAGAAAGGTTGAGCAAGAGGTAGGCATGGGGAAGAAAGGTGGGTTTGTATCCCTTTATAAAGGCGATGAATATCGAACGCCTCCACACGGGCCTTAAAGCTCGCATATTCCCAAGGGATCATGCAAACGACGCGCTTGGATTACCCACGCTCATATTGATAAGAATCCTATGATAAGCGGGCATGATCTCTGCTTTGACAAGATGTGCCAATAAAGACCGTGTCTCGTAACATGGAGCGAGAGGTTGAAAGACGATTCGAAATAATAAACAGGCAGGGGATGTAACGTCTCGCATCGAAAGCCATTAGTAGATGGGACTTGTTAAATATTATATCCTATTGTGGTTGTATGTGGTGTCTGTTTCGTAGAGCCGAACACGTTCTCTGTTCAAATACTACTTTGAAGTATTCGGAGGAGGAACCCGCCTTGCAATGCCGAAGACAATCTGTGCGTCGGACACATCATCATTGAAGCCTGGTTCAGGGGCTACTGAGGGAGTCCTAGATTAAGGGGTCCTCGGGCGTCCGGGCTATATGACATGGGCCGGACTAATGGGTCATAAAGACACAAGATAGAAGACTTCCTCCCGTGTCCGAATGGTACTCTCCTTGGCGTGGAAGGCAAGCTTAGCGTGTGGATATGAATATTCCTTTCTCTGTAAAACGACTCTGTACAACCCTAGCCCCCTCCGGTGTCCATATAAACCGGAGGGTTTAGTCCGTAGAGGCAATCATAATCACATAGGCTAGACAATTAGAGTTTAGCCATTATGTCTCGTGGTAGATAAACTCTTGTAACCCCTATACTCATCAAAGTCAATCAAGCAGGACGTAGGGTATTACCTCCATCAAGAGGGGCCGAACCTGGGTAAAACATCGTGTCCCTTGACTCCTGTTACCATCAATCCTTAGACGCACAGTTTGGGACCCCCTACCCGAGATCTGCTAGTTTTGACACCGACAATGAGGTTGTGCAAGATAAGGATGAACGAGGCAAGGCCTTATCTGTAAATGTGGAGAGAGGTGCGGGTATCTTTTGTAAAATTGTCATAGTTTGCTTTCTATCTGTCAGATATAGATCGGACGGTCTTTATTACAAGATGGCAGGCACACCATCATCACAAACTCGGTTTTTTATAAGAGTAGATATAGAGATATTTTGTTGTGTGAAAAGAATTAAATATGAACGAATTATCGGTGTCTGCGGTCTTCTGCCGGGAGCCCGGGACACAGTTGGATGGCCTCATAGAAGTAGTAGTGTAGAGTACTACTAGTACTACTAGATAGTGACAATTTACTACTGTATCTATGTACTAATTGCAACACATGCTTGTGTTAGCGGTATAATGACCACGTATGGATTTGATGGTAATATTTGTGTAAGTTGGATGTCATATTATCGCTGTAACATGTGGTCAAAGTTAGCCTCCAAAACACATTTTATACCCTATATGGCTTGAGGGAGTACATGCATTGCCGATGTTTCTCTTAATCTTGCATGCAATGTTTTTATTGAAGCTTGAAATGTGAACATGTGAATGGGAGGGACTACTACAACCCTTCCAAAAGAACTGTAGTACTAATGGTATCATACTCCCTCCATTCACCACCTCACATGCTCAACTTTTTCATTTGATAAGAGACAAACCATGTGGGGCCTACCATAGAGGCTAGGCTCTATACACTAGAGATGCTCTGTACATATTACTTTTGATGTGTCCCGTCAACTCGCAAAATGAGGAGAAGCTTGCTTAGTACGCTGTCTCCCCCGTCGATGGGCGTGGTAGCTCTCAGGACGAGGTGAAGCTTGCTTACTAGTACGCCTTACGCCCGCTCCCTCGCCCATGCGGGCGGTGGCTCGCAGGACGAGGGGAAAATTTTACTACTCCCTCCGTTTACTCCTCGTCCTACGTTGGTTAGAGAGATTATCATATTGTTTGAAATATTTCTTTTAGTAGTAGTAGGAGTAGTACAGTGGTATACATAGGAGTAGTACTACAGCAATTTCCTTGGAGTTCGTGGTGTAGCAAGCTACCCTAGGCTATGTTACTACTCCCTCCTTTCTGGTTTACGACTCAATTCCAAAATATCTCCAACAAAGGTAGACGGTGAGTGGTGGAATTAATTTCGTAGTTTGCCCAAGTAATTAGTACGCTCATTTTTCTCAAGAAGTTATGTTTACCGAGGCATTAATTAGAACGAATGCATGCATGACCACTAAACATTGGTGAGTTTTCTCTTGACACTGCTTGCATCGGGTGATTTAACGCACCTCGAAATCCAAACATGTGATGGTACTACTACTAGTAGAATTGAGACTTATAAAACAGAAAAAACGAATTTTTTAGATGAGCCCTATAAACCGGAAAGGAGGGAGTAGTAAGTAGTACTACCTCCACAGTGGGTACATCCTCTGTATAAAATCGAATTTTCCCAAAACTAAGTCGCTCAACCTTTATTTGCTTGTTTCCCTTCTTGCCTCGCTGCCTCGAATAGACTATGCCAAACTCCCATGCCTGCCGTGCGGGAAAAGGCCTGCCCTCGCCTTTTTTAGTCTGGGTTTGTATTGATGGATCGCGTGAAGCAGCAAAAACCAAGCCGTGTCTTGTACTCCTCCATCGACGCTCGCTTTCATGAATTTTGTACTTCCACTCGCTAATATGTGGGACATATAATAACCGGGTCGACGTGTCATGCACCAAATAACAATGCAGAACAGCAAGGGGGCGCACCCCAGTCATACCGCCCCAATAGTAGTAATGAGCAATGAGATGTCAAATCACAATGCTGCACCTTCCCAAATGGATGAAGCAACCATTATTTCACACTTTGTTGAATCCGCTTGCCATCATCTCCTTCAAGAAAACCACGTATTGCTTCTGCCATTGTTCTGCCTCAAGAGGGACGTGCATCGCCTTGGTACATCATGACACGTGGGACCACATGATAGGCCTTGATCCCCCACCCAACGCTTGGTAAAATCACCTCATTTTTACTACTTCCTCCATATTGGTTTACCGGGCATGCATGTTGTTCTAGGTTGAGAATTTAAATGGCTATATATGTGATGAACAGAGTATATGTTTAGAAACTACATCCGCTTAAGAATCCATTGATATACTTTTTGTGACATAGTAACTCATATTTAGTTAGTCAAATGGATGACCTAGAACTACGTGCATGCCCTATAAACCGAGACGGAGGGAGTAGTATCTTTTTAGATCAATATAGTCGGGATTCACCAAGGAGCAAAACCAAGTGGTAGGATGCTCCTGTCGTGTTGGTGTAGCAACTCAAGCAGGGTTAGTCCGCACATGAAATGGCGACACACTTAACATGACCCCTTTGGCCGAAATGTGGCTCATACACCATCTTGTTCGACGTGCGATGCACCAAATTATAGTTCGGAGCAGTGGTTGGACTTGGAGGCACCCCGGTCGTAGCATCGCAGTACTATTAAATGAGCGATGAGGGGTCAAATCACAAAGACCCACCTTTCCCGCATTAAGATGGACGGACGAAGCAACCATCATTTCACTCTAGGGTGCAAGAGGATAAAGAAAAGAGAAAATCAATGATGCCTGCGTCAGCTACCTAGGGCACCCTAGGGTAGGAGCCTCCACTACAAATCCTTTTTTGAAAGCGCCTCCACTACAAATCCGCTTCCCCCTCGTCCTCTTGAAGAAAACTGATGATGCGTGTAGCAGTAGGGTTTGTAGGAGTACTACACGTCATAGTAAACGGGAGAGGGATTGAGTTCCAGTCGACACCTTAATGTGTGGGCCGCTTGGTTTTACGAGAACGAGGCAACATTTTGGGTTTGTGGGTTCGACCGGAAGGCAATGATGCATGGGCCCTGCATTTTGATATACCCGCGGCCACATGAAATTTGCTACTCTACTCAAAATAATGCGTAAAAGTTCCTCCAAAAACTTCTATAACTAATGGGAAGTGAATGTAAGCTTAAAATGAAAATGTAATACTCCCTCCGTCTATTTGTATAAGTCATCTTAGGATTTTTGCTAGTTAATAGCATTCCATGCAATGAATTAACCACTGCATGTCATGTTCGAAAGTCTCAAGCCATTGAAAGCATGCATGGCCCACATCTCTTATTGGTAGATATGTCACGAAACAAGAAACGAGGAGGGAGTTAATGTACCATGCCTAAGTGTTTTGGGATTATTTGGTTTTCAGAAGATGACTTACACACCTAGACAGAGGGAGTACAAAGAGAAAAAACGAATTGCAGTTAAAAGAATGACATTTCTAACAAAAATGTGAATGTGAACTACATATGTGTGCACATGACCAACACATACACTACAAAAAATTAAACTTCCGTGATGATACGTGTTTGTCACAGTAGGTCGCGTTTTCTGTCATGCATGTACATCCATGACAAATTTATGACAGAATCAAGATAGTCATACATGTGCTGTCGTAGAAGTATTCCATGACATTACCAAAATTATCATCACAGAAGTGTCCACTTCCATGACGATAAATCACGCGTCACAGAAGTGCTTTCGCCAAGGGTGACCGGCACGTGGCATCCATCGTAAGGGAACACCGTTAAGCTATCCGGTCCAGTTTTGGATCCGATAAGCCGTTAATAGCCCCGACCAATGGGGATTTTCCACTTGTAAAATCATCATTGGTTGGAGGACACACGTGTTGGCTCACTGTTGGGACAGATGTCATCCACTCATTGGACCCAAAGCGCCTATGATACGTCGACACGTGGCACAGCCCAATAGAGGCCCATTCCTGTGAAAAGGCCGGCCCGTTTGACTTGGTCAAAAGGTGGCGGGCCGGCCCACGGTAAGCCTGTTAACGACATGTTCCCATATAGCCCATTTACAGCCCGCTAACCCAGGGCCCGTTTACGGCCTATCCGAATTAGGACCGATAGTGTCATCTAGGCCGTCCAATATAATTCCAGTCCGTTTTAACTTCCGGCCCATGTATGGCCCATGACGTCTTTCGGCCCATATGAGGCCCTTAATAACCCTCGGCCCATTAATGGCACGTGGTAAAACTGGCCAGTAATGAATAGTGTATCACTTTATACCCATTAACGGCCCATTATTCCGTTGGGCCATTTCCAGCCCATGTTATCTTTCGGCCTTCTCAGGGCCCATTTATTCTTGGGCTCATTTCCAGCATTCGGTTACTTAGGACCCGTTACTGTCATTTTCTGCTTGTGGGCCAAATTCAGCCCGTGCTTACAGTCGGCCCGTTTGTGGCCCGTTAATACGTTGGGCCATTGTCGGTGTCAAAACCGGCGGATCTCGGGTAGGGGGTCCCGAACTGTTCGTCTAGGATCGATGGTAACAGGAGACGAGTGAGGGAGTCCTGGATTAGGGGGTCTCCGGATAGCCGGACTATTTCCATTGGCCGGACTGTTAGACTATGAAGATACAAGATTGAAGACTTCGTCTCGTGTCCGGATGGGACTCTACTTGGCGTGGAAGGCAAGCTAGGCAATACGGATATGGATATCTCCTCCTTTGTAACCGACCTTGTGTAACCCTAACCCTCTCCGGTGTCTATATAAACCGAAGGGTTTTAGTCCGTTGGACAACAATCACAACATACAATCATACCATAGGCTAGCTTCTAGGGTTTAGCCTCTCTGATCTCATGGTAGATCTACTCTTGTACTACCCATATCATCAATATCAATCAAGCAGGACGTAGGGTTTTACCTCCATCAAGGGGGCCCGAACCTGGGTAAAACATCGTGTCCCCTGCCTCCTGTTACCATCCGACCTAGACGCATAGTTTGGGACCCCCTACCCGAGACCCGCCGGTTTTGACACCGACATTGGTGCTTTCATTGAGAGTTCTTTTGTGTCATCGCTGTTAGGCTTGATGGCTCCTACTGTCATCGATAGCGATGCGGTCCAGGGTGAGACTTTTCTCCCCGGACAGATCTTCGTATTCGGCGGCTTTGCACTGCGGGCTAATTCGCTTGGCCATCTGGAGCAGATTGAAAGCTACGCCCCTGGCCGTCAGGTCAGATTTGGAAGTTTGAACTACACGGCCGACATCCGTGGAGACTCGATCTTTGACGGATTCGAGCCATAGTCGGGCGCGCCGCACTGTCGCAATGGGTATGACCTAGCTCTGCCACCGAACAGTACCCCAGAGGCTGCGCCCGCATCAGCTCCGACCCTTAACTCGGAGCTGACTGCGCCAATCGAGGACGGGTGGTTGGACACCGCCTCAGGGGCTGCAGTCTCAACGGCGATCGATCCAAACACCAGCATAATCCTCTGCGCAGCCCGTGACTCCAAGGTGTCGGACTCTTTTTCTGACTTCGAACCGCCCGCGCCCTTGCCAATCGAATCCGATTAGGCGCCGATCATGGAATTCACCGCCGCGGATATCTTTCAGCACTCGCCCTTCAGCGACATTCTGAATTCACTAAGGTCTCTCTCTTTGTCAAGAGAGCCCTGGCCAGATTATGGCCAACAGGATTGGGATGCGGACGACGAAGAAATTCAACGCCCACCCACCACCCACTTAATAGCCACTGTCGATGACTCAACCGACATGCTCGACTTCGACTCCGAAAATATCAACGGTATGGACGACAATGCGGGAGGCAAAGAGGAACCACCGCCCACAGGGCACTGGATGTCCACTTCATCATATGACGTATACATGGTGGACACACCAAAAGAAGACGACGACGAGGAACAGAAGGACGCACCGAAGGCTTGTTCCCCCGAGAAGCAGTCAAAGCGGCGATGCAAGCGCCGCCCCAAATCCCGCCTCGGCAGAAATAATGATCATACAGACCCAGCATTGGAGCAGGGCGAACCACTGCCAAACTACGGCAATATGGAGAATCAAACCGAACAAACTAATTCTGTCAAAGATAATAGTCCGGACGACATAACGCCGGACAGGCACCCGAAGCAGCAGAATGCCCGTCAAAGGCTTGTTGCCACCACGAGGAGCCTGAAAAAGCAGAAGCAAAGGCTCAAGGCTGCGCAGGACACACTCCAAATCAGATGGAGTAAAGTACTCAACACAGCAGCGAAGTACGGCGACAATCGCCCCACCAAGAGCTACCCAAAGTGGAAGTTGCTACCTGAATTGGATGAGGAGGCCTCAGACCCCCCACAACCAAAAATCAAAACAGCCACCTGGCCGGATAGATGACCTCATGGCCAACATCGAGCGGCAAACAACGCCACTCACAAGCCAATACGCGATCCACGCGAGGGCTCGCACCAAAAGGACGGCACAACCAGATCCATCTATGGACCACGCAAGCGCGCCCTAGCATACGATGTAACACAACAAACATCCGAACAACGCGGTACACCCAGATACAGGGGTGCCGCACACCCCCTATGTTTCACCGACGAGGTGCTGGACCATGAATTTCTAGAGGGATTCAAACCCGTAAACATAGAGGCATACGACAGAACAACAGACCCTGGGGTCTGGATTGAGGACTATATCCTCCATATCCATATGGCTCGAGGAGATGATCTCCACGCCATCAAGTACTTACCCCTCAAGCTCAAAGGGCCAGCTCGTCACTAGCTTAAAAGCCTCCCCGAAAACTCCATTGGAAGCTGGGACGAGCTCGAAGACGCTTTTCGGGCAAATTTTCAAGGGACTTATGTCCGACCTCCAGACGCGGACAATTTGAGTCATATAACTCAACAGCCCGGAGAGTCAGCCCGAAAACTTTGGAACAGGTTTCTTACTAAAAAGAACCAAATTGTCGACTGTCCGGACGCCGAAGCCTTGGCAGCTTTTAAGCATAGCGTCCGCGACGAATGGCTTGCCAGACACCTCGGCCAAGAAAAGCCGAGAACAATGGCAGCATTAACAAGCCTCATGACCCGCTTTTGCGCGGGTGAGGACAGCTGGCTAGCTAGATGCAGCACCAGCGACCCCAGTACATCTGAAGTTACAGACAGAAATGGGAAATCACGACGCAACAGCAATAACAAACGCCGGAATAAAGAAGACAGCACGAAGAGCACGGCAGTAAACGCCGGATTCAAAAGCTCTCGGCCAGGTCATCAAAAGCCGCCCTCTAAAGGTGCCAGAGACGAACTGTCCAGCCTAAACAAAATTCTGGACCAAATATGTCAGATCCATAGCACCCCTGGTAAACCCGCTAATCATACCCACAGAGAATGTTGGGTCTTCAAGCAGTCCAGCAAGCTCAATGCCGTACACAAGGGGGAGGATACACCAAGCGAAGACGAGGATGAGCCTCTCAAGCAAGACACTGGGGAACAAAAGAAATTTCCACCAGAAGTCAAAACAGTAAACGTGTTACACGTGATCAAAGGAAGAAACAAAATGGCACTCCCAGAAAAATATGCCCAAGGGCCTATCACCGCGGAGTCCTGCCATTGGTCGTCTCAACCGATCACTTTCGACCATCATGATTACTCAGCAAGTATCCGGCGTGCAGATGGGCTGCCCTGGTACTAGACCCAATAATTGATAGATACCACTTCACACGAGTCCTGATGGACGGTGGCAGCAGTCTAAACCTGATATACCAGGATACAATCCGCGAAATGGGGATAGACCCAACAAAAATTTGCCATAGCAATACTACCTTTAAAGGAGCAACGCCAGGCCCAGGGGCTCATTGCACGGGCTCCCTGCTACTAAAGGTTATATTCGGCTTCCCCCATAACTTTCGTAGCGAACATTTAACCTTCAACATCGCTCCGTTCCAAAGTGGCTATCAAGCACTACTTGGACGCGAAGCTTTCGCTCGCTTTAATGCAATACCGCAACACGCTTCCCTCACACTCAAGATGCCCGGCCCACGTGGCATCATTACAGTAAACGGAAGTATTAAGCGATCTTTGCATGTCGAAGAGAGTGCGGCTGCCTTGGCAGTCGCACACTAAAAACGGCCTCACCAACTAAAGCATTTAACAGGTCGTCAAGACCCCGGACACGGTTAGACGAGTCCTGTGCAGCTATATGTAATTTATACCGGACCAGTGGTCACACCCCTATTACAAATACAAGGGGCTCAACGCGCGCAGACAAGTGGCAATTTTTACTGATCTTGAATTATACATGGTTTCTTTAAAAACTATCCTTTTGCACGACAACTTTTTCACCTAAGTTCCTCTCTTTTACAGATGATTATCGTGCTACACCCGTCCAGGATACGACACAATGGAGACACAGGCACAGACGTGCAGCAGGGACCCGCTCCAAGGATTCTTTTTAGATTAAGACCCTACATAAACCTTTTTTACTGTCTCTTGTTGATACATATCCACCGAATTCTCAGCACGGTTGAGAAGGATGCTGACGTCTTGGCATGTGGCCACGTCAGAATAATGCACGTACCTGGACACAAGGGGATCCTTACAAAGGGCACTATTTAGGCCCAGTTTATACCATAAAGACCGAATAACTTATGGAGTGTTCGCCGTCGCGAGTTTGGCCTTATATGCATCAGCTCCGAATCATTGTCTTTGGTCAAATGTTGGGTTTGCCCGGCTCCTGTGTTTTGGTGCCTTACGTTCCGCTTTATCGGCTACGGTAGCACCAGGAGAACTACTACGATTGTGCCCTGGTTCATCCGGACGAGCACCTCAGTAGAGAAAGCCGAAAACAGACTGTCATGATACAGCGTGAGACTGGTCAACCACTCGACGACCTATCGGAATGTTAGAATTCCTCCGCTTTAATGAAGGGCCATTTTCCGGCCAGGCATGTACGCACCCGCGATCGGGAGAGTGCGGAGCCACCAGGGGCTATCTAGTAGCCCCACTGTCAAACTCCTATGGCTAAGTGAAAGTGTTAAAGCATTATAGTCCGGTTGCCTCGCTCGCTACGCTATCACCTCCTTAATAGGACCAAGACGTTGGGTTATGTGTGAACATGTGTTTTTTGCGAGCACCTCTGCATTATATGCGTGGGGGTTGAAGCCGACGGCTGCAATTTTTCAGGTTATACACATGTATACATAAACGGCCGCACAGGAGGCATCATACTACTTTCAGGCAAAAGTATAAACATAGCCTTATAAAAACTTCATAAAGGCATTGTGTTTACAATGAGAACACATATCACTCAAACATAATATTCTTCGAGCACTGGGCCTCTATCAAATGAGCACCCTCGAGAACCTCCTCGAAATAATGCTCGGCAGCCACTCGGCCTATGGCCGAACCCTGTGCCGCAACAGCAGTAGCGTCCATCTACGCCCAGTATGCTTTAACACGGGTAAGGGCCATCCGCGAGCCTTCTATGCATGCTGACCTCTTCATCGCATTAATGCGTGGCACCGCACCAAGGAACTGCTGCACTAAGCTGAAATAGATGTTCGGCTTTGGCTTTTCCGGCCATAGCTGATCCACAACAGACCTCATGGCGAGTCCGGACAACCTATTCAGTTCAGCCCATTCGGCTAGCTGGTCAGTCAATGAAAGCGGACGCTCTGGAATGTGGAATTGCGACCAAAACAGCTTGTCCACTTCACGATCTGTCTGACCTTGGAAGTACTTGGCCGCATCAGCAGCGCTCACCGCCAACTCCATATACGCGTCTGCCAAACTCCACAGCCGATCCAGAGGGGCATACCGTGGATCTCCAAACTTCCTCCATAACATGAAGGGTTTCCCAGCCGCAATATCCTTGGCTTCCCGCAGCTCCTCCTTCTTCACTCTCATAGCAGAACGGGTGTCTTTGTCCTCTGCCGTGGCCCTCTCAAGGTCCGTTGCATTCGCTCGGTTTTCTTTTTCAAGGACCCGGCAAGGGTCGGCAGTGTCTTTTAATTCTACGGCCATCTTGGCCATCTTCTCTTGGCTCTCGCAATGTGCGGCCTTCTTGGCTTTCAACTCTTCAGCCGCCTTCAAAGCAGCGGCATTACTAATCCTCGCTTGTTCCTTGGCTCGGGCAAGTTCTGCCCGCAAGGTTTCCATGGTGGCAGCTCCATCTGCAGTCACAACATATTAAAGATACTGGCATCATGCTGCTCTTACTATGTGGCGTTCACCAGATAATAACACTTACCCTGTGCCTTGATACGTCTCCATCGTATCTACTTTTCCAAACACTTTTGCCCTTGTTTTGGACTCTAACTTGTATGATTTGAATGGAACTAACCCGGACTAACGCTGTTTTCAGCAGAATTGCCATGGTGTTGTTTTATGTGCAGAAAACAAAAGTTCTCGGAATGACCTGAAACTCCATGGAATATCTTAGAATAAATAATAAAAAATCCTCGCCAAAGATGAAGACCAGGGGGCCCACACCCTATCCACGAGGGTGGGGGGCGCGCCCCTCCCCCCTGGGCGTGCCCCCCTACCTTGTGGGCCCCCTGGTGGCCCTCCGACGCCAACTCCAACTCCATATATTGGCTTTCAAGGAGAAAAAAAATCAGAGAGAAAGTTTCATCGCGTTTTACGATACAGAGCCGCCGCCAAGCCCTAATCTCTCTCAGGAGGGCTGATCTGGAGTCCGTTCGGGGCTCCGGAGAGGGGGATTCGTCACCGTCGTCATCATCAACCATCCTCCATCACCAATTTCATGATGCTCACCGCCGTGCGTGAGTAATTGCATCGTAGGCTTGCTGGACAGTGATGGGTTGGATGAGATTTATCATGTAATCGAGTTAGTTTTGTTAGGGTTTGATCCCTAGTATCCACTATGTTCTGAGATTGATGTTGCTATGACTTTGCTATGCTTAATGCTTGTCACTAGGGCCCGAGTGCCATGATTTCAGATCTGAATCTATTATGTTTTCATGAATATATCTGAGTTCTAGATCCTATCTTGCAAGTCTATAGTCACCTAGTATGTGTTATGATCCGGCAACCCCAAAGTGACAATAATCAGGACCACTCCCGGTGATGACCATAGTTTGAGGAGTTCATGTATTCACTATGTGTTAATGCTTTGTTCCGGTTCTCTATTAAAAGGAGGCCTTAATATCCCTTAGTTTCCAATAGGACCCCGCTGCCACGGGAGGGTAGGACAAAAGATGTCATGCAAGTTCTTTTCCATAAGCACGTATGACTATTTACGGAATACATGCCTACATTATATTGATGAACTGGAGCTAGTTCTGTGTCACCCTATGTTATGAATGTTACATGATGAACCACATCCGGCATAATTATACATCATTGATCCGGTGCCTACGAGTTTTCCATATACTGGTTTACGCTTATTTACTTTTCCGTAGCTACTGTTACAATCACTACAAAAATACCAAAAACATTACTTTTGCTATCTTTACTTTGTTACCGTTATCACCACTATCATATTACTTTGCTACAAAACACTTTGCTGCAGATACTAAGTTTCCAGGTGTGGTTGAATTGACAACTCAGCTGCTAATACTTGAGAATATTCTTTGGCTCCCCTTGTGTCGAATCAACAAATTTGGGTTGAATACTCTACCCTCAAAAACTGTTGCGATCCCCTATACTTGTGGGTTATCAAGACCTTTTTCTGGCGCCGTTGCCGGGGAGCATAGCTCTATTCTTTGAGTCACTTGGGATTTATATCTGTTGGACACTATGAAGAACTTGAAAGACGCTAAGACAAAAATTTATCCCTCAACTACGAGGGGAGGTAAGGAACTGCCATCTAGCTCTGCACTTGATTCACCTTCTGTTATGAGTAAGCTAGCGACACCTAAACCTACTACTGCTATGAATTCTAATATGTCGCATGTTATTGATGATGCCACTTCTGCTATGCATGATACTTATGATGAAACTACTTCTATGCTTGATACTACTGTGCCACTTGGTGAATTTCTAGATGAGAAAATTTCCAAGTCTAGAGAAAGAGAAATTAGTGAACCTGAACACGATGATGTTAGTGATGATGAACCTATGCCTGTTATTCCTGAGGGTTATCTTTTTCATAATGAATCTTATGAAGCTATTCTTGCTTGTGCGGATAAACCTGAATGTAAGAGGTTACTAATTAAGTGGAGTAAGGAATCTTTTAGAGGTAGGATGAGACCTGACCCTGCTTTTGCTACTTCACCTATCTGTGTTCCTGATCAGGATTATTATGGTATTACTGTTGATCCAGATATAATTACTTTGGTTGAATCTAATCCTTTTTATGGCTATGAATCTAAAACTGTTGTGGCACATCTTCATAAGTTAGATGAAATAGCTGCCCTGTTTACTAATAATCTGAGATCGCGCCACTTTTATATACTCAAAATATTTCCGTTCTCATTAAAGGGTGATGCTAAGAAATGGTTTAATTCTCTTGATCCTGCCTGTGTGCAAAGTCCCCAGGATATGATTTATTACTTCTCTGCTAAATATTTCCCTGCTCATAAGAAACAAGCTGCTTTGAGGGAAATATACAATTTTGTGCAAATTGAAGAAGAGAGTCCCCCACAAGCTTGGGGGAGGCTTCTCAAGTTACTTAATGCTTTGCCTGATCATCCTCTTAAGAAACCTAAAATATTTGATATCTTTTATAATGGACTAACTGATGCTTCCAGAGATTACCTGGATAGTTGTGTTGGTTCTCTTTTCAAGGAAAGAACACCGGATGATGCTGAAATTTTATTGAATAATATGTTGGCAAACGAAAATAATTGGGCACCTCCTGAGCCACCTCCCGAGCCAACTCCTGAGCCATCTCCTGAGCCAATTACTGAGCCTATTCCTAAACCAACTCTGAAGAAGAGAGGTGTTCTATTTCTCAGTCCCGAAGATATGCAAGAGGCAAAGAAATCTATGAAAAGAAAAAGGTATTAAAGCTGAAGATGTTAAGAATTTACCTCCTATTGAAGAAATACATGGTCTTAATTTACCACCTGTTGAAGAAGTATATGATCTCAATTACTTATTTACTGAAGAACCTCCCGATATCCCGACACAGGTAGTAAAGGTAAATTCTCTCTATAGATATGATAAAGTTGAAGTCCCTCCTACTAAAATTGCTAGCTAGTGCTTGGATGAGTTTGATGACCTTATGTTTAAGCAAGATGACTTTAATGCTTATTTTGGTAGACAATTAAAGCAGAATACCTTTATGATTAAATGCTTGAGTGATTATATGGATAATATTAGAGGTGAACTTAAACTTGTTAGCAAACATGCTTCTATGGTTACCACTCAAGTAGAACAAGTACTTAAAGCTCAGAAAGAAATGCTTGATGAAATGAATAGTAAGAAAAATGATTATGCTGTTAGAGTGGCTACTAGAACTGGTAGAATGACTCAGGAACCTTTGTATCCTGAAGGCCACCCTAAGATAATCGAGAAAGATTCTCAAAGAAATAATATTGATGCAGCTAGTTCTTCTAAAAGGAAGAAAAAGAAAAATGATAGAACTGTGCAAACTTCTAGTGAACCTATTGCTGAACCACCTGATAATCCAAATGATATCTCTATGTCTGATGTTGAAACACAATCTGGTAATGAACATGAACCTAGTGAAAATGTTAATGATGATGTTCATGATGATGCTCAACCTAGTAATGATAATGATGTAGAAGTTGAACCTGCTATTGATCTTGATAACCCACAATCAAAGAATCAACATTATGATAAAAGAGACTTCGTTGCTAGGAAACATGGTAAAGAAAGAGAACCATGGGTTCAGAAACCCATGCCTTTTCCTCTGAAACCATCCTTAATACTGTTGTGGTTGTTGTGGTTGCAAACGTTACTATTTTAACGGACTTTGTTATTCTTGATATTCCCGAGGATGATAGTATGTCTATTATTCTTGGAAGACCTTTCCTTAATACTACAGGGGCTGTTATTGATTGCAACAAAGGCAATGTCACTTTTCATGTTAATGGTAATGAGCATACGGTGCACTTTCCGAGGAAACAACCTCAAGTTTATAGTATCAACTCTATTGGAAAAGTTCCATCGATTATATTTGGAGGTTTTGAATTTCCTCTTCCTACTGTCAAAAAGAAATATGATATACTTATTGTTGGGGATGTCCATATCCCCGTTGAGGTAACATAGTGTTATTCGAAATTTCTCCGGTTCCATGATTATCGGAATGAGTTTGTTAACAAGACTTCATCAACCTTGTTAGTGGATTATTTTTGATGAGCATGAGATAGATGAAACTAGAAGCACAACCTTCTGTACCCTCTTTATATTTTCTGTTCTTTAGTAGAAATAAAGTAAAATAGTATTTTTCTGTCTGTTTCCTGACTTATCCGTGCAATATAAAAATATCCCGAAAATAAAAGTCCTTAGAATGCCATGCCAATTTAATATGATTTTTTCGGGAATATTTAAGGATTTTTAGTGCAAAAATTACCGCAGGGGGAGCTGCCACCTGGTCACGAGGGTGGAGGGCGCGCCCTACCCCCCTGGGCGCGCCCCCTGCCTCGTGGGCCCACAGTGGCCCTCCTCCACTTATTCCTGCACCCATCTTCTTCCTCTGTCTCGCACAAACCCGAAAAACCAACTCAAGCTCGTGTTCCAGCAACTTTTGCTGCGATTTTCGATCTCCTTGCTCAAAGCACCTCTCGCAAAACTGCTTGGGGAGATTGTTCCTTGGTATGTGACTCCTCCATTGGTCCAATTAGTTTTTGTTCTAGTGCTTTATTCATTGCAAATTTGTGCTGCATAGGTGACCATGTTCTTGAGCTTGCATGTCAAATATATATGGTTCCAAGTAGTTCTAATGCTTGATATATGCTCTAGGCACTTGTATGAGTAGTTGCTATTAATCTTATTGAAGTTGGTTCACTTTTGTTTGAAGTTACTAAAAATTTCAGAATTATTTTCAGAGAAAACAATATGCTTAGGAGGATGTTCCAAGGTGGTTCTTCAAGGAAGCAAGGTCCCAGACTTGCAATGCGTGATGGTGACGAGGAACCACCAAGAGACGCTCTCGTGAGGCCCTGTGAATGGCCTTCGGAAAATTTTATGAATCAAGTGGGAATTAAAGAAGAATTTTACGCATATGTGCGTAATGCCGGTCTTGAGGACTTTGAAGCTGATAAATGCCCCCAGTATCGTTATCTCACAAGTTCATTTGTGGGGAGGTTTGATTATTCATCTTCGCGTAATTCTCCTTCAGTCATGTTTGACCTTTATGACAAGTCTTATACCATGGACTTAGAGGATTTCACTCGTGCATGCAAACTTCCATCTTGGGGTAGTATCAGGGATCCCCCTAAATCTGAATTTAGAGATTTTCTTGCTAGAATAACTGTGGGGGAATCTAGAGATATAGCACAGGCCACTATAGGGAGCATTCACTTTCCTGCTATACATTATTTTACTCTCTTCATTGGTAGATGTATAACTGCTAAGGATGAAGCATGTCACATGTGTGCCCTAATCTCTGCATTCTCAGAAGTGCTGTGTTAGGGGACCAAGCTTATCATATGGGAGCCATTGTAGCTCGTAGGTTGCATCTTAATAGACGTAACGGAGATTTCTTTGGAGGAATTTATGCAACTCGCTTAGCTAATTTTCTTGATGTAGACATTCGTGAGGGTGATGTGGAGTTGCCCACTTCTTATTTAGATCTTGATCCTATGTTTTCCCACCAGTTCATTGAGAGGACTGGACCACCTTACCAGTATCGACTAATCTTTGACAGACGGCGTGTGGTCCGTGTTGCTCTTCCTGCTCCTACCTTCTTTGATTTTCAGGCGAGAGGAAGATATATTATTACCAGAGAGGAGGCAGATGAGTACGAGAGGGGAGTGGAAGCAGCCCGACACTGTGCTGCTGCTCAGCAGGCAGTAGCCGCTGCATCGTAGTACGACCCCAGCTTCACCTACGGATATCAGCCAGGTTATCCCTGGCAATAGACCAACTTAGGCCAAAAGCCTAAGCTTGGGGGAGTACGTATTTCCCACCGACATTACATTCATGTTCACACACACTCATTGCTAGATGTCGGTGCTCATACTCTTTCATTGTAATATCCATGTTAGTTTAAATTTATTTTTCTAGCTTTCTTCTTGTGTGTTTGATAAACCTTAAGAAAAACAAAAAAAATAGTGTTAGTCTACTTTCCATGCTTGTAGTAGAATTAAAAAGAAAACCCAAAAATATTTCCTGTCCTTCTTTTGCTTGCTGGGAGCATTCCCGTGTAAATAGTTTTTATTTTTTATTTTCCTTTCTTTGGGGGTCGAGAAGACTATATTGAAAATGCTTAGTAGCTCTTATATGCATGATTTTTTATTTAACTTAGAGCCCATATTACTTGTCTTCTCTCTTGAGTTGAATGCTTGCAGATTCCAGCTTAGTCCAATGCATGTGCACTCTTATTATTATACACACCGTTCGTCGTGCAAGTGAAAGGCAATAATGATGATATATGATGGACTCATTGGGATGAGAAAAGCTGGTATGAACTCGACCTCTCTTGTTTTTGTAAATATGATGATTCATC
The DNA here is from genome assembly GCF_002162155.2 of Triticum dicoccoides. Taxonomy (NCBI): domain Eukaryota; kingdom Viridiplantae; phylum Streptophyta; class Magnoliopsida; order Poales; family Poaceae; genus Triticum; species Triticum dicoccoides. Next base: position 182,519,767 of record NC_041386.1, on the reverse strand, counting down.
GTTCCTGATTCAGCTAGTATGAAGTAAACATATTTGCAATGACATTTAGAGATTGTAGTTGCTTGTGCCATGCTTGATTAGCTATGAGTTATAATGGTTAACCTTGCGTGCCAACATGCTATTGAGATGATTATGATGTGGTATGATAGGTTGGTATCCTCCTTTAAATGAATTGAGTGACTTGACTTGGCACATGTTCACGCATGTAGTTGAATCAAATCAACATAGCCTTCATGATATTTATGTTCATGGTGGATTATATCCTACTCATGCTTATATTCGGTGTGAATTAATTTTAATGCATGTTTACAACTATTGTCGCTCTCTCAGTTGGTCGCTTCCCAGTCTTTTGCTAGCCTTCACCTGTACTAAGCGGGAATACTGCTTGTGCATCCAAACTCGTTAAACCCCAAAGTTGTTCCATATGAGTCCACTATACCTTCCTATATGCGGTATCTACCTGCCGTTCCAAGTAAATTTGTATGTGCCAAACTCCAAACCTTCCAATGAAATTCTGTTTTGTATGCTCGAGCAGCTCATGTGCAACTATGGCTACCTATATCTTCCATGCTAGGTGGGTTATTCTCAAGAGGAGTGGACTCCGCTCCTCATTCACGAGAAAGGGCCGGTAACCGGGATGCCCAGTCCCATGATCCAAAAAGATCAAAGCAAATCAAAATAATTAAACAAAACTCCCCCTGGGACCCATTGAATGTTGGAGGCACTCGTTGTTTCGAGCAAGCCATGGATTGATGCTTGTGGAGGAGGGGGAGTATAAACCTTTACCATTCTGTTTGGGAACTGCCTATAATGCATGCAGTATGGAAGATACATCCATCTCATAGTTGTTACGTTGACAGTGAAAGTATGCCGCTCAAAATATTATTTATCTCTATTTCAAAAATCGAGCTCCGGCACCTCTACAAATCCCTGCTTCCCTCTGCGAAGGGCCTATCTATTTACTTTTATGTTGAGTCATCACCCTTCTTATTAAAAAGCACCCGCTGGAGAGCACACCGTTGTTTGCATTCATTATGATTGGTTTATATTGGGTATGACTTGACTGGATCTCTTTTACCATGAATTACAATGTTTAGTCAGTCCTTGATCTTTAAAGGTGCTCTGCATTTATGTTTTGCGGTCTCAGAAAGGGCTAGTGAGATACCATTTTGTTATATCATGTTATGATTATTTTGAGAAAGTGTTGTCATCCGAGTTTTATTATTACTAGCAAAAATACCCGTGCGTTGCAACGGGAGAAAATAACTTTCTTAACATAAACTAATATAATAATTGTTCTTTAATTTTTAATTGACGTCAATTATTCCCAACATAAAAAAGATTTGTGTTTTCAACCATACTGTCTTTGCAAAAACAATTAATGCGTTCCTGGATTTCCTAGTTCTGGAAGGAAAGGGGTTGAAGGAGTAGTGGAGTAATGTCAACTATTGATGTTCTGTTCATGGTGTGAGAGAGCTTTGGAAACTGTAATAACTTGAGGCTCACTAATCTAAACTCTTACGAACCATTCTAACAAAGTGACATGAAATATTACATAGGAGCGACATTTCAATGACTACGTCGAGGTGATGATAGAATTTGCAACCTCTAGTTCACGTCTGTGGATGGCATGGATCCGGTGCACGGGAACAAGAATAACGGTCGGACCTGGGACATATCTAGGAGGTTGACGACATTTGGATGAGTATATTGGTGTGTGTAATTAAAAATTCATAAATTGAATGCGACGTAGGCTTGAGACGATTGACATAGAATGAAAGGTAAAATTAATCATTCATGAAGCACGAGTCAAGATCTTATTTATCTGAATGGATTTTTATTGTTGTTGTGGTCGTATGTGTTCGGCTAAAAGAGGTCTAATTGTTGAAGGCGTGAAAAAAGCACGGTCGAATATTGGATATGGGCGTGCACGTCCATCATCCTGCATGTGTATACTTGCAGCCCAAAGGTCCATCCTTCTTCCTTTTAGTTTTCCTCATCCCTTCCTTTTTAATAGGAATTAGACATCCCACAATTCCGTTTCGGGAATTTATTCTTCCTTTTTAATTCGCCCAAAGACAGACACAATTCCGTCGTGCTAGTGCGGTACACTGCTCCATTTATCCTTTTTTGTTAGAGCATTCCAGCATCCAACTCTCCGCACCTCCAAATGATTCATCGGTTGTGAGTCCGGCCGACAGGCTCACCCTCGATCTCCTTTAATACCCAATACTCCTCACATGTAATTTACTTTCTTAATCTTAAAGAGACAAGGATCAATTCTTTCCTTTAATAAACCACCATTAATTTATTTCCTTCAATATACAGCCCCCAATTCCTTCCTTTTATACCACAATCCGGAAATCCATCCTGACTTTATTTTGTTCATATTCGGCCCTCAATTCCTTCCTTTAATAGACAAAGGTCAATTCTTTCCCTTAATAGACCACAATCAATTATTTCCTTTGATAGACAACCCTCAATTCATCTCACGGTCTCTTTTCTTATGCGTCTTGCTGATTACATGACACTTGCTAACATATATAAACTGGTAGGATTCTGTTTAAAGGAACAACGTAGGATTATTTAACATTGAATTTGGACGTTCGTTTGGTTGTTGGAGCCTTTTGCCGGGACAGGAGGTCATGAGTTGCCGCGGCCTTTTTTTCTCATGTTGTTCGTGGCCCAAAAAAGGCCTAGAAGTGTAGCGATTGGATGTTGATTAGGCCTAGCCGTGCATCTATGTGGTCCAATATGACAATTTCCATTCTAATGTTTGGCTCGGATCTACTCGTGATATGGTTTGTGATATGGTTCATTTTAAGTTAAACCCTTCTTTTTACCAAAGTCGGCCAATAGTTCACATGGCTAGCTTAGCCGACTCACATCTAGGAGACCAAGGTTCGAGTTCAGCGCCCGGCAATAACTTTTTTCATCTCTGTTTTACAGAACGTATTTTTTCTTCTTACGGGAAGGCATTGGTGGGATGGGCTGGTTACATGCCGGCTGATGGCCCATGATGTACACGCCGCCTCATGGCATTGGTGGGATGGGCTGGTTACACGCCGGCTGATGGCCCATGATGTACACGCCGCCTCATGGCCATAAATAAAAGTGAATGATCGTGAGCCTGTGTAGAAAAATAGTACCACCTCGGGCAAATCATATGAAACAAACTAAAAGCGTAAAATCATGGGAAAAAGCGTATTATGACGGTGAACCCACGGAGTCAATCTGTGCTTTATTATTAGGGAAAGATGGCTCGCTAGCTGATTATGCTATTGATATGAGTAATTGTGAGACCTACGTGTTATTGTGCGTATGTTAGTTCATAATAATTGCTGAAACTTGAATGCTGGCTTTTCATGTTTACAACAACAAGAGCAAACAGAGTTTGTAAAAGTTTTTCTTTTTCTCTTTCAGTTTGTCAACTGAATTGCTTGAGGACAAGCAAGGGTTTAAGCTTGGGGGAGTTGATACGTCTCCATCGTATCTACTTTTCCAAACACTTTTGCCCTTGTTTTGGACTCTAACTTGTATGATTTGAATGGAACTAACCCGGACTGACGCTGTTTTCAGCAGAATTGCCATGGTGTTGTTTTATGTGCAGAAAACAAAAGTTCTCGGAATGACCTGAAACTCCATGGAATATCTTAGAATAAATAATAAAAAATCCTTGCCAAAGATGAAGACCAGGGGGCCACACCCTGTCCACGAGGGTGGGGGGCGCGCCCCTCCCCCCTGGGCGCACCCCCTACCTCGTGGGCCCCCTGGTGGCCCTCCGACGCCAACTCCAACTCCATATATTGGCTTTTGAGGAGAAAAAAATCAGAGAGAAAGTTTCATCGCGTTTTACGATACGGAGCCGCCGACAAGCCCTAATCTCTCTCGGGAGGGCTGATCTTGAGTCCGTTTGGGGCTCCAGAGAGGGGGATTCGTCGCCGTCATCATCATCAACCATCCTCCATCACCAGTTTCATGATGCTCACCGCCGTGCGTGAGTAATTGCATCGTAGGCTTGCTGGACGGTGATGGGTTGGATGGGATTTATCATGTAATCGAGTTAGTTTTGTTAGGGTTTGATCCCTAGTATCCACTATGTTCTGAGATTGATGTTGCTATGACTTTGCTATGCTTAATGCTTGTCACTAGGGCCCGAGTGCCATGATTTCAGATCTGAACCTATTATGTTTGCATGAATATATGTGAGTTCTAGATCCTATCTTGCAAGTCTATAGTCACCTACTATGTGTTATGATCCGGCAACCCCGAAGTGACAATAATCGGGACTACTCCCGGTGATGACCATAGTTTGAGGAGTTCATGTATTCACTATGTGTCAATGCTTTGTTCCGGTTCTCTATTAAAAGGAGGCCTTAATATCCCTTTGTTTCCAATAGGACCCCGCTGCCACGGGAGGGTAGGAAAAAAGATGTCATGCAAGTTCTTTTCCATAAGCTAGTTCTGTGTCACCCTATGTTATGACTGTTACATGATGAACCATATCCGGCATAATTATCCATCATTGATCCGGTGCCTATGAGTTTTCCATATACTGGTTTACGCTTATTTACTTTTCCGTAGCTACTGTTACAATCACTACAAAAATACCAAAAACATTACTTTTGCTGTCTTTACTTTGTTACCGTTATCACCACTATCATATTACTTTGCTACTAAACACTTTGCTGCAGATACTAAGTTTCCAGGTGTGGTTGAATTGACAACTCAGCTGCTAATACTTGAGAATATTCTTTGGCTCCCCTTGTGTCGAATCAACAAATTTGGGTTGAATACTCTACCCTCGAAAACTGTTGCGATCCCCTATACTTATGGGTTATCATGCCTCGTCAAGCCTCTTGTTCACAAGCTCGATGTCGGCGTCTGCCACATCCAGTTGCCGTTTTAATTTGGCAAACTCACTAGTCCGGCTAGCCACCGGAGCTTCCACCACCTGCACATAGGGGCAGTCTAGTTATTGCCTGGGAATATGATCCTCTGTTCGCCGCCGTTCTCGACGACAACCAGAGTCTCAGGGGCTACTATCTACACAGGGCACACCTAACATGTGCAGTACTATCACATATTATCTCACGTACCTCAAAGCCTGTCTGTAGACTCACAAAGGCTTCATGTAATCCGCTTTTGACTGATGAAATTCTCTCCATCACCGTACCCATCAGCGTACGGTGTTCTTCTGAGATGGCCGCTCGCCCCACCAACTCCCTCAGAACGTCCGACCGCACACCAGACGGTGTCGGACTCTTTTGTCTGCTCTCTTCGGGAGCCGGACACTGGGGACTTCGAGGGTCTATGGGATTATCTTCCGGCCTCACCGGATCCGGAGAGGCCCTCCGTGACGACACTTCGGGGTCGCCCGCTTCTTGAGCGGAGGAGTCCAGGGGAGGCGTTTCGCTCTCCATCATCTCTGGAAGAAGATCCCCCGAAGACGAGCTCAGCTGAGAGGGGCTAAGGCCCGAACTGCAAGATATATGCGGTGGTTATTTTCTCAGAAAAAATATAGCATACCTTTACTATTAAAGTATTTTGGATCACTTACGACTCCTTGGAGGGTTGATCCCCCTGCGGACTTTGTGCGGCAAAAGCACCCCCCGAGGCAGGACCCTCTGTGGGAGAATTCTTCTACCATTTGGAGGCTTCGGCTTTCGGATCCTCGGAAGCAGTCGTTTTCCTCCTCCGGTTGTCCTCCTTCGTGGAGACGCTCATTCCCTCGGTTGGAATGAGCAGCGATGGGGGCCCTCGTCTGCCCATATTATCCCCCCTGGTATCTTCCTTCGAGGGCTCCGAGCAAGGTGCGACCTCGAGCATCTTTTCCAATACCGGATTTTCCAAACCCTCAGGGAGGGGGGCCAAACACCGAATCATCTTCGCCTTTGTTAGCCAGTCCTGGTCAAAAAGAGAACTCTCATAAATAACTTCGTGACGTATAAAAGACAGTGTGTTCGGCCAGAGGATTTCTTACTTGTTCGGCGGCGCGGTTACTGCTCAGGCCCATGTCCTCGGTAATATCCGGACACTCTACTTGAGGTCCGAAGAATTACTTGTACATCTCCTCGTGCGTCAGGCCGAGGAAACTTTGAATAGCACGCAGTCCCTCTGGGTTGAACTCCCACAAGCGAAGGGGCCAGCATTTGCAAGGCTGGACTCGACGAACCAGCATAACTTGTATTATCACAACCAAATTAAAATCTCCCTCGAAGAGATCTCGGATGCGGCTTTGTAGTATAGGCACGTCCTTGGCTGGACCCCAGCTCAAACCTCTGCTAATCCATGACATCAGTTGTGGTGGGGGGCCCGAGCGGAAAACAGGGGCAGCCGCCCACTTGGCACTTCTAGGAGCCGTGACGTAAAACCACTCCCGTTGCCACAATTCGGACACCTCTGAAAAGGAACCTTTCGGCCATGGGGCTCCTGCCATCTTGCTTATTGACGCACCTCTGCACGTTGCATGTTGCCCCTCGATCATCTTCGGCTTTACTTCAAAGGTCTTGAGCCACAGGCCGAAGTGAGGGGTAACATGGAGGAAGGCCTCACACACGACAATAAATGTCAAGATGTGGAGAAAGGAGTCCGGAGCTAGATCGTGGAAATCTAGCCCGTAATAGAACATCAAACCCCTCACGAAGGGATCCAGAGTGAGGCCTAGACCTCGGAGGAAGTGGGAGACGAACACGACGTTCTCGTTGGGTTCGGGAGTAGGGACGATCTGCCCTCGAGCAGGCAGTCGATGTGAAACCTCGGCGGTCAGGTATCTAGCCTCCCTCAACTTCTTAATGTCCTCTTCCGTAACGGAGGAGGGCATCCATCGGCCTTGAAGGCTCGATCCGGACATCATTGAAGATTCGGAGCACCTAACCTGGGCTTTGGGTGTTAGAACTCGAGGCGGGGGAAGGGTTCGATTGAGCACGAGAGGGAAAAAGCAAAAACCTTGTCCCTTTATAAAGAGGGTGAATATCAAGCGTCCTCTCCGTAGCCGTTTAGGACTTGCCTATAATCTAGGAGTCCTAGACACGGTTGGGTTACCCACGACCGTGTTAATGAGAATCCCGTAATTGAGGGAACACGATCTCCGCTTCAGCAAGACGTGTCAAGAAACCGCCTCGCGTTATGTGTGGAGCTGGTTAAAAGAAACGGTTCGAATAATCACCGGGCCATGACGTACCGTCATGCTGCCAAAACAAGCCAGCAAATTAGATCTGCGAAAATATTATTCTATCTATGGTGGAATGTGGAACTTATTTTGCAGGGTCGGACACTGTCCTCGTATTCAAATTCTTCTGTGATGTATTCGGATAAGGAACCCGCCTTGCAATGCTGAAGACAATACTGCGCTCCAGACTCATCGTCATTGAAGCCTGGTTCAGGGGCTACTGTGGGAGTCCTGGATTAGGGGGTCTCCAGATAGCCGGACTATCTGCATTGGCCGGACTGTTAGACTATGAAGATACAAGATTGAAGACTTCGTCTCGTGTCCGGATGGGACTCTACTTGGCGTGGAAGGCAAGCTAGGCAATACGGATATGGATATCTCCTCCTTTGTAACCGACCTTGTGTAACCCTAACCCTCTCCGGTGTCTATATAAACCAAAGGGTTTTAGTCCATAGGACAACAATCACAACATACAATCATACCATAGGCTAGCTTCTAGGGTTTAGCCTCTCTGATCTCGTGGTAGATCTACTCTTGTACTACCCATATCATCAATATCAATCAAGCAAGACGTAGGGTTTTACCTCCATCAAGAGGGCCCGAACCTGGGTAAAACATCGTGTCCCCTGCCTCCTGTTACCATCCGGCCTAGACGCACAGTTCGGGACCCCCTACCCAAGATCCGCCGGTTTTGACACCGACAACGAGGGACACGATGTTTACCCAGGTCCAGGCCCTCTCTATGGAGGTAATACTCTACGTCCTGCTTGATTGATATTGATGAATATGGGTGTTACAAGAGTTGATCTACCACGAGATCGTAATGGCTAAACCCTAGAAGTCTAGCCTGTATGACTATGGTAATGAGTATATCCTTTTCAGACTAACCCCTCTGGTTTATATAGACACCGAGGGGATCTAGGGTTTACATAGAGTCGGTTACATAAGAAGGAATTTTCATAGTCGGTCACCAAGCTTGCCTTCCACGCCAAGGAGAGTCCAATCCGGACACAGGTACTGTCTTCGGCCTTCATGTCTTCACAGTCCATCAGTCCGGCCCAATAGATAACAGGCCGGATGCCTGAGGACCCCTTAGTCCATGACTCCCTTAGTAGCCCCCGAACCAGTATTCAATAGCAAGGTGTTCAGCACACGAATTGTCTTCGGCATTGCAAGGCGGGTTCCTCCTTTAACGATCTCCAAGTGATGTATTCGGCATTGGTTCCATGTCGCTCCCCTCGGCTTCTGTGCGTTAAATAACTTCGCCTCCCACGTGTCAAGCAAAGGCGGAAGGTCAGGGTATTTTTGCAGATAACACCCCATCCATGCGTGGAAGAGCGCCTACTAAAGAGATTGGATCCTAGATCCATTTGGCACCACACAGAGGAAATCCCCGGAAACTGCTTAGGAGAAACCATTCCAGCATGGCTAGCGCCCCCAGCTCCTCCACCCGTTCCGGCCCAGAGAAAGGCCAGTGGGAGAGGTGTTCAGTGTCCCACAGTCAATTAACAAAGCTGCAGACGCAGGGATTTCTTCCCCTCGCAGATCTAGTTCCTATTCAAGCGGGGCTAGATTCCTTCAACGATGAGATTCAGGCAGAGGACTTCCCCAATCCATCCGGGGGAGAGCGAGTATGCTTCGTCCCCTACCTGCTAAGGGGCGTTGGATTTCCCATTCATCTGTTCCTCAGAGGGCTCCTGGAATACTATGGCCTCCAGTTGCACAACTTCACCCCTGCCTCCATTCTGCACATTGCGGGTTACGTCGCTTTATGTGAACTATTCCTGGGTATCGAGGCTCACTTCGAGCTGTGGAGGAAGTTGTTCTGTCTTGTCCTGCGTAATCATGAGGGGTCAATATTTGAAGTGGGCGGAGCCGAAGTATGGCATATCACTGATACCGGATATCTGTCCGGCACACCAAGGAAGGCATCCGAACAATGGCCTTCTGAATGGTTCTATATTGAGGACGTCACGCTTCCCGACCCAGTTCGAAAGGGTCTTCCTAGATTTGCGAGCATTCCGCCAAAGAAACGCCACAGTTGGCATCCTCGGAGTCTTGAAGAGGATGACAACGCAGAAGTTTGCCAGCTTATGAGCAAGATAAAGACGCTCGCTCAGTCCGGACTCACAATGATCGAGGTAATGGCGATCTCCATAGTGCGTGGGATTCAGCCGCTACAATATAGAGGGCTGCCCATGTGGCACTATTATTGAGAGAATCACACCTCCCTCTATGGCCGAAAGGGTCCGGATACTCCCGCCGCTCTGGCAAAAATATTGGCCGAGCTGTTTAAAGGGTAGGAAGAGGAGTTTCTTCGCATTAAACGCAGAGATGGATATTCTATGTATAATCCTCCCAGTTGGGTAAGCTTCGACCCCTCTATTCCATTCATTCCCCTTCCAGATTACTTTTGATAAATTTCAAGTCTGTTTATGACAGCACTGGCGGAAGGTCACCGAAGGACTTCATAGTCCTGCCCCAGAGCCGGAGATCCACAACCGGGAGGTAGATCCTGGGTTTGAAGAGGATTCGGATATATTCGTGGTGCTTGCGGGGGGAGTGTTTTACCAGACAAGCTATGATGGCATAGAAGTGGCCATCACCGCCGACTACCCTGGCCTTCTTCCTGCTTCACATGTAAATAATTAAGAAACACCTTCTCTAGAAGAATGCTCTTATTCTGCCTCACCTACCGCACTGTATCGTGCTTCACAGAGGAGACGTTCGGCGATTTCAAAGAGATTGGCTCCCGCGCCAGGCAGGCCTTCCAAGAGGAAAGCAAACAAAGACACGGACGTGCCTTCATCGAAGAGGTATGAATTCACCAACCCGTACTTGAGCAGTCACGTCCAACCGTGACCTTCCCGTTTTCCATGTGTCAGGAGGAAGGTGCGCCAAACTATATCCGGAGGTTCGAGCGGCCGTACTTCCCCCAGCCAGGATTCAAATCCTGTCATGCAGACGGGGGCTGATGCAGGGGCGACACTGGACTATCCTCCCGCCGAGGACTCGGATGATGTATCCGTCACCAACTCGGAAGTGGAGAGTGCCATGAATCATTGGTGCCACCGGGCCATTTTACAAGATCCTGGCTTTTCGGAAGAGTCGTTTAATGCCTTCAACACAGCCGATGCATACATCCGGGCTGCTTGAGATGGGATTAACAGGGCCACAAAGCAACATTTGAAAGATGTGCAGGTAAATTCGCTTTGTTTGACTATGATAACCATATGCGAGTAGCCCCCGAGACTTAAAGGAGTTGAAACAACTGATTTAAGGATCAATGTATAACCAGGTGCTTACGAAGAAGAATACCCAGCTAGCTCAGGAACTAGAAAAGTGTCAGCGCGAGCTACTTGCTGCCAATGCCGAACTGGAGAAATACAAGGCGTCTCTAGGTAATATTTTCCTCTATCGAAAATTCATAATGATACATCGATAGTGTGAATCTGGTTTTAATCTTTGTGTTGGGTCGTTAAACCAAGTACGAGAGCAGGTGGATGCCGCTCAAAGCGAAGAACACGGAGCCAAAAAGCTACTGGCAGTGGGCGAGCATGTATTGACAAAAGTCGTTGAAGAGAAAAAGTAACTCCAGGATTCGAACACCAAACTGGGCGAAGAGCTGAAAGATGTGCGAGTGTAGCTAGCCGACTCTATGAAGGAGAGCAAGAAGCTCCAAGGCAGCATATTTAGTATGCGGCTGCTTTTATCTTATAGCAGTTTGGAGGTAACGATAGCTGATATAGCTGTAATTGTAGGTGTATTGACGAACCGCCCCGAAGAGGTAGTGTTCGGATCATCAAATGATCTTCTGCAAGGGCTGTCACAGTTGCACGAGCAAGCTTGGCAGGCTATGCGGAGTGTAGCCAAGGCTCTATGGCCATCCGACTCCCCTCCAGGAAGCATGGAGAAGCTAGTAGAGTTGTTCAAGGGAGCGCGGTGGCGTATCCGTTTGTGGAAGATATCTGCCGGCCGAAAGGGTGCGCAAGAGGCTGGCCATGGTGAAGACGCGATATACCAAGATGGATCCTAATCACATGGCTCACGTCGGGCCGGTAGGGACGAATGGGGAAGAAATTTTTGTTAGTATAGTATATGACCAAGTAGAGGTGGCCGCCAAATATTTCCAACAGGATTGTAAGTTAGACTGCCTGTTGGAAGGTGTAGAGGAAGAGGTGTTCGAGTCCAAGTGACTGTGTACTTTCCTCATCTAGCTGAATTGTATATCATTTGTCATGGCAGACCTTTTCGCTTCAACCTCCGGACTCTAAGGTGCGGAGTGTTTCCGAATACCGTCGCGGCCGAATAGGCTGGGGTATGCCTGGAAAACTAGGCGTAGGGGTCATAGTTGCTTGAATAGACAAGTTGTATCCGGCTAGCTATGTTATATTACATTGATATCATAAGAAACATCTTCCAGAGAGAATAGTTCCGTTAAGGGTTCCTTTCCCTGGGTGTGCATGCATTTAATGTACATGTCCGAATTGTGATGCGAGCACCACAGTTTGTATATCTTCTGGGGGTGCACAATGGAGTGAGTTTAGAAAACATCTTTAATTCACCAACTGAATATTCCCTTAAGAATGCTAGCTTTCGGCTTCACCCAGTCTAAGGTACACATCCAGATGTCCCGGCAGTAACAATCGCAGAGGTGCTCCCTTTATGCCCTAGCCGAACTAACGGGAACGTAGGGCATAAGCACAGGAGCCAAGCAACCCAGCTTGGCCAAAACTTAAGTCATATTGATGCATATAGTGGCAAAGAAAAGGTACATATGGAAAAACTCATATGTGAGGAGCTTAACGCTCAAGGAATGACAACAACTTCTGTCCGAGAAGCCCCCAGGTACCTGTGACATACATAATTAGAGATGTATATGTCGATGGTGTGCGTCTAGCCGTACCAAAGCGATGAAGCAAGAAATAAGAAAATAATCAGAAAAGAGAGAAAAAATAATGGAAACTACAGGGGAGGAGGAGACGAACAAGGGGTTTGGCGCTAGGCATAGAATCTATGGAGTCTGGCCGCGTTCTAGCGGTTCGGCTCGAGGCGATTGTCTGATGCATCGTGAAGACGGTACGCTCCTCCAGTGAGAGCTTCGTCAATTATGAAGGGACCCTCCCATTTGGGCTTGAGTTTGTCCTTTTTATTCTCCAACAGGCGTAGAATGAGTTCGCCAACATTGTAAGTCTTGGCCCATACTTCTCTGCTTTGATTTCTTCGAGCCTGTTGTTGATAAAATGCTGAACGGGCTTTTGCAACATCGCGTTCCTCCTCCAGGGCATCTAGGCCATCCAGCTGATCAAGCTCGGCTTCTCTCTCTTCGTACATAAGCACTCGAGGTGAGTCGTGAATAATATCGCAGGGCAATACGGCCTCTGCGCCATACACCATGAAGAAAGGTGTGTATCCGGTAGTGCGGTTGGGCGTGGTCCGCAACCCCCAGAGTATGGAGTCGAGCTCCTCAAACCAGTGCTTGTCTGATTCTTTCAAAGACCGCACTAGTCTGGGCTTGATGCCGCTCATAATAAGACCATTGGCTCTTCAACTTGACCGTTGGTTTGTGGGTGGTAGACGGAGGCGTAATCGAGTTTAATACCCAGATTAGTACACCAGGTTTTTACCTCGTCGGCTGTGAAATTGGAGTCGTTGTCAGTGATGATGCTGTGTGGGACACCATAACAGTGCACAACATCGTATATGAAGTCTATCACCGGGCCGAACTCAGCCGTTTTGACTGGCTTTGCCTCTATCCACTTAGTGAATTTGTCCACCATAACTAGCAGATATTTTTTCTTATGGCTTCCCCCTTTAAGGGGTCCAACCATATCAAGTCCCCAGACCGCAAAAGGCCAAGTGATGGGGATTGTTTGTAAGGCGGTGGGGGGCATAAGGCTTTGATTGGCGAAGAATTGGCATCCGATGCAACGTTGGACAAGGTCCTGTGCATCTGCTCGGGCCGTCGGCCAATAAAACCCTGTACGGAAGGCCTTGCTAACAAGGGCTCGAGCTGCGGCGTGGTAACCGCCGAGTCCGACATGGATTTCAGCCTAGAGCTGCCGCCCCTCTTCCTCGGATATACATTGTTGAAGGACTCCGGTGGTGCTTTTCTCGTCGAGCTCTCCATCATGAACCTTGTAGGCCTTTGAACGCCGGGCAATGCAGCGGGCCTCATTCTGGTCCTCGGGAAGCTCTTTCCTATTGAGGTAGGCCAGGAAGGGTTCGGTCCATGGGGCAATGACTGCCATGATGAGATGCGCCGATGGTGTTATTTCGATGGCTGAGCCCCCGACGACGTCGGTGTTTCCGGGATCTTGGATTATGTTTGATTCCGGACTCGTATTGCCGTTTCCCCTGCCACACCACTGATGGCTTAAAGAGCATTTCCAGGAAAATATTAGGTGGGGCGGGGTCGCGCTTAGCACTGATACGAGCAAGAACGTCCGCCGCTTGATTACTTTCTCGAGCCACATGATGGAACTCGAGTCCTTCAAACCGGTTCGACATTTTTATGACTGCGTTATTATACGCTGCCATCTTCGGATCTTTAGCATCGAAATCTCTGTTTATTTGAGATATTGCAAGATAGGAGTCCCTGCGTACTTCTAGGAGTTGTATGCCCATGGAGACAACCATCCGGAGACCATGTAATAAGGCCTCTTATTCAGCTGCATTATTGGAGTCTGTGTATAGTATTTGGAGAATGTACTGGGCGATGTCTCCCGTAGGGGACGTTAAAACGGTGCTCGTGTTTGGGTGCTCTGTGGTGGAGACGGCGCTGTGTCAACTGGAACTGGGTTACTATCTACTGGGGTTGGGGTTAGAAGGGGTGTAGCTGGTTCTCTGTCCAACTGGGTAGGGGTACAATCTGCGAAAGTCTGGGTTATGTGTGGTGGGGCTGGTTCTTGGGCAAGTACAACCGTGGTTCTATCTGCATCAACTGGTAGCACTATCTTTTCTGAAGACCGTGTTGTTACTCCCTTAGATACTGCCATCACCCTCTCCAATTCAAAGTTTGATAAACAAGAAAAGTAATTGAATGTACAGACATTGTATGATAGACAGGTGCAATGGATAGTGGGGAATAAAAGAGGGCATGAAATAATTCACATTTATGTTTTCTAACCAAACAAGATAGCATGCCACAATTTCACATATATGATGGCTAACTAAATAGGATAGCATGATACAATTTCACATTATGATGGCTAACTAAAAAAGATGGAAAGACATAGTTCAAAATATGATTACTATGTTTTTTTGAAAAGGGAGGACTCCCCGGCCTCTACATCAGAAGGATGCATACAGCCACCAAATATGATGACTATGTAAACAGGATGACATGATATAACCATATAATGTGTTTATTAAATAGGTTGGCATGCCATAATTCACATACATGCCGCCTATGGAAACATGATGGCATGATATAATTCCCGTATAGAATGACATAATTCAAAATATGATGACTGCAAACACTAAACAGGATGAGATGATATAACTATATGATGTCTTTATTAAATGGGTTGCCATGCCATAATTCAGATAGATGTTGTGTATGTAAACATGATGGCATGATATAACTCAAATATATGATTTATATAGTAAGCAAGTAAGCAGATGGCAATCCATATATGATGTAAAAACTAAGCATTGCAAGACAACATGCATGACATGGGTAATATAACCTTGCCAAGTTTGAGCATAGACCACGGGGGGGGGGGGGATAGGACTGGTCATCAGTCTCTGAATCCTCCTCTAAGGAGCTCTCTGTATCTAGCAAGATGTCTGCTTCAGCAGGTAGCATTGTCTACTCTGAATACCTTGTTTTCACTCCAGATACTTCCATCACCGCTTCAAATGGCTGATGCACGGGAAGAGTAGTTGAATATACAAACTTTGTCGACAAATGGAACACGTAATACAAAAAATGATAGAATGATATAATTGACATACATGATGATTGGCTCAATAGCATGGCATTGCATAATTCACATATATAATGCCTTTGCAACAAGATAGCATTGCATAATTCACATATATAATGTCTTGCAACAAGATGGCAATGCATAATTCACATATATGGTAATTAGACACTAATCAGGTAGCATTCACACTAAGCATGTCTAAACTAATCAAATGACATCGCAATGCAAGACACCATATGCACGATATGAGCAACATAACCCTGCCAAGTTAATTAGATCATACACCTCGGGGGGGGGGGGGATAGGACTGGTCATCTGTCTCTGAATCCTCCTCTAAGGAGCTATCTGTAACCAGCGAGATATGCGCTTCGTCAGATAGCATAGTCTGCTCTCAAGACCTTGTTTTCACTCCAGAATTTTCCATCACCGTGTCAAATGGCTGATGCACACAAAGAGTAGTTGAATGTACTAACATTCTTGACAAATGTAATATGTAACGAAAAAAAGGATGGTCTGATATAATTCACATATAAGATAACTAGCTAAGCACGATGGCATTGCAAAATTCACATATATGATGCCTGGCTAAATAAGATGGCATTGCATAATTCACATAAATGATGAATAAACTAAACAGACGACATTCACACAAAACATGTCTAAACTAAGAAGTTGATATATTTGATGTATAAAGTAAGCAATGCAAGGCACCATATGCATGATATAACCAACATCAGCATGCCAAGTTAGAGCGAAGACCTCATGGGGTAAATAGGAGTGGTCTTATGCTTCTGAATCCCCCTTAGAACAGTTATCTTCCTCTTGATTACGATCCGAAATGGGTGGAGGGGGGATGCCTTTGCGCCCACCATGGAGCGATGTCTGCATGAAACTATATTTCCACGCAAGGCTCGTCTCTTTTGCTCTACATGTTGAGTTCCATTGTGTATAATAACTGACATGCATAGGAATAAAACATAGTGAGATTATGTAAGGAGTGCATGCACAAATCCAGAGTGATGGTAGCAAACTGTGGATAGACCCAAAACCAATGATAGCAGGCAGATAATAGCTTTAGTTAAAAAATACAGATAATGGCTCCTCTAATGTTTGTTTGCACCCAACATGAAACTCATAGTAGACACCCGAGATTAACCAGATAGTAGACAGATAGTACTGATTGCTGCCCCAATATGTACCCCACAACCATTTAAAAACTCAAGTTTCAGCAGAAGTTTGGACCTAACTCGGAGTCTAATAGGTGAACACGACGATAAAGTAGCATGTCATCATATTAATGGATGCATAACATAAGCAGACACGGAAGAGTGCGACCTCTCTTACGGACCCGTGTAGTCCTCAAGGTCAGCTGCTCAGTTGATGATGGTAATGCAGTTGTCGTGGCTGCCGACGGCGGGGAAGAAGATCTGAGGCGGCGAAAGACAGTCTAGAGAGCGGATCCCTACTAGGGCGAACCCTTCCATTGTTGGAGCAGCTGAGCTGGGGTGGAACACAGCACCGCAGGAGCAGGACAAACCACACAAGGTTTTATTTGACACATATCTGTAATAGAAGTAATTGTGTAAGGGCTTGTTTGAATTTGAGGATTCTAACAATGCAGGGATAGGAAATAAACATGAATAGGATAGGGATGCACGTGCAAAATAGAGAATTTAAAAACATAGGATTTCTGCCAATCTGGGTGTTTGGTTCACAAGAATTGGAAGATCACAGGATGCAAAGAAGCATGGTGAGATTAAGTCAAACCACAAGAAAATGTACGGTTATAATGCTATTATGCTACTATCTCTTAGTCTTGGGCTTCATCAATAGGAATTTGAAAAGGAGGACAAGTGGAAATTAAAATTCCTACGGTTTTCTTTCAAGGAGACACTAAAGGAACAAATCCTACAGTTTTCCTTTGCTCCATTCCTTTGCACCAAATTCATGAAAAGTAGAAACATACGAAACTTTCCAATTCCTATGTTTTTCATTCGCTTTTCCTTTCAAGCACTGGCGATTCCAGTAGGCAGGCTGGAGCAAGGAAAATCCTACACTAAAAAATGTTTTTGTGCTACTTCTATTACTTTGGACCCAGGCCACTGCCCTACTAGCTCAACTCCTAGGGCCATCGACAAATGGACAGCTCAAACGCACAGAGATAAATGATGATGGAGCTCAAGAGAGTCCATCGCGGATAGCTAAGTTGCCTGGTACCTCACTGCTTGTCATATAGTAGGATAAAATGACCGTATTTCCCGTTACTCCGTGTGCTTAGTGGACAATATATATAACATGTAGAGTAAAAATGATATGCAACAAGTGTACAACCTCTTTAGCGAAGCCATGTCGATCTCAGCGTGATTGGGTTGGCCGGTGAGGATGCTCTGGCTGACTTGGCTGTCAGAGGAGGGAAAGAAGATCTTAGGCGTCTGGAGGTGGAGCCCGAGGTACTGCTCCGCTATGATGGAGGGTTTCGTCGTTGGAGCAGCTCCGGTGAGTTGTACGACGCCGAGGCTTAAGCAGGACAAGAGAGACAACGTTAACCTGAGTGGAATTCTAATAGCATCTCCAATAGATGACGTAAAATACATAACCACAAAGTGCTACATGTATACATCACCCGCTCATCTCTGAACTTAACTGTCGAAACTGAATTTAACTGTCGAAACTAAACTTAACTATCGAAACTGAATTTTGCTGCCGAAACTGAATTTTACTGTCGAAACTAAACGCACTAGAGGTGAGGCTACACGTTAGTCGACTGACTTTTTCATCTTTGGTCAGTCGATTTTGCAGCCGTTGGATACGAAATCAAGGGCCTGCAGTTCATCTTCAACCTCCACCCCCCCTGA